>NC_141874.1:672142138-672445169 GCF_056163025.1 Triticum urartu | reverse complement strand
TTCTCCAGAGAAGATGAGTGCTTTTTGTTGCTGTTGAGGAAAATCGATGGGTGAAAATGGAAGACTCAACTGTTTCTCTGTTTGAGGCAAGCAAAGCCTGAACTTTTTTTTGAGGTGAAGGAAAGCCTGAACTTGTTGTGAAGCTTTGATTTCACGGGCCATGGTGTCGGTGTGGGCCTCTTAAGATGGTCAGACAGGGCAGGTATGGGCGGGCCGCCGCCTGTACAGCCCATGCATGGTAGACGAAAATATGGTAAAATACCCATAACCAGGACTTGTCTCAAAAAAAAACTAGGACAATTTGGTAGGGAAAATATGAGGTGCTTAAAAATATGAGGTGCTCTCACACATCAAATGCCCCCGTTTTAAAAAATATATTAAACACTCCCATGCTAAAACTTAAAAATACAAATAAAAAATTGAAAATCTTTGAAAAACAATTGTGAAGGACATATCTCTACAATGTCTAGAAATTATAAATGAATAGTAGAGACACACATGGAAAAACAAAGAAGAAGAAGATAAAGCCGCAATCTGGAATTTCAGGCCTCAACACAGAGTGCCCGTCGCCAGGCTAAGGCACGTTATATGTTTCTTTCTTTCAGCGACATTATTTACAAAGCTTAATTGTTTTAGGAAGACTGTGGAAGGGGAAATGAGGGGTAATTTTGGTTGAAAAGAAAACTGTGCCAAATAGATGAGTGCATTTTGTTGCAGTTGAAGGAAATGGATGGGTGAAAATGGTTGCCTGAATTGTCTTTCTTTCTCAGCTGAACCAAGGAAAGCTGTCGAGGGAGATAGGCAAGTGCTTTTTCTTGCTGCAGTTGAGGGAAACAACTTTGGTTAAAGAAGATTGCGCCACAGAGATGAGTGGCTTTTGTTTCTGTTAAGGAAAATCGGTGGGTCGAATTGGAATCCTGAACTGTTTTTCTTTTTTAGGCAGGGAAGCCTAAACTTGCTAACAAGTACTCCATCCGTTCCAAAATATTTGTCTTTCTAGAGATTTTAAATGAACTACCACATACGGATGTATATAGACATATTTTAGAGTGTAGATTCATTCATTTTGCTTCGTATGTAGTCATTTGTTGAAATCTCTAGAAAGACAAATATTTAGGAACGGATGGAGTAGTATGTTTTGGATTCATGGGCCACAAATATGGGCGTATGACCGTAAGGGCGAATCGGTCGCTGCCTGTAGAGCCCAAACTCGCCGTAGGACCACATGTCCGTATGTTTCCCTTAACTGAAACAAAATTATTTGTTTGTTTCGGTGACATTATCTTTTATCTACAAAGCTTAATTGTTTTAAGAATACTCTGGAAGGGGAGATGATTGCTTTTTGTTGCTGTTGAGAGAAATGGATGGGTGAAAATGGCAGGCTGGATTGTTTATCTTTTTGAATTTTGAGTTGAAGCAAGGAAAGCCTTTGTTGCTGTTGAGGGAAATAGACGAGTGCTTTTTGTTGCTGGTGTTGAAGGAAACATTTATTTTTGTTAAAGAAGATTGCGCCACATAGATGAGTGCTTTTTGTTTCTGTTGAGGGAAATCGATGGCTGGAAATGGAAGCCTGAACTGCTGTTTTCCTTTCTTTTTCAGGCAGGGAAAAGGCCTGAACTTGCGAAGAAGCAATGTTTTGGTTTCATGGGCCATAATGCGGGCCCCTTGAGATGTGCACGTATGACCGTATGGCCCTGATTGGCACACGCGGAATACCCAGCCCATAACTAAGACAATTTTTGGTTTGGCATTCCACATTTCCAAAGATACGAAGTGGCCCAGCTTCAAAGCCGCACGTGACGAGAATTCTCGGTCGCCGGCGGCCAGGAAAGGACATCTGGGAACGACCCCGCGCGCGCTTTTAATGTACTCCGCGACCTGTGAAGCCGACGCGACGACAAAGCGGCCAGCAGGATTGCAGAGGAAGCCAGGGCCACACACACCACCACCACCACCACCACCACCACGACGACGACGACGACGACGACACCACCAGGACGATCCTTTTCACCATCGTCGTGTTCCTGCGTCGCAGCTCGTCTCAAGCCCTGCCTGCCCCTCTCAGGTTCAGGTTCAGGTGCAGGTTCAGCGCGCACTGCTTGCACGTCGTTGTGACCGGCGGCCACACGGACACGGCCACACTTGGCCACTGGTGCAGCACAGCTCTGCACGCCCAACGAACCTGCAGCGGACATGTGTTCTGGACAAGTTACCCGGAGCTGAGTCTCCCTTTGGAGACCTTTGCTTCAGAAAATGGAAAGGGCCCCCTTACTTGCTTTCCCTTGTACTGGAGGCGCCTCTCGTACTCAAAGCACCAAGCTGTTGTTGGTGCTAAGCAAAATCGAGGCACGTGATCCAGCCGACGCGTGACATTCAGAGAAGCGTAAAAAAAATGCAGATATAGCCGGCGTGTTAGTGCTACGTATCTCGGAATTTGACGGCCATAATATAAGAAGTATCAGCCGGCTTGCACGTCCCAATCCGAGCGTAGCGTATACAGTCCCAGCCGTGTAGTCGAGACACGAGAGGATGCAGAGGCCGGTGAGCTCCCCGTCGCTGCCCGCTTTCGAGGACGAGGGGGAGGACCTGGAGGCCAAGCCGGAGAAGGCGCCCGCCGTCCGGCCGTATGCGGCGACGGAGCGGTCCGTCCACCTCGTGCCGCTCATCGTCCTGCTCTGCTTCGTCGTCCTCTTCATCTGCTCCCACGTCCCCTCCCCCTCTGGTACCCGCGTCGCGCGTGTGTGTGATACATTCATCAAACGTCTTGATACAGCTGCGCTGCTGATTCTGAGCTCTGCATTATGCTGCGCTTTTTTCTTTTTGGTCTGCAGATATGTCGAGCTTCGGAGGGAAGGCCGGGGGACGGAAGCCCAAGCTGCTCTGACGCGGACCAAGGAAGGAGACGATCATGACAAGAGCTCAAGGACTGAGGACGCGATATGCCAAAAAGATGTGAACGTTTTCTGCTTTCTTTCTTGATCTCAGCTGTGTTAGGCAGTAAGCTGTACTGATCTCGCTGCACCGATAATAAAACACATACAGAACGCAATAGTGCTGCTCTGATGATTCTCATCATGTTGGTTTCATGGTCCGGTGCAATTTGGCCACTCATAATTGTGTAGTGAACAAACCTCTCACCATTTCCTCGCTGAAGAGGGTATATAATGCAGCCTAGTTCTATCACCGTGGTCGACAAATGTCCGGTGTCTGATGTTGCCACGTGGTCGAACTTCCACTTGGCCACTCTTCACAGCACAGCACAACAAATTAAAACAAAGCATAAAAGAAGTTGTTTTCAGCAAAAGAATGAAAGCATGCCAGCAGCACTCTACCGAGTGAACTCTTGCACGCCCACACTTCTGGCTACAAAAAAAAAACTTAATTGGGCAACACAAGTATTCCTATCAGTGGTGGAATTATCCATTCAGTCCATTTGGGCCACAAAAAAATAACTGGGCTTTTGACACATTCACTGATCTATCAGTCTTGTAAAAACTCTGGAGAAGAAAAAAAACACATCAGAGAGGTGAATATCATACGCAAACATTGTGACACTGCAAGTGCATGATAATATTGTTTGATTAATTAAAATGGCTGTTACAAATTCCAAACTCTTTCGGTCCCGATAAATTTCAACCTTCAAACAGGTGAATTACAATACAGCAACCACAACGTTGCAGCGTGAATTAAACAACCCATCTCATGTCTATTTACATTCATGTATCAGCGAGATCATCATAGTATCAATCCCTGCGCAGGTTCCGGTTTCTTAGGAAGAGCAGCAGCGGGTGGCGGTGGAGACGCATCACTGGAATCCTCTACTGTAATGGGGAAAACTGCAGCGGTAGATATGGGGATATCTTCAGGGTTTTCAGAGACATGTATCTTTGTGATTTCACCATCCAAATCCCTGGGCTTTTCATGAGCGTCCGACATGTCAGCTTGTGCATACCCGGCCGCTACGGTCTTGCCCTCCTGCTCAGTGGCTATTTTCTCCTTTGCCTTTGCCCCGACGTCGTTCGCGGTATTCGCAACCTTACTGAAGGCACCAGTTACCCATGCAGCTCCAGTAAGGACATACCTGTTTTTCATGATGGCAGATCCAGCAGTGGAGACACCCTGTTCAGCAGCTGCAAGTGCTGACCTTGTCTTCTCGGAGACTAGATATTTCTGATCCATTTCCTTTACTTTATCGTTTACAACTGAAGTACCGACGCTGATCTTCTCACTCAGACCAATTCTCTTGTCAAAGGAAGATACTCGAGCAGTCGCAGTTGATGTGAGCTGATGCTTCTCATCCAAAGCTTTTGCTTTGTCGAGTGCATCCCTACCAAGAATGAACCCCTTGGCCAGCATGGTCCCAACGATGTCCTCTGCCTTCTCAAGAGCAGAGGACTTTGCATCTTTGGGCTGTGGATGCAAAGCAATGTAATGTAAGGAATTCCATTACCACCAGACAAAGACCATACTACAGACATGGATATTACACATCTCTAACCATACCTCTAGAGCAGCTAAAACATCAGCTGGTAGCTCATAATCAGTGGCTGGTGTTACGATGACAGCCATATCGACTATTGTGGCACCCTGCAACAGCAATCAAACCAGGCGCATCAGATATTCATCATAGGAGTAGTTCCAGCAAGTATAAAGCAATTAAGAAGCAGAAATAGACACAATTCAGTGACACGCTATGTATTTGCAAACAGATATCTATCTATCCAAAAGATATTGAGTTAGTATTGAAATTTCCGTTGGGCAATTGATTGGGTAAACTTAAACATTCGAATAAGCAAGCATGTACACATTATTTACTTGAAAGAGTCAATGGAACCAAGCAATATCTTTTTACATCATACTGTTTAAGCTGAGATCATGGGTCACAACTTACATAACATGGTTCATATGAAAAATAACTATGTTTAGTACTTCCAATTGAACTGTAAAACGTCTTATATTTTGATACAGAGGTAGTAACAAATACACAATTCATTCAGAAATATAGGGAAAGTTTTGTCTTGCTGTAGACCAGGTAAACAATATAAGTAGCTAAGTACTATATTAAACACATGCCGTAGAGCAGGTAAGCAACCTCACTTATCTCTAAAGTACTATATTCAACACATGCAACGTAAAGTTGGGCATTTATTAGGGACATAGAAGGAACAACACACTTATGTTGCACTGGAATATGAATTACGCCTTCTATATATATTCCAATGAATGGAGAATATTGGTGCATGCCATCAATGATGCGTAATTGCAGACAGCACATTTCACAAGCTCAAGCAACCATATATCCTTGGGGGGAAAGCAGGTTTTTTTTCAGAGATAGGAGGTAAAAAAGGTACCGTCAGAAGCATGGCTGTCTCAGCTCCTTGCTTATCTTTAAAAGTAATGTAGGCAACTTGAGACAGCTCGTCGCCACTGCAAAGTATTTAAAAGGTTAATGAGATTGATAGTACACAGTGGACCACAAGCATAATGAAGATCGTATTACTAACCTTTGCATTTCAACATGCACAAGGTCACCAGAAAAGGAAAAGAATTCCTTTACATCTCTTAGTGCTGCTTTTAGCGACAAATTGCTCACCATGACTGTGCTAAGCGTGCTTGTCTTCATCAAAGAAATAAAAGTATAAAAAGGAACAATTAATACTCCATCTCATAGGTAGTATGTTGTTCTAGGCTATATGAGAAGAAGCTCAGCAACACACACTTGTACAGTATCTGAAAAACTAATAAGTAATGCAGACTTCTATGCACTGTCACATAAATAACACCGATGGCCTAAATCGATAACTTGTGCCTTATCTTGTTTCTAGTAAGGCATTACACAATATCTAATGGGATTTCCTAATCAACATTACACAACCTCAGTTAAAAAAGAAAGAACTTACCACCTCCACAGCTCCGATCTATGTTAGAAAATGATGAATTTGTTCCCAATGTCTTAGGATTATTTTAAATCCGGTACCCCAAACTAATATTTTTGGACAAGATTGGCCACTAACTGTTCATATCAAATCGCTGGAAACATATGCAGCCACTTTATGCATCAAGCTTAATATTTCAACCTCAGATGTTCATAAAGTGATTTATTCATGCTAAAAACATCATCTCCTTCGAAGGTTTGCATGTTTAAACTGTGCCATCATGCTAGGTTTTATGCACAACAACTATTCAATCTGTATGCAGATCAGTATGTGCCGCTCGTAATGAACATGTATATAGCACTCACAGTCACCGCCAAGACCTTTTTGCCGTGACAGGCATTGTATGACCCCAACGATATTTTACTAGTCAGTGCAGCTAGCATATCAAATAAAATAAAATAGCTGAACTGTAAACTGACGTAATCAGCGCTCTTTTGCTATTATGAAATATAGAGGAGAAAGAAAGCTCAATATTCACCATGCACTGATTGTTACATAACATTCTTGGTGTTCACAATGCAATAAAAAGAAGTAATAAGATCATTTTTTTTGCACCTAATACTTCAGCACAAGCAAGCAGGCATAAACAGATAACATGGGACAGGATATTAACCAAGTATACACGCTGGTTAAACCACTCACTGCAGACATCATAATATCAAACAAAAGTTTGCCAAAAAAAAGGTTACGGAAGGCTGTTCATGGCTCACAAATCACAACACTTAGCCACAGTAACAATAACTAGATAAATCGACGGCACTGGCACCTAAGTGATTTGAGTACCCTATCAGCATTCTACATGAGTGGGCGGCAGATTCAGCCCGCCGGCCATCCCACATTCAGGCAGGTAGAATGCCGAGCGAAACCGGACGAGATTTCACTAGAATCGATTGGTAAGAAACGGCTGCCTCCGATACACTATCCCACATTACATTCCTAAGGGACACCAATTTCTGGAGCCAAAATCTCTACTTTCCCCATCTTTGGCAGGACAAATTGACAAAAAGAAAATTCTATCCAGGACTGCGTATGCCCAAATCTAGAACCCCCCCAAACCAAAACCCCTGCTTCTAAAGTCTAACACGCAAACCAAGACCAGATCAACAGAGCCAAGAAGCACTCGGGCCGGAAACGGCGCTGCCGCCGACGGCCGACAGAGAGAGGGGGGAACCGGGAGAGCTCACCGCCATGGCCGCGATGCGACGCCGAGATCTCCGAACCCTAACCGCTGACTTGAATCGGGAAACGGGAAGAAAAATATGCGAGAAATGGATCCGCCGTGTCCAGCGGGCGGGATTTATAGGAGGGGGGAGAAGGCGGAGACGCGGAGTGGAGTGGAGCAGGCGCCGGTTCCTGCCGTCCAACTCCAGCAGTAGACGTGGAGGCGGTGACGTGGCGACGTGTGGGGGCGCGCAGGCTGCTGGGACCCCACCACGCTCCGGCCCTTTTACTTTGGGCCCTGCCTGTTGGAGTGTTGGGTCCAGTCCAGGGGCTCGCAGCCTCAGCGGCCTCGCCACCGGTTGCTCAAAAAAATTTAAAAAGCCTACCTCGCCAACGAGAAAGCACAAATATTCCTCAAAAAGGAAAAAAAAACCGACAAAGCACGGGCAAGGTAGGGAGGGGAAGCGAAGCAAGGAACCCAATAAAGCGAAGTTCGTAAAGGAAATCCCGTCAAAAAAACAAAGTTCGTAAAGGAAATACTGAGTTCAATAAACGACACGGATATGGTGTACATGGGTACGCGTACATCTTTTATGAATAGTACATAAAAAAATAGCACTCTCTCTATTCCCATTCCTCTATGTAGTGCACATAGATTCAGGCGCAAATACCAATGTGTGGGCTGGCACAACAATTTGGACGAGAATGCCCTGCCTCGGTCTGTCCCAGCACCAAAGTGCCCACCTCATAAGAACAACTCTAGCAGACCCCACATCCGCCTCCGATCCGCAAAATAACCGTCGAAATACGGGTATGGGCCGAAAAGCCTGCCTGACCAGACCCCGCATTCCGTCTCGACCTGCAAAAAATTTTGAAGGGCGCGGCAAATTCCTAACCCCAACCCGGGAAAACGCGGGTTTCCCCCTCGCGGTTGCGGTGCCCTGCATCACAGAGAAGCAGTTGGCGGGAGGGACATTTCAACCCCGCGCTCTTTTCCCCCCTCCTTCCGCCGCCCGCTCGCCCTTGCTTCCGACCGCCCGCCGTTGGTGATTCCGGCCATATCTGCGGGCGGAATCGCGCCGCGGGGCCGCCCACACCCTCCCGCGTCGAGCGGCTGCACCGCTCCTCCGGATCCGGCGAGAAGAGCCGCCACCCGTCGCCGCCGTCGGGGATCGACCACCATCGAGCGCACCCCCTCGTTGCCGCCCGTGATCACCCGCCACCGGTTAGTCCCTTCTTTGTGATTTTTGCGAGCTGTGTAGTAGATTGACGCGCCGGTGTGCGTGTAGATGGAGTTGACCCCGTGCGAGAAATTCTTGCTATCCGATTCGTCCGATTCGAACGACTCGGATGTGGAGACCATGCTTGCGACCTTTCGGCGGCAAACATTAGTCATGGCACTTGCTGTGAAGGAGCATGAAGACGAGCACCGGAAGAGGAGACGAGGATCTACTCTCGGGCGTCTGTGCATTCCTCGGAATCGCCATCTTGGGAACGAGATGTTGATGCAAGACTATTTCGCGGAGAATCCTACATATCCTCCACACCTCTTCCGGAGAAGGTACAGAATGCGCCGATCCCTCTTTGTGAAACTTGTTCAAGCTTGCGAGGCAAATTGTCGGTATTTTACTCAAAGAAGGAATGTCGCGGGCTTAAAGGGATTTAGCGCATATCAAAAAATCTCCGCAGCTATGCGGGTGATTGCATATGGCGTTCCGGTTGACTATGCCGATGAGTATCTTCGCATTGGTGAAGATAGCACAATTGAGTCTGTGCGTAGATTTGCGAAAGTGATCATCCGTGTCTTCGGTCCTGAGTATCTTCGGGCACCCAATGAAGATGACACAAAAAAAATTGATGGCAGCAAATGAGAGGAGAGGTTGACCTGGCATGCTAGGTAGCATTGATTGTATGCATTGGAATTGGAAAATTTGCCCCAAGGCTTTGCAAGGAATGTATTGTGGCAAGTCTTGTGATGCAACAATTGTGCTAGAGGCCGTAGCATCCAATGATTTATAGATTTGGCATTGCTTTTTTGGTATGCCGGACATTCTCAATGATATCAATGTGTTGCAACGGTCTCATTTGTTTGCTAGGCTTGCTAGTGGTGATGCTCCTGCTTGCAACTACATTTATCAATGGGTATGAATACACAAGGGGGTACTATCTTGCAGATGGTATATACCCTCCTTGGTGCACATTTTTCAAGAGCATCAAAGAACCCAAAACAAAAAAAACAATGTGAATTTGCAAGGGTGCAAGAGGCAGCCCGAAAAGACATTGAAAGAGCATTCAGTGTTTTGCAATCTAGATTTGCCATTGTCCGTGGTCCTGCTCGTTTTTGGGATAAGAAAACCTTGAAGAACATCATGACATGTTGTGTTATCCTGCACAATATGATTCTTGAAGATGAGAGAGGAATGAACTTATAATTCTTTTACGACAATGTGGGTAGTCGTGTCAAACTAGCTAGAGACCTAAATCGCATTAGAGCTTTTCTTCAGATATACAAGGAGATTGAAAATGCAGACACACACTTTCAACGTCAGGAAGATCTCATTGAGCATCATTGGCAAAGGGCTGGACAGTGACTAATTTTTGTATTCATTTGTGTTTGTATTCATGACAAGTTTGTATTGCATTATTTAAGTTTGCTAAGGTGATTTGAATAATTATTTGTAATGCAGATGGTTATTTGTATTATGTTAGATTTGAATAATTCAGTTTATTTTCAATTGTTGAATTATGTTGGATTTGGTATTTGCGGGCTGATGATATGTAGGATGCAGCTGCGCAAAAAGCGGAACCCGCATAGCCGACCCGTAAAAAAGCATATTCCGCGAATATATTTTTTTACGGATCCGTTGGGGGGTCTGCATCTGTGCCAGCCCGCGCCGGCCCGCAAAAGCTGTTTTGCGCGAACTGCAAACGCGTTTTGCGGGCCGGCGGGATGCGGGGTCTGGTAGAGTTGCTCTAAGCACAGAAAAATGAAGGAACGAAGATTCATAGATGCTCAGCCTGTGACCTTGCGTCCGGCCGCGGACGGGGGCTCAGACCAGGATTGTGGTGATGTCGGCCGCCGTGGGGACGCTCTTTGTGGACGTGGTGACGCAGGCCGCCGGCCGCCGTGGAGATGCTCTTTGCGGACGTGGTGACGCAGGCCTCCGACTGCTGGCCGCGGATGTGGTGACGCCGGTCACCGGACAAGGAGGTCGGGGCGCCAACCGCCGGCCGCGGAGGGGCGGCAGCCAGGGTCGCGGTGACGCCGGCCGCTTGCCGTGGACGTCGGGCTGTCGACCGCAGATGTGGGATGCGGGCCACAGACGCGGGACGCCGGCGACCGATCAGACGAGGAAGTACTCGCATATGAAGTTTCACGAAGAAATCACATTCGTGGTAATCTGAACAAAAATGATAAAATCAAAACTATATTTAAAAACACTTTCTAATGAATAGTATGGGTGCCTTTGTATTTTCTTCACTAAAATACCATGTGTGTCAATATATCATAAAACTTCACATGTGAGTACAATGATCGACTAACTTTCATACCGCGAAATTTCAGAAATTTTATATTTTTTCTAATACCTTTTATGAATTTACTATTCACATGGGTGCGCGTGCACCATGTTCACCTTTGTATTTTCGGCTCAATAAAGGACTAGTGGAACATTTTTCTTTGGGATGTGCCCAGCGTCATTCGACCGATCCAAGGAAAGACCGGTCGTCACATTCATGAAATTGTGTGCATATGATGAAAAGTGCGTACGATTTTCGTATTGACGCGATCTCACTCATCCGTGGAATTCAACCAACGGCTGCTGAGGATTGTTGTAGTAGATCGTAAAAAATTCATAGTAGATGTAGTACGACTCTTCCTTCACGTCGCCTTCATTCTCTTCTCGCTCTCTCTTGTGACCTTTGTCTCCTCTTATCGCGACCCACTTTCTTCTTTTATGACTCCGGTGAGCTAGGAACCGTTGCCACACCATTGTGCGCTCGTAATTATAAGTGTAAAAATGTTGGAGAATGTAGCATGCAATTTTAAAAAAAATACGCTCACGCAAGATTTATCGAGAAGATGCATAGCAACGAGAGGGGAAGAGTGTGTCCACGTATCCTCGTAGACCAAAAGCAAAAGCGTTAGTTTAATGTGGTTGATGTAGTCGAACGTCTTCTCGATTCAACCGATTAAGTACCGACGTACGGCACCTCCAAATTTTGCACACGTTCAGCTCGATGACGTCCCTCGAACTCTTGATGCAGCAAAGTGTCGAGGAAGAGTTTCGTCAGCACGACGACGTGCTGACGGTGATGATGAAGTGATTCGCGCCATGTCCGATTCAGACTCCTTCCATGGGGAGATGGGGGGCGCCACCTCTTGTGGGCTGCCTTGTCTCTCCCCTATGGCCCATATCTTCCCCCGGGGTTTCGATAACACCCCCCCTCCTCCGGTACTCCGATACGTACCAAGATACATTTTGGAACACTTCCGGTGTCTGAATACCATCGTTCAATATATCAATCTTTACCTCTTGGCCATTTTGTGACTCCTCGTCATGTCCGTGATCTCATTCGGGACTCCGAACAATCTTCGGTCACCAAAACACATAACTCATAATACAAATTGCCATCGAAAATTAAGCATGCGTACCCTACGGGTTCGAGAACTATGTAGACATGACCGAGACACCTCTCCGGTCAATAACCAATAGAGGAACCTGGATGCTCATATTGGTTCTCACATATTCTACAAAGATCTTTATCGGTTAAACCGTAATGACAACATGCGTCATTCCCTTTGTCATCGGTATGTTACTTGCCCGAGATTCGATCGCCAGTATCTTCATACCTAGTTCAATCTTGTTACGGGCAAGTCTCTTTACTCGTGCCGTAATGCATCATCCCGTAACTAACTCATTAGTCACATTACTTGCAAGGCTTATCATGATGTGCATTACCGAGAGGGTCCAGAGATACCTCTTTGATACTCAGAGTGACAAATCCTATTCTCGATCTATGCCAACCCAACAAACACCTTTGAAGATACCTGTAGAACATCTTTATAATCACCTACTTACGTTGTGACATTTGATAGCACACAAGGTATTCCTCCGATATCCAGGAGTTGCATAATCTCATAGTCAAAGGAATATGTATAAGTCATGAAGAAAGCAATATCAATAGAACTTAATGATCATTATGCTAAGCTAACGGATGGATCTTGTCCATCACATCATTCTCCTAATGATGTGATCCCATTCATCAAATGAAAATACATGTCTATGGTTAGGAAACTTAACCATCTTTGATTAACGAGCTAGTCTAGTAGAGGCTTACTAGGGACACAATGTTTTGTCTATGTATCCACCCATGTATCAAGTTTCCGGTTAATACAATTCTAGCATGAATAATAAACATTTATCATGATATAAGTAAATATAAAACAACAACTTTATTATTGCCTCTAGGGCATATTTCCTTCAAGAGGGTCCCAACCATTTTTGATCGAAAGTATCACAAATCAAATTTATTGATTCACATGAGGGTATTTAAAAATATTTATAAGCTTTACCAATTAAGTAGCCAATTCAATTACATGTGAAAGAAAATACTTGCTTGAGAGAGTTTGCTAGTTGCAAATGCAATGAGGTGATATAATTTGACTAAAGTAAAGTAACAACGAGCAACAATACCTACCAGTTGTCAAGTACATTTTTTTAAAGAGAGCAACAATGAGCAAAAGTGCGGACATGATTATAGATAATGTGACGTTGCATGGATAGAATTTTCAATTTTTGTGGTGGTTGTTAATAGCCGATCCATCTCCAATGCACCAAACCACTCCCTCCCTTAGGAGGTCTCGACTATAAATAATGCTCCTGTACGTGTAGGACGCCCCACTCCGGCAGGTGATAACCCACAAGTATAGGGGATCGCAACAGTTTTCGAGGGTAGAGTATCCAACCCAAATTTATTGATTCGACACAAGGGAAGCCAAAGAATATTCTCAAGTATTAGCAGCTGAGTTGTCAATTCAACTACACCTGGAAACTTAATATCTGCAGCAAAGTGTTTAGTAGCAAAGTAATATGATAGTAGTAGTAACGGTAGCAAAAGGTAACATTAGTAAAAGTAGTGTTTTTGGTATTTTGTAGTGATGATAGCAATAGCAACGGAAAAGTAAATAAGCGAAGAACAATATATGGAAAACTCGTAGGCAATGGATCGGTGATGGAGAATTATGTCGGATGCGGTTCATCATGTAACAGTCATAACCTAGGGTGACACAGAACTAGCTCCAATTCATTGATATAATGTAGGCATGTATTCCGAACATAGTCATACGTGCTTATGGAAAAGAACTTGCATGACATATTTTGTCCTACCCTCCCGTGGCAGCAGGGTCCTTACGGAAACTAAGGGATATTAAGGCCTCCTTTTAATAAAGAACCGGAACAAAGCATTAACACATAGTGAATACATGAACTCCTCAAACTACGGTCATCACCGGTAAGTATCCCGATTATTGTCACTTCGGGGTTAACGGATCATAACACATAATAGGTGACTATAGACTTGCAAGATAGGATTAAGAACACTCATATATTGATGAAAACATAATAGGTTTAGATCTGGAATCATGGCACTCGGGCCCTACTGACAAGCATTAAGCATAGCAAAGTCATAGCAACATCAATCTCAGAACATAGTGGACACTAGGGATCAAACCCTAACAAAACTAACTCGATTACATGATAGATCCCATCTAACCCATCACCGTCCAGCAAGCCTACGATGAAATTACTCACGCACGGCGGTGAGCATCATGAAATTGGTGATGGAGGATGGTTGGTGATGACAATGGCGACGGATTCCCCTCTCCGGAGCCCCGAACGGACTCCAGATTAGCCCTCCCGAGAGGTTTTAGAGCTTGGCGGCAGCTCTGTATCGTAAAACGCGATGATTTCTTCTCTCTAATTTTTTCTCTCCCCGAAACTTAATATATGGAGATGGAGTCAGAGTCGGAGAGGCAACAGAGGGCCCACGAGGTAGGGGGCGCGCCCTAGGGGGGCAGGCGCGCCCCCCACCCTTGTGGCAAGGTGGTGGCCCCCTGGCCTTCATCTTTGGCAGGTATTTTTCTTATTTTCTGAAAAGTGTCTCCGTGAAGTTTCAGGTCATTCCGAGAACGTTTGCTCCTGCACATAAATAACACCATGGTAATTCTGCTGAAAACAGCGTCGGTCCGGGTTAGTTCCATTCAAATCATGCAAGTTAGAGTCCAAAACAAGGGCAAAAGTGTTTGGAAAAGTAGATACGTTGGAGACGTATGAACTCCCCCAAGCTTAAACCTTTGCTTGTCCTCAAGCAATTCAGTTGACAAACTGAAAGTGATAAAGAAAAACTTTTACAAACTCCGTTTGCTCTTGTTGTTGTAAATATGTAAAGCCAGCATTCAAGTTTTCAGCAAAGATTATAACTAACGACATTCACAATAACGCATAGGTCTCAAGTTTACTCATATCAATAGCATAATCAACTAGCGAGTCATAATAATAAATCTCGGATGACAACACTTTCTCAAAACAATCATAATATGATATAACAAGATGGTATCTCGCTAGCCCTTTCTGAGACCGCAAAACATAAATGCAGAGCATCTTTAAAGACCAAGGACTGACTAGACATTGTAATTCATGGTAAAAAAGATCCAGTCAAGTCATACTCAATGTAAACTAACAATAATGAATGCAAATGACAGCAGTGCTCTCCAACTAGTGCTTTTTAATAAGAGGATGATGATCATAAAAGTAAATAGATAGGCCCATCGTAGAGGGAAGTAGGGATTTGTAGAGGTGCCAGAGCTCGGTTTTAAAACAGAGGTGAATGATATTTTGAGCGGTATACTTTCATTGTCAACATAACAACCAAGATATGGCGATATCTTCCATACTACACACATTATAGGTGGTTCCCAAACAGAATGGTAAAGTTTATACTCCCCTTCCACCACAAGCATCAATCCATGGCTTGCTCGAAACAACGAGTGCCTCCAACTAACAAGAGTCCCAGGGGGAGTTTTGTTTGCAATTATTTTGATTTAGTTTGCATAAAGCATGGGATTGGGCATCCCGGTGTCCAGCCATTTATCTCGTGAGTGAGGAGCGGAGTCCACTCCTCTTGAGAATAACCCGCCTAACATGGAAGATACAGACAACCCTAGTTGATACATGAGCTATTTGAGCATACAAAATAGGATATTTATTTGAAGGTTTAGAGTTTGGCACATACAAATTTACTTGGAACGACAGGTAGATACCGTATATAGGTAGGTATAGTGGACTCATGTGGAATGACTTTGGGGTTTAAGGGATTGGATGCACAAGCAGTATTCCCGCTTAGTACAGGTGAAGGCTAGCAAAAGACTGGGAAGCGACCAGCTAGAGAGAGACAACAGTCATGAACATGTGTTAAAATTAATCAACACCGAATGCAAGCATGAGTAGGATATAATCCACCATGAACATAAATATCGTGAAGGCTATGTTGATTTTGTTTCAACTACATGCGTAAACATGTGCCAAGTCAAGTCACTTAAATCATTCAGAGGAGGATACCACCCTATCATACCACAACATAACCATTTTAATAGCATGTTGGCACGTAAGGTAAACCATTATAACTCATAGCTAATCAAGCATGGCACAAGAAACTATGATCTCTAGTTGTCATTGCAAACATGTTTATTCATAATAGGCTGAATCAGGAACGATGAACTAATCATATTTACAAAAACAAAAGAGGTCGAGTTCATACCAGCTTTTCTCATCTCAGCCACCATCATATATCATCATAATTGCCCTTTTTTTGACTATATACTGCAAGGCAACAGCCTCACAGCCCTTTATTAAAAACAATAGGTACGCTGTACAAAATTACAAAGAGCAAAGAAAGGCTACTTACAAAGAGAGATTAGGGAAGGGAAGCTATCCAAGAGGTTAGTCTATCTCTATATTTACACTTGATTCTATGAGCTAAAAGAGAAATATCATGAATAAAATTCCTCCTCCAAGATCTGAAAGTGGGCAACTCATTTCTGAAGATCCTTCCATTCCTTTGGGTCCAAATAATCCAAGTAGCCGTAAAGACTACCTCAGTGAAAAAAGGCTGACCAAATTCCTTCCTGGCCGCGCAAGCCATTTCAAAAGTATTCTGGTTAGGGTGAACACTCCATGAGATGCCCAAATAATTCCAGACACGTTGGCTAAAGTTGCAAGCAAAGAAGAGATGAGCTCTATCTTCATGCAAACCTGAGAAGCACATAGCACATGTACCATCCTGAATAATCCAATGTCGTCGCTGCATCATATCCCTAGTGTTTAGACGATCCATCAAAAGGAGCCAGCCAAACACCTTGAGCTTGAGAGTGCAAGAACATTTCCAGATCCACCCAAATATGGGGTCAACCACAACTTCGGAAAAACAAAACAGATAGTAGATCCTAGATCGATAATCCCCAGTCCTTGAAGGCCATTTCCAGACATCATTAACTCCCTCATGCAAATTGATCAGAGGCATTAAAGCCTGAAGCTGGTTGAATTCCTCAAAAGCTTCAACTGATAGAGGCAGGTGAAAATTGTCGGTCGGGTCAGGCAGCTCCATCACATCCTTAATGGTAAGTGTGTCATCAATCACAAAAGAGTGGAGCCTCGGGAAACGTTGTTATCATAATTGCCCTTCACTTGCACGACCGAACGATGTGAATAATAATAGTGCACGTGCATTGGACTAAGTTGGA
The DNA here is from genome assembly GCF_056163025.1 of Triticum urartu. Classification (NCBI taxonomy): domain Eukaryota; kingdom Viridiplantae; phylum Streptophyta; class Magnoliopsida; order Poales; family Poaceae; genus Triticum; species Triticum urartu. The sequence continues at coordinate 672,428,273 of NC_141874.1, read as the reverse complement.
ATCTGTAGGCATTCAATAAACATGCGAAGACAAGGCAATATGGGCTCTTTTGTCAGATCAACGAATATGCATATAAGAGCCACTTCAACAATTTAATCATGGTCTTCTCCTATCGACCCCCAAAGAAAAGAAAAGAAATAAAACTATTTACACGGGAAAGCTCCCAACAAGCAAAAGAAGAACAGGAAATCTTTTTGGGTTTTCTTTTTAATTACTACTACAAGCATGGCAAGTAAACTAATTAAAAGCTACAACTAATTTTTTTGGTTTTTCTTAAGGTTTATTAAACACACAAGAAGAAAGCATAAGAAGGAAAATAAACTAGCATGGATGGTACAATGAAAAACTATGAGCACCGACATCTAGCAATGAGTGTGTGAACATAAATGTAATGTCGGTGGGAAATACGTACTCCCCCAAGCTTAGGCTTTTGGCCTAAGTTGGTCTATGGCCACGGCTGGCCTGGCGGATATCCATAATAAAGTTGGGGTCGTACTGTGATGCAGCAGCTATCGCCTGCTGAGCTGCAGCGTGGCGATGAGAGGCCTCCTCTCTCCTCTCGTACTCATCTGCCTCCTCTCTAGTAACATCATATCCTCCCCTTGCCTCCTCACAAAGGAACTAGTGAGATTATGATACTGACTGCACTTCTCTTCCTCGAAGCTCATGAGATCAGCGTTACGCAGATATGCATTGAATTCTTCTTTTATTCCCGCTCGATCCATAAATTTTTTAGAAGGCCACTCACAAGGACGCATTGGAGCGTCTCTTGGTGGCTCTTCATCAGCATCACGCATTGCAAGCCTGGGTCCTTGCTTCCTTGAAGAACCACCTTGGAACATTTTCCTAAGAATTTTTCTTCCTCTGAAAAATTCTGAAAATTTTTAGTAACTTCAAAATAAAAGTAAACCAAACTCAATAATGTTGATAGCAACTACTCCTACAAGTGCCTAGGGCCTATATCATGCATCAAAACTACTTTTGACCATATAAATTTGACATGCAAGCTCAAGAACAGGGTCGCCTAAGCAGCAAAAATTTGCAATGAATAAAGTACTAGAACAAAAACTAATTGGACCAATGGAGGAGTCACATACCAAGGAACAATCTCCCCAAGCAGTTTTGTGAGAGGTGCTTTGAGCAAGGAGATCGAAAATGGCAGCAAAACGAGCTTGGACTCGGGTTTGAGCTGGTTATTCGTGTTTGGGGGAGGAAGAAGGAGTGTATGGGTGAAAGGATAAGTGGAGGAGGGCCACCGTGGGCCCACAAGGCAGGGGGCGCGCCCTAGAGGGGTATGCGTGCCCTCCACCCTCGTGGGCAGGTGGTTGACCCCCCTGGTGTGTTCTCAGTTCCATAAATCCTCAAATATTCTAAAAAATCATATTTAATTTTCAGGGCATTTGGAGAACTTTTATTTTTGAGGTATTTTTATATTGCACGGATAATCAGATAACAGACAGAAAAATATTTATTTCTATTTTATTTAATATAAATAACAGAAAGTAAAAGTGGGGTACAGAAGGTTGTGCATTCTAGTTTCATCCATCTCATGATCATCAAAAGGAATCCACTAACAAGGTTGATCAAGTCTTGTTAACGAACTCATTCCGAATAACATGGAACCAGAGAAATTTTGAATAACACTATGTTACCTCAACGGGGATATGCACATCCCCAATAATAAGAATATCATATTTCTTCTTGATAGTAGGAAGAGGGAATTCAAAACCTCCAAATATAATCGATGGAATTTTTCCAATAGAGTTGATACTATGAACTTGAGGTTGTTTCCTCGGAAAGTGTATCGTATGCTCATTACCATTAACATGAAAAGTGACATTGCCTTTAGTGCAATCAATAACAGCCCCTGCAGTATTCAAAAAGGGTCTTCCAAGAATAATAGACATACTATCGTCCTCGGGAATATCAAGTATAACAAAGTCCGTTAAAATAGTAACATTTGCAACTACAACAGGCACACCCTCACAAATACCGACAGATATAGCAGTTGATTTATCAGCCATTTGCAAAGATATTTTAGTAGGTGTCAACTTATTCAAATCAAGTCTACGATATAAAGAGAGATGCATAACACTAACACCAGCTCCAAGATCACATAAAGCAGTTTTAACATAATTTCTTTTAATAGAGCATGGTATAGTGGGTACTCCTCGATCTCCAAGTTTCTTTGGTATTCCACCCTTAAAAGTGTAATTAGCGAGCATGGTGGAAATTTCAGCTTCCGGTATCTTTCTTTTATTTGTAATAATATCTTTCATATACTTAGCATAAGGATTTGTTTTGAGCATATCAGTTAATCGCATACGCAAAAAGATAGGTCTAATCATTTCAGCAAAGCGCTCAAAATCCTCATCATCCTTTTTCTTGAATGGTTAGGGAGGAAAAGGCATGGGTTTCTGAACCCAAGGCTCTCTTTCTTTACCATGTTTCCTAGCAACAAAGTCTTTCTTATCATAACGTTGATTATTTGATTGTGGGTTATCAAGATCAACAACAGGTTCAATTTCTATGTCATTATCATTACTAGGTTGAGCATCATCATGAACATTATTATTGACATTATCACTAGTTTTAGTTTCATTACCAGGTTGTGTTTCAGCATCAGAAATAGAAATATCATTTGGATTCTCAGGTGTTTCAACAATAGGATCACTAGAAGCATGCAAAGTCATATCATTTTTCTTTTTCTTCTTTTTAGAAGAACTAGGTGCATCTAAATTATTTCTCTGAGAATCTTGCTCAATTCTCTTAGGATGGCCTTCAGGATACAAAGGTTCCTGATTCATTCTACCACCTCTAGTCATAACTCTAACAACATTATCATTATTCTTATTATCAATTCATTGAGAAAATCATTTTGAGCTTTAAGTACTTGTTCTACTTGAGTGGTAACCATAGAAGCATGTTTACTAATAAGTTTAAGTTCACTTTTAACATTAGCCATATAATCACCCAAGTGTCCAAGCATATTTGAATTGTATTTTAATTGTCTACCAAAATAAGCATTGAAATCTTCTTGCTTAGCCATAAATTTATCAAACTCATCTAAGCATGGACTAGCAAATTTAGTAAATGGTATTACAACTTTATCATATCTATAGAGAGAATTTACCTTTACTACCTGTGTCGGGTTATCAAGACCATGAGTTTCTTCAATAGGTAAAGGATTTGGATTATATGTTTCTTCAACAGGCGGTAAATTAAGACCATGTATTTCTTCAATAGGAGGTAAATTCTTAACATCTTCAGCTTTAATATCTTTTTCTTTCATAGATTTCTTTGCCTCTTGCATATCTTCAGGACTGAGAAATAGAATACCCCTTCTTCTTCGGAGTTGGTTTAGGAATAGGTTCAGGAATTGGCTCCAGAGGTGTCCAATTATTTTCATTTGTCAACATATTATTCAATAGAATTTCAGCTTCATCCGGTGTTCTTTCCCTGAAAACAGAACCAGCACAACTATCCAGGTAATCTCTGGAGGCATCGGTTAGTCCATTATAAAAGATATCAAGTATTTCATTTTTCTTAAGGGGATGATCAGGCAAAGCATTAAGTAATTGGAGAAGCCTCCCCCAAGCTTGTGGGAGACTCTCTTTTTTAATTTGCACAAAATTATATATATCCCTTAAAACAACTTGTTTCTTATGAGCAGGGAAATATTTAGCAGAGAAGTAATAAATCATATCCTGGGGACTACGCACACAACCAGGATCAAGAGAATTAAACCATATCTTAGCATCACCCTTTAATGAGAATGGAAATTTTTTAAGGATATAAAAGTAACGAGTTCTCTCATCTTTAGTAAACAGGGTAGCTATATCATTCAATTTAGTAAGATGTGCCACAACAGTTTCAGATTCATAACCATGAAAAGGATCAGATTCAACCAAAGTAATTATATCAGGATCAACAGAGAATTCATAGTCCTTATCAGTAACAAAGATAGGTGAAGTAGCAAAAGTAGGGTCAGGTTTCATTCTAGCATTTAGAGATTGCTTACTCCATTTAGCTAATAATCTTTTAAGTTCAGTTCTATTTCTGCAAGCTAAAATAGCTAAAGAAGCATCATGATCAAAAACATAACCCTTAGGAATGGCAAGTGGTTCTTCATCATCACTTTCATCAGTATCATCAGATTCAATATTTTCTATCTCTCTAGCCCTAGCAAGTTGTTCATCAAGAAAATCACTAAGTGGCATAGTAGTATCTGTTGGGGAACGTAGCAGAAATTCAAAATTTTCTACGCATCACCAAGATCAATCTATGGAGAAGTCTAGCAACGAGGGAAGGAGAGTGCATCTACATACCCTTGTAGATCGCTAAGCGGAAGCGTTCAAGTGAACGGGGTTGATGGAGTCGTACTCGTCGTGATTCAAATCACCGATGATCCTAGTGCCGAATGGACGGCACCTCCGTATTCAACACACGTACAACCCGGTGACGTCTCCTACGCCTTGATCCAGCAAGGGGAGAAGGAGAGGTTGGGGAAGACTCCATCCAGCAGCAGCACGATGGCGTGGTGGTGGTGGAGGAGCGCGGGACTCCAGCAGGGCTTCGCCAAGCACTACGAGAGACGAGGAGGAAGAGGGGTAGGGCTGCGCCAACATGGAGAGCAAATCACACGTCTTGGGCAGCCCCAAACCTCAAGTATATATAGGGGGAGGGGAGGGGCTGCACCCCCACCTAGTGTTACCTCCCTAGGGGCGGCGGCAGCCCCCAGATCCCATCTGGGAGGCGGCCAAGGGGGAGAGAGAGGGGGGCGCACCTAGGGTGGGCCTTAGGGCCCATCTGCGCCTAGGGTTTGCCCCCTCTCCTCTTGAGGCGCATGGGCCTTGGTGGGGAGGCGCCCCAGCCCACCTAGGGGCTGGTCCCTTCCCACTATTGGCCCATGTATGCCTCCAGGGCTGGTGGCCCCACCTGGTGGCCCCCCCGGACCCCTCCGGTGGTCCCGGTACACTACCGGTGATGCCCGGAACACTTCTGGTGGCCAAAACCATACTTTCTATATATCAATCTTTACCTCCAGACCATTCCGGAACTCCTCGTGACGTCCGGGATCTCATCCGGGACTCCGAACAACATTCGGTAACCGCGTACATACTTTCCCTATAACCCTAGCGTCATCGAACCTTAAGTGTGTAGACCCTACGGGTTCGGGAGTCATGCAGACATGACCGAGACAACTCTCCGGTCAATAACCAACAGCGGGATCTGGATACCCATGTTGGCTCCCACATGCTCCACGATGATCTCATCGGATGAACCACAATGTCGAGGATTCAATCAATCCTGTATTCAATCCCCTTTGTCTATCGGTACGATACTTGCCCTAGATTCGATCGTCGGTATCCCGATACCTTGTTCAATCTCGTTACCGGCAAGTCTCTTTACTCGTTCCATAACACATCATCCCGTGATCAACTCCTTGGTCACATTGTGCACATTATGATGATGTCCTACCGAGTGGGCCCAGAGATACTTCTCGTTTACACGGAGTGACAAATCCCAGTCTCGATTCGTGCCAACCCAACAGATACTTTCGGAGATACCTGTAGTGTACCTTTATAGCCACCCAGTTACGTTGTGACGTTTGGCACACCCAAAGCACTCCTACGGTATCCAGGAGTTGCACAATCTCATGGTCTAAGGAAATGATACTTGACATTAGAAAAGCTTTAGCAAATGAACTACACGATCTTTGTGCTAGGCTTAGGATTGGGTCTTGTCCATCACATCATTCTCCTAATGATGCGATCCCGTTATCAACGACATCCAATGTCCATGGTCAGGAAACCATAACCATCTATTGATCAACGAGCTAGTCAACTAGAGGCTTACTAGGGACATGGTGTTGTCTATGTATCCACACATGTATCTGAGTTTCCTATCAATACAGTTCTAGCATGGATAATAAACGATTATCATGAACAAGGAAATATAATAATAACCAATTTATTATTGCCTCTAGGGCATATTTCCAACAGTCTCCCACTTGCACTAGAGTCAATAATCTAGTTCACATCGCCATGTGATCAACACTCACAGGTCACATCGCCATGTGACCAACATCCAAGAGTCTACTAGACTCAATGATCTAGTTCACATCACTATGTGATAAATACTCAAAGAGTTTTGGGTTTGATCATGTTGTGCTTGTGAGAGAGGTTGTAGTCGACGGGCCTTGCCATATTCAGATCCCTATGTATTTCGCAAAACTTTATATCGTAGATGCTGCTAGCACGTTCCACTTGGAGCTATTCCAAATTGTTGCTCCATTATACGTATCCGATATCTCTACTCAGAGCTATCTGGATAGGTGTTAAGCTTGCATCGATGTAACTCTTTACGTCGAACTCTTTATCACCTCCATAACCGAGAAACATTTCCTTATTACTCTAAGGATAATTTTTGACCGCTATCCGGTGATCTATTCCTAGATCACCTTTGTACCCTATTGCCAGACATGTGGCAAGGCACACATCAGGTGCGGTACTTCAGCATGGCATACCGTATAGAGCCTATGACAAAAGCATAGGGGACGACCTTCGTCCTTCCTCTTTCTTCTGCCGTGGTCAAGCTTTGAGTCTTTACTCAACTTCACACCTTACCACTCAGGTAAGAACCCCTTCTTTGACTGATCTATTTTGAATTCCTTCAAAAACATGTCAAGGTGTGCATTCTTTGAAAGTATCATCAGGCGTCTTGATCTATCTCTATAGATCTTGATGCCCAATATGTAAGCAGCTTTATCCCGGTCTTCCTTTGAAGAAAAATACTCTTCAAACAACCATTCATGCTTTCGAGAAATTCTACATTATTTTGGATCAACAATATGTCATCCACATATACTTATCAGAAATGTTGTAGTGCTCCCACTCACTTTCTTGTAAATACAAGTTTCTAGCAAACATTGTATAAACCTAAAAGCTTTGATCACTCCATCAAAACATATATTCTGATTCCAAGATGCTTGATCTAGTCCATAGAAGGATTGCTGGAGCCAGCATACCTTTTAGCATCCTTAGGATCGACAAAACCTTTTATTGTATCACATACAACTTTTCTTACGAAAACTTGGTAAGAAAACTTGTTTTGACATCCATCTGTAAGATTTCATAATCGAAAAATACAGCTAATGCTAACATGATTTCGACGGACTTAAGCATTGCTATGGGTGAGAAATTCTCATCGTAGTCAACTCCTTGAACTTATGAAAAAATTCGTTCCCATAAGTCGAGCTTCATAGACGGTAACATTACCGCCCACGTCTGTCTTCTTCTTAAAGATCCATTTATCTCAATGGCTTGCCGATCATCGGGCAAGTCCACCAAAGTCCATACTTTGTTATGATACATGGATCCTATCTCGGATTTCATGGCTTCTAACCATTTGTCAGAATACGGGCCCACCATCGCTTCTCCATAGCTCGTAGGTTCATTGTTGTCTAACAACATGATATCTAAGACAGGATTACCATACCACTTAGGAGTAGTACATATCCTTGTCTACCTACGAGGTTTGATAGCAACTTGATCTGAAGCTTCATGATCACTATCATTAACTTCCTATTCAACAGACGTAGGCGCCACAGAAAACATCTTTCTGTGTTGCACCACTCTCTGGTTGAAGTAAAGGTTCGACAACCTCATCAAGTTCTATCTGCCTCCTACTCAATTCTTTCTAGAGAAACTCCTTCTCGAGAAAGGACCCGTTCTTAGCGACAAACAATTTGCCCTCGGATCTGAGATAGAAGGTGTACCCAACTGTCACCTTTGGGTATCCTATGAAGATGTGTTTGTCCGCTTTGGGTTCGAGCTTCTCCGGCTGAAGCCTTAAGCATCGCAGCCCCAAACATTAAGAAACGACAACTTTGGTTTCTTACCAAACCAATGTTCATACGACGTCGTCTCAACGGACTTAGATGGTGTCCTATCTAAAGTGAATGCAGCTGTCTCTAACGCATAACCTCAAAATGAAAACGGTAGATTGGTATGAGACATCATAGATCGCACCATATCTCATAGGGTTTGATTACGACGTCCGGTACACATCATTACCTTGTGGTGTTCTAGGTGGCTTCAACTGTGAAACAATTCCACAATGTCTTAAGTGATTGCCAAACTCATAACTCAGAAAATCCCCTTTTGATCAGATCGTAGGAACATGATCTTATTGTTATGATGATTCTTAACTTCACTCTGAAATCGCTTGAACTTTTCAAACGTTTCAGACTTGTGCTTTATTAAGTAGATATACCTATATCTACCCAAATCATCAGTGAAGATGAGAAAATAGCGATATCCACCGCATGCTTCAATTCTCATTGGATCACACGCATCAGCATGCATGATTTCCAACAAGTCACTTGCCCGTTTCATTGTACCTGAAAACGGGGTCTTAGTCATCCTGCCCATGAGGCATGGCTCGCATGTGTCAAGTGATTCAAAATCAAGTGACTCCAAACATCCATCGACATGGAGTTTCTTCATGCATCTTACGCCAATATGACCTAAGCGGCAGTGCCACGAGAAAGTGGTACTATCATTATTAACTCTATATCTTTTGGCGTGAACATGTGTATTACCACGACCGAGATTCAATGAACCATTCACATAGGGTGCATGACCATGAAAGGTATCATTCATGTAAACAGAATAACCATTATTCTCTAACTTAAATGAATGACCGTATTGCAATGAGCATGATCTAATCATATTCATGCTCAACGTAGACACCTGATAACATTTATCTAGGTTCAATGCTAATCCCGAAGGCAGATGGAGCGTGCGATGGTGATCTCATCAACTTTGGAAACACTTCCAACACACATCGTCACCTCGCTCTTAGCCAGTCTCCATTTAGTCCGTAGCTTTTGCTTCAAGTCACCAATAATAGCAACTGAACCGGTATCCAATACCCAGGTGCTACCAGGAGTACAAGTGAGGTACACATTAATAACACGTATATACTTTGTTGAAGTTGCCACCCTTTTATCTACCATGCATTTGGGGTAATTCCGCTACCAGTGACCGTTCCCCTTACAATAGAAGCACTTAGTCTCGGGTTTGGGTTCAACCTTGGGTTCCTTCACTGGAGCGGCAACTGGTTTGCCATCCATGAAGTTTCCCTTCTAGCCCTTGCCCTTCTTGAAACCAGTGGTCTTGTTAAACCATCAACACTTGATACTCCTTCTTGATTTCTACCTTTTGTGGTCTTAAGCACCGCGAACAGCTCCGGGATCAACTCCATCCCTTGCATGTCATAGTTCATCACGAAGATCTAGTAGCTTAGTGATAGTGGCTAGAGAACTCTATCAATCACTATCTTATCTAGAAGTTTAACTCCCACTTGATTTAAGTGATTGTAGCACCCAGACATTCTGAGCACATGCTCACTAGCTGAGCTATTCTCCTCCATCTTGTTGGCAAAAGAACTTGTCAGAGGTCTCACACCTCTCAACACGGGCATGAGCCTGCAATCCCAATTTCAGCTCTTGGAACATCTCATATGTCTCATGCCGTTCAAAACGTTATTGGAATCCCGATTCTAAGCCGTAAAGTATGGTGCACTAAACTATCAAGTATTCATCAGGACGTGTCTGTTAGGTGTTCATAACATCCACAGATGACGTTGTAGGGGTTTGCACATCGAGCGGTGCATCAAAGACGTAAGCCTTCTATGTAGCAGTGAGGACACTCCTCAGACTACGGACCTAGTCCGCATCAGTGCTTACAATATCTTTCAACTTGGTCTTTCTCTAGGAACATATTGAAACAAGGAGCTACAACGTGAGCTATTTATCTACAACATATTTGCAAAGACAATTTAGACTATGTTCATGATAATTGAGTTCATCTAATGAACTCCCACTCAGATAGACATCCCTCTAGTCATCTAAGTGAAACATGATCCGAGTCAACTAGGCCGTGTCCGATCATCACGTGAGACGGACTAGTCAACATCGGTGAACATCTACATGTTGATCGTATCTTCTATACGACTCATGCTCGACCTTTCGGTCTTCCGTGTTCCGATGCCATGTCTGTACATGCTAGGCTCGTCAAGTCAACCTAAGTGTATTGCGTGTGTCTCGAGGCCATGTCTGTACATGCTAGGCTCATCAACACCCATTGTATTCGAACGTTAGAATCTATCACACCCAATCATCACGTGGTGCTTCGAAACAACGAACCTTCGCAACGGTGCACAATTAGGGGGAACACTTTTCTTGAAATTTTAGTGAGGGATCATCTTATTTAAGCTACCGTCGTTCTAAGCAAATAAGATGTAAAACATGATAAACATCACATGCAATCAAATAGTGACATGATATGGCCAATATCATTTTGCTCCTTTTGATCTCCATCTTTGGGGCTCCATGATCATCGTTGTCACCGGCATGACACCATGATCTCCATCATCATGATCTCCATCATCGTGTCTTCTTGAAGTTGTCTCGTCATCTATTACTTCTACTACTATGGCTAACGCTTTAGCAATAAAGTAAAGTAATTACATGACGTTTATGTTGACATGCAGGTCATAAATAAATTAAGACAACTCCTATGGCTCCTGCCGGTTGTCATACTCATCGACATGCAAGTCGTGATTCCTATTACAAGAACATGATCAATCTCATACATCACATATATCATTCATCACATCCTGTTGGCCATATCACATCACACGGCATATGCTGCAAAAACGAGTTAGACGTCCTCTAATTGTTGTTGCAAGTTTTTTACGTGGCTGCTATAGGTTTCTAGCAAGAACGTTTCTTACCTACGCGAAAACCACAACGTGATATGCCAATTTCTATTTACCCTTCATAAGGACCCTTTTCATCGAATCCGATCCGACTAAAGTGGGAGAGACAGACACCCGCTAGCCACCTTATGCAACTAGTGCATGTCAGTCGGTGGAACCAGTCTCACGTAAGAGTACGTGTAAGGTCGGTCCGGGCCGCTTCATCCCACGATGCCGCCGAATCAAGATAAGACTAGTAACGGCAAGTAAATTGACAATATCGACGCCCACAACTGCTTTGTGTTCTACTCGTGCATAGAAACTATGCATAGACCTAGCTCATGATGCCACTGTTGGGGAACGTAGCAGAAATTCAAAATTTTCTACGCATCACCAAGATCAATCTATGGAGAAGTCTAGCAACGAGGGAAGGAGAGTGCATCTACATACCCTTGTAGATCGCTAAGCGGAAGCATTCAAGTGAACAGGGTTGATGGAGTCGTACTCGTCATGATTCAAATCACCGATGATCCTAGTGCCGAACGGACGGCACCTCCGTGTTCAACACACGTACAGCCCGGTGACGTCTCCTACGCCTTGATCCAGCAAGGGGAGAAGGAGAGGTTGGGGAAGACTCCATCCAGCAGCAGCACGATGGCGTGGTGGTGGTGGAGGAGCGCGGGACTCCAGCAGGGCTTCGCCAAGCACTATGAGAGACGAGGAGGAAGAGGGGTAGGGCTGCGCCAACAGGGAGAGCAAATCACACGTCTTGGGCAGCCCCAAACCTCAAGTATATATAGGGGGAGGGGAGGGGCTACGCCCCCACCTAGGGTTCCCTCCCTAGGGGCGGCGGCAGCCCCCAGATCCCATCTGGGAGGCGGCCAAGGGGGAGAGAGAGGGGGCGCACCTAGGGTGGGCCTTAGGGCCCATCTACGCCTAGGGTTTGCCCCCTCTCCTCTTGAGGCGCATGGGCCTTGGTGGGGAGGCGCCCCAGCCCACCTAGGGGCTGGTCCCTTCCCACTATTGGCCCATGTATGTCTCCGGGGCTGGTGGCCCCACCTGGTGGCCCCCCGGACCCCTCCGGTGGTCCCGGTACACTACCGGTGATGCCCGGAACACTTCCGGTGGCCAAAACCATACTTCCTATATATCAATCTTTACCTCCGGACCATTCCGGAACTCCTCGTGACGTCCGGGATCTCATCCGGGACTCCGAACAACATTCGGTAACCGCGTACATACTTTCCCTATAACCCTAGCGTCATCGAACCTTAAGTGTGTAGACCCTACGGGTTCGGGAGTCATGCAGACATGACCGAGACAACTCTCCGGTCAATAACCAACAGCGGGATCTGGATACCCATGTTGGCTCCCACATGCTCCACGATGATCTCATCGGATGAACCACGATGTCGAGGATTCAATCAATCCCGTATTCAATCCCCTTTGTCTATCGGTACGATACTTGCCCGAGATTCGATCGTCGGTATCCCGATACCTTGTTCAATCTCGTTACCGGCAAGTCTCTTTACTCATTCCGTAACACATCATCCCATGATCAACTCCTTGGTCACATTGTGCACATTATGATGATGTCCTACCGAGTGGGCCCAGAGATACCTCTCCGTTTACACAGAGTGACAAATCCCAGTCTCGATTCGTGCCAACCCAACAGATACTTTCGGAGATACCTGTAGTGTACCTTTATAGCCACCCAGTTACGTTGTATCCGGGAGTTGCACAATCTCATGGTCTAAGGAAATGATACTTGACATTAGAAAAGCTTTAGCAAACGAACTACACGATCTTTGTGCTAGGCTTAGGATTGGGTCTTGTCCATCACATCATTCTCCTAATGATGTGATCCCATTATCAACGGCATCCAATGTCCATGGTCAGGAAACCATAACCATCTATTGATCAACGAGCTAGTCAACTAGAGGCTTACTAGGGACATGGTGTTGTCTATGTATCCACACATGTATCTGAGTTTCCTATCAATACAATTCTAGCATGGATAATAAACGATTATCATGAACAAGGAAATATAATAATAACCAATTTATTATTGCCTCTAGGGCATATTTCCAACAGTATCTGGCATAGAGGTAGTTTCATCATAAGTATCATGCATAGCAGAAGTGGCATCATCAATAATATGCGACATATCAGAACGAATAGCAGAAGCAGGTGTAGGTGTCGCAAACTTACTCATAACAGAAGGTGAATCAAGTGTAGAGCTAGATGGCAGTTCCTTACCTCCCCTCATAGTTAAGGGATAGATCTTGGTTTTTGGATCTCTCAAGTTCTTCATAATGATAAGCAGATATATATCCCAAGTGACTCAAAGAATAGAGCTATGCTCCCCGGCAACAGCGCCAGAAAATAGTCTTGATAACTCACAAGTATAGGGGATCGCAACAGTTTTCGAGGGTAGAGTATTCAACCCAAATTTATTGATTTGACACAAGGGAAGCCAAAGAATATTCTCAAGTATTAGCAGCTGAGTTGTCAATTCAACCACACCTGGAAACTTAATATCTGCAGCAAAGTGTTTAGTAGCACAATAATATGATAGTAGTGGTAACGGTAGCAAAAGGTAACAGTAGTAAAAGTAGTGTTTTTGGTATTTTGTAGTGATGATAGCAATAGCATCGGAAAAGTAAATAAGCGAAGAACAATATATGGAAAGCTCGTAGGCAATGGATCGGTGATGGAGAATTATGCCAGATGTGGTTCATCATGTAACAGTCATAACCTAGGGTGACACAGAACTAGCTCCAGTTCATTGATATAATGTAGGCATGTATTCCGAACATAGTCATACGTGCTTATGGAAAAGAACTTGCATGACATATTTTGTCCTACCCTCCCATGGCAGCGGGGTCCTTACGGAAACTAAGGGATATTAAAGCCTCCTTTTAATAGAGAACCGGAACAAAGCATTAACACATAGTGAATACATGAACTCGTCAAACTACGGTCATCACTGGTAAGTATCCCGATTATTGTCAGTTCAGGGTTAACGGATCATAACACATAATAGGTGACTATAGACTTGCAAGATAGGATCAAGAACACTCATATATTGATGAAAACATAACAGGTCCAGATCTGAAATCATGGCACTCAGGCCCTAGTGACAAGCATTAAGCATAGCAAAGTCATAGCAACATCAATCTCAGAACATAGTGGACACTGATACGTCCATTTTGCATCATGCTTTTATATCGATATTTATTGCATTCTGGACTGTTATTTCACTTTATGTCACAATACTTACGGCTATTCTCTCTTATTTTACAAGGTTTACATAAGGAGGGAGAATGCCGGCAGCTGGAATTCTGGGCTGGAAAAGGAGCAAATATTAGAGACCTATTCTGCGCAACTCCAAAAGTCCTGAAACTCCACGGAACATCTTAAAATAAATAAAGAAAAATCCTTGCCAAAGATGAAGGCCAGGGGGGCCACACCCTGCTCACGAGGGTGGGGGCGCCCCCCTACCTCGTGGGCCCCCTAGTGGCTCTCCGACGTCCATCTTCTGCTATATGAAGTCTTCCGATGAAAAAAAAAATCAGAAGGAACCTTTCGGGACGAGATTCCGCCGCCACGAGGCGGAACCTTGGCGGAACCAATCTAGAGCTCCGGCAGAGCTATTCTGCCGGGGATACTTCCCTCCAGGAGGGGGAAATCATCACCATCGTCATCACCAACGCTCCTCTCATCGGGAGAGGGCAATCTCCATCAACATCTTCACCAGCACCATCTCATCTCCAAACCCTAGTTCATCTCTTGTATCCAATTCTTGTCTCAAAGTCCGGGATTGGTGCTAGTACGTTGCTAGTAGTGTTGATTACTCCTTGTAGTTGATGCTAGTTGGTTTATTTGGTGAAAGATCATATGTTCAGATCCTATATGCATATTATTACCCCTCTGATTATGAACATGAATATGCTTTGTGAGTAATTACGTTTGTTCCTGAGGACAAGGGAGAAGTCCTGCTATTAGTAGTCATGTGAATTTGGTATTCGTTTGATATTTTTATAAGATGTATGTTGTCTAGCCTCTAGTGGTGTTATGTGAACGTCGACTACATAACACTTCACCATTATTTGGGACTAGAGGAAGGCATTGGGAAGTAATAAGTAGATGATGGGTTGCTAGAGTGACAGAAGCTTAAACCCTAGTTTATGCGTTGCTTCGTAAGGGGCTGATTTGGATCCACATGTTTCATGCTATGGTTAGGTTTACCTTAATACTTTTGTTGTAGTTGCGGATGCTTGCACTAGAGGTTAATCATAAGTGGGATGCTTGTTCAAGTAAGAACAACACCCAAGCACTGGTCCACCCACATATCAAATTATCAAAGTATCGAACGCGAATCATATGAACGTGATGAAAACTAGCTTGACGATATTCCCATGTGTCTTCGGGAGCGCTTTTCCTTATATAAGAGTTTGTTCCGGCTTTCCCTTTGCTACAAAAAGGATTGGGCCACCTTGCTGCACTTTATTTACTTTTGTTACTTGTTGCTCGTTACAATTTATCTTATCACAAAACTATTTGTTACCACTTATTTCAGTACTTGCAGAGAATACCTTGCCGAAAACCGCTTATCATTTCCTTCTGCTCCTCGTTGGGTTCGACACTCTTACTTATCGAAAGGACTACGATAGATCCCCTATACTTGTGGGTCATCAAGACTCTTTTCTGATGCCGTTGCCGGGGAGTGTAGCGCCTTTGGTAGGTGGAATTTGGTAAGGAAAAATTTATATAGTGTGCTGAAATTTACTGTCACTTGCTACTATGGAAAGTAATTCTCTGAGGGGCTTGTTCGGGGTATCTTCACCCCGTCCAGTAGAGCAAAGAGTTGCTCCTCAACCTACTGAACCTATTGAAAATTAAACTCCTTTTGAATTTCCTTCAGGTATGATGGAAAAACTGCTAGCTAACCCTTTTACAGGAGATGGAACAAAGCATCCTGATGAGCACTTAATATGTGTGGATGAAGTTTGTGGATTATTTAAGCTTGCAGGTATACCCGATGATGTTGCTAAAAAGAAGGTCTTCCCTTTATCTTTGAAGGGAGACGCATTGATATGGTATAGGCTATGTGATGATATGAAATCATGGAACTATAAAAGATTGAAATTGGAATTTCATCAAAAGTATTACCCTATGCATCTTGTTCATCGTGATCGCAATTATATATATAATTTCTGGCCTCGCGAAGGAGAAAGCATCGCTCAAGCTTGGGGGAGGCTTAAATCAATGTTATATTCATGCCCCAATCATGAGCTCTCGAGAGAAATAATTATGCAAAGTTTTATGCTCGGCTTTCTCATAATAATCAAACCATGCTCGATACTTCTTGTGTTGGCTCTTTTATGATGAAGACTATTGAATTCAGATGGAATTTATTGGATAGAATTAAACGCAACTCTGAAGATTGGGACCTCGACGAAGGTAAGGAGTCAGGTATGACACCTAAGTTTGATTGTGTTAAATCTTTTATGGACTCCGATATTTTCCGTAAGTTTAGCACTAAATATGGACTTGACTCTGAGATAGTAGCTTATTTCTGTGAATCTTTTGCTGCTTATGTTGATCTCCCTAAGGAGAAGTGGTTTAAATATCATCCTCCCATAGAAGTAAAAGTAGCTGCACCTATTAAAGTTGAAGAAAAGACCGTCACTTATAATGATCCTATTGTTCCTACTTCTTATGTTGAGAAACCACCTTTCCCTGTTAGAGTAAAGGATCATGCTAAAGCTTCAACTGTTGTTCGTAAAAGCAATATTAGAACTTATACACCCCCTGAGCAAGTTAAAGTAGAACCTAATATTGCCATTGTTAAAGATCTCTTTTCTGATAATATTGATGGGCATGTTATTCAGTTCGAAGGTGAAACTGCTAGAATTGCTAAACCTTGTGCTAAAGATAAACATAGACCTGTGGTAGGCGTGCCTGTTATTTCTGTTAAAATAGGAGATCATTGTTATCATGGCTTATGTGATATGGGTGCGAGTGCTAGTGTTATACCGCATACTTTACACAAAGAAATTAAGAATGAAATTGCACCTGCCGAGTTAGAAGGTATTGATGTCACAATTAAACTTGCCAATAGAGATACTATTTCACCAATTGGAATTGTTATATATGTTGAAGTCTTGTGTGGGAAAACTAAATATCCTGTTGATTTTCTTGTTCTTACTTCTCCGCAAGATAGCTTTTGTCCCATTATATTTGGTAGACCCTTCTTGAACACTGTTAATGCTAGGATAGATTGCAAAAAGAATGTTGTTACTGTTGGCTTGGATGATATGGTTCATGAGTTTAATTTCTCTAAATTTAGTAAACAACATCGTGAGGAAGAATTACCTAGTAAGGATGAAATTATTGGTCTTGCTTCTATTGTCGTACCTCCTAGTGATCCTTTAGAACACTATTTGCTAGACCATGAAAATGATATGTTCATGAATGAAAGAAGGGAAATAGATGAAGTATTCTTTAAACAGGAACCTATTCTGAAACACAATTTGCCTGTTGAAATTTTAGGGGATCCTCCTCCACCCAAGGATGATCCCGTATTTGAGCTTAAACCGTTGCCTGATAATCTTAAATATGCTTATCTTGATGAAAAGAAGATATATCCTGTTATTATTAGTGCTAACCTTTCAGAGCATGAAGAAGAAAGATTATTGAAAACTCTGAAGAAGCATCGTGCTGCTATTGGATATACTCTTGATGATCTTAAGGGCATTAGTCCCACTCTATGTCAACATAAAATAAATTTAGAAGCAGATGCCAAACCAGTTCGTGATCCTCAACGACGTCTGAATCCTAAAATGAAAGAAGTGGTAAGAAAAGAAATACTCAAGCTTCTGGAGGCAGGTATAATTTATCCCGTTGCTGATAGTCAGTGGGTAAGTCCTGTCCATTGTGTCCCTAAGAAGGGAGGTATTACTGTTGTTCCTAATGATAAAGATGAATTGACCCCACAAAGAATTATTACAGGTTATAGGATGGTAATTGATTTCCGTAAATTAAATAAGGCTACTAAGAAAGATCATTACCCCTTACCTTTTATTGATCAAATGTTAGAAATATTATGCAAACATACACATTACTGCTTTCTAGATGGTTATTCTGGTTTCTCTCAAATACCCGTGTCGGCTAGAGATCAATCAAAGACTACTTTTACATGCCCATGATGTAAAGCACCCGCTACCTTTCAAAGATGCATGATGGCTATATTCTCTGACTTTTGTGAAAAGATTTGTGAGGTTTTCATGGACGACTTTTCCGTCTATGGTTCCTCTTTTGATGATTGCTTCAGCAATCTTGATCGAGTTTTGCAGAGATGTGAAGAAACTAATCTTGTCTTGAATTGGGAAAAGTGCCACTTTATGGTTAATGAAGGTATTGTCTTGGGGCACAAAGTTTCTGAAAGAGGTATTGAAGTTGATAAAGCCAAGGTTGATGCTATTGAAAAGATGCCATGTCCCAAGGACATCAAAGGTATAAGAAGTTTCCTTGGTCACGCTGGATTTTATAGGAGGTTCATTAAGGACTTCTCAAAAATTTCTCGGCCTCTGACTAATTTATTGCAAAAAGATATACCATTTGTCTTTGATGATGATTGTGTAGAAGCATTTGAAATACTTAAGAAAGCATTAGTCTCTGCACCTGTTGTTCAGCCACCGATTGGAATTTACCCTTTGAAATTATGTGTGATGCTAGTGATTATGCTGTAGGTGTTGTTCTAGGGCAAAGAATTGATAAGAAATTAAATGTTATTTATTATGCTAGTAAGACTCTAGACAATGCTCAAAGAAATTATGCTACTCCTGAAAAAGAGCTTTTAGCAGTTGTATTTGCTTGTGATAAGTTCACACATTATATTGTTGATTCTAAAGTAATATTCACACTGATCATGCTGCTATTAAATACCTTATGGAAAAGAAAGATGCTAAACCGAGACTTATTAGATGGGTTCTCTTGCTACAAGAATTTGATTTGCATATTGTTGATAGGAAAGGAGCTGAGAACCCCGTTGCAGACAACTTGTCTAGGTTAGAAAATATTCTTGATGACCCACTACCTATTAATGATAGCTTTCCTGATGAACAATTAAATGTTATAAGTACCTCTCATAGTACTCCTTGGTATGCTGATTATGCTAATTATATTGTTGCTAAATTTATACCACCTAGCTTCACATACCAACAAAAGA
The DNA here is from genome assembly GCF_056163025.1 of Triticum urartu. Classification (NCBI taxonomy): domain Eukaryota; kingdom Viridiplantae; phylum Streptophyta; class Magnoliopsida; order Poales; family Poaceae; genus Triticum; species Triticum urartu. The sequence continues at coordinate 672,409,270 of NC_141874.1, read as the reverse complement.
AAAAGTTTTTCTATGATTTAAGACATTACATTTGGGATGACCCACATCTTTATAAAGAAGGAGTAGATGGTGTTATTAGACGTTGTGTACCTGAGCATGAACATGAACAGATCCTACACAAGTGTCATTCCGAGGCTTATGGAGGACATCACGCTGGAGATAGAACTGCACATAAGGTATTGCAATCTGGTTTTTATGGGCCTACTCTCTTCAAGGATGCCCGTAAGTTTTTCTTGTCTTGTGATGAATGTCAAAGAATTGGTAATATTAGTAGACGTCAAGAAATGCCTATGAATTATTCTCTTGTTATTGAACCGTTGATGTTTGGGGCTTTGATTATATGGGACCTTTTCCTGCCTCTAATGGATATACACATATTTTAGTTGTTGTTGATTACGTTACTAAGTGGGTAGAAGCTATTCCAACTAGTAGTGCTGATCATAACACTTCTATTAAAATGCTTAAAGAAGTTATTTTTCCGAGGTTTGGAGTCCCTAGATATTTAATGACTGATGGTGGTTCACACTTTATTCATGGTGCTTTCCGTAAAATGCTTGCTAAATATGATGTTAATCATAGAATTGCATCTCCTTATCACCCACAGTCTAGTGGTCAAGTAGAGTTGAGCAATAGAGAGCTCAAATTAATTTTGCAAAAGACTGTTAATAGGTCTAGAAAGAATTGGTCCAAGAAACTTGATGATGCATTATGGGCTTATAGAACTGCATACAAAAATCCTATGGGTATGTCTCCGTATAAAATGGTTTATGGAAAAGCATGTCACTTACCTCTCGAACTAGAACATAAGGCGTATTGGGCTATTAAATAGCTCAACTATGATTTTAAACTTGCCGGTGAGAAGAGGTTATTTGATATTAGCTCACTTGATGAATGGAGAACCCAAGCTTATGAAAATGCCAAGTTGTTTAAAGAAAAAGTTAAAAGATGGCATGACAAAAGGATACAAAAGCGTGAGTTTAATGTAGGTGATTATGTATTGCTATACAACTCTCGTTTAAGATTTTTTGCAGGAAAACTTCTCTCTAAATGGGAAGGCCCCTATGTTATCGAAGAGGTCTATCATTCCGGTGCCATAAAAATCAACAATTTCGAGGACACAAATCCGAAGGTGGTAAACGGTCAAAGAATCAAACTATATCTCAGGTAATCCCATAAATGTTGAAACCAATATTATTGAAACCGTAACCTCGGAGGAATACATAAGGGACACCTTCCAGACCATTTCAGACTCCGAAAAGGAATAGGTATGTGGTACGGTAAGTAAACCGACTCCCAAATCAATTTTTAAGGCAATATTTCTCTGTTTTGGAATATTTAGAAAAATAGAAAAATAAGTAGCAGTCCGGGAAGGACACAAGGGCTCCACGAGGGTGGTGGGCGCGCCCTACCCCTCTAGGCGCGCCCCCCTACCTCGTGAGCACCTCGTGTGCCTTTCGGACTCCGTTTTCTTGCACGATACGTATTTTGGTCGGTAAAAATTCATTATATAACCTCCCGAAGGTTTTGACTCCCGTATCACGTAAACCTCCTCTGTTCTTGTTTGGAGCTGTTTTTCTGACAGATCTAGGTTGTCATGATGGCCCCAAGCGCCTCCAAGGACAAGTTCTTCGAGAAGGTCATCAACCCTTACCTCGCGGAGGTGCTGCGACACCCTCAAACCATTGAGTTGCGTGATGGGTTGCTGCACATTCGCGATGAAGAGGGACCAAAGGGGACCGGAAGCATGGAGACGAGGCTCGAAGCAGTGGAGCAACAAGTTTTCAAGTGCCAAGGGATGGTGGAACGTGGACTCAACTCTAACCACATGATGATTGCGGAGTTCACTAGCAACCACAAGTTGGATGCTGACAACATCAAGGAGACTATCTTCAAGCTTCATGAGAAGATCGAGCACCTCCAAGCCCAAATCTATGACCTGCAAAACCAAAACTGTGAGTATGAATATAGATTCAAAAGGATGAGTTTGGCTGCAGATTTGAGAATCCCGGAGACTCGATCATCTTTCTATGATGGAGAACCTATGCCTTGGAAGATGGACGCAAGGCCCGCATCATCTACAACACCTCCACCTTCTTCACCGACAAAGGAGATATAATCACATGGGTATGGGCACTCCCCTTGGCAACTACCAAGCTTGGGGGAGGTGCCCCGGTATCGTATCACCATCACAACTCCTCTCTTTATCGTTTTTCTTAGTTCGATCCTATTAGAAGTATCTTGATCTAGTAGAATAAAGTTTATGGCATGATCTAGTTTTGAGTTTTGCTTTATGATCTCTCTTTGTAATCGAGTCCGTGAGCTATATATAATAAAGATTGGTGTTGAGTCAAGGGCTTAATTATTTTGCCATGATCTTGGGTGAATAAAAGAAAAGAGAAAAGGAATAAAAAGAAACAAAAAGTTCATATTGATCTTATTGAGAGTAATGACTTCACATAGAAAGAGTATGATGATTAAAAGTTGTTGGGAGTTGGCAGACATCGCTTTGGTCATTGTTGCAATTAATAGGAAGTAATAAGGAAAAGAGGTTTTCACATATAGATATATTATCATTGACATCTTTTATGATTGGGAGCACTCATTAAAATATGACATGCTAAAGGGTTGATGTTGGACAAGGAAGACAACGTAATGACTTATATCTTTCTTATATCTGAGATAAAGTATGTTGTCATGGATCCTCTAACTTGTTGAGCTTGCCTTTCCCCCTCACGCTAGCCAAATTCTCAGCACCAAGTAGAAATACTACTTGTGCTTCCAAATACCCTTAAACCAATTTTGCCATGAGAGTCCACCATATCTACCTATGGATTGAGTAAGATCCTTCAAGTAAGTTGTCATCGGTGCAAAGCAATAAAAATTGCTCTAAATATGTATGATTGATTGGTGTGGGAGAAATAAGCTTTATACGATCTTGTGATGTGGAAGTAATAAAAGCGACGGATTGCATAATAAAGGTTCATATCACAAGGGGCAATATAAAGTGACGTTCTTTCGCATTGAGATTTTATGCATCCAACCATAAAAGCGCATGGCAACCTCTGCTTCCCTCTGCGAAGGGCCTATCTTTTTATTATTATCTTCTACCTTATGCAAGAGTCACGGTGATCTTCACCTTTCCCTTTTCATTTTATCCTTTGGCAAGCTCAGCATGTTGGAAAGAACATGATATATATATATCTAATTGGATGTAGGGGAGCATGAACCATTATTGTTTACATTACCCTTGAGGTAAAAGGTTGTGGGGCAAAACCATAAGCTCCTATCTTTCTCTGTGTCCGATTAAAACTCCGTAACCACAAGTATTGCGTGAGTGTTAGCAATTATGGAGGACTAAATGATAGTTGAGTATGTGGACTTGCTGTTTAGCTCTGACATAGACTCTTTCCGATGTTATGAGAAATTGCAATTGCTTCAATGACTGAGATTATAGTTTGTCGGAGCCCAATAAGGTTTATGATTTATACTTTTGCATTGTGAATAGATCATCACTTGAACATAAGTAATCATATGACAAAATCTACATATGTTGCTGTTATGAGAATAATCATGATGCCTTCATGTCCGTATTTTATTTTTTTATCGACGCCTCTACCTCTAAACATGAGGACATATTTATTGTTATCGGCTTTTCGCTTGAGGACAAGCGAGGTCTAAGCTTGGGGGAGTTGATACGTCCATTTTGCATCATGCTTTTATATTGATATTTATTGCATTATGGACTGTTATTTCACTTTATGTCACAATACTTACGGCTATTCTCTCTTATTTTACAAGGTTTACATAAGGAGGGAGAATGCCGGCAGCTGGAATTCTAGGCTGGAAAAGGAGCAAATATTAGAGACCTATTCTGCGCAACTCCAAAAGTCCTGAAACTCCACGGAACTGTTTGAAATATGCCCTAGAGGCAATAATAAATTGATTATTATTATATTTCCTTGTTCATGATAATCGTTTATTATCCATGCTAGAATTGTATTGATAGGAAACTCAGATACATGTGTGGATACATAGACAACACCATGTCCCTAGTAAGCCTCTAGTTGACTAGCTCGTTGATCAATAGATGGTTACGGTTTCCTGACCATGGACATTGGATGTCGTTGATAACGGGATCACATCATTAGGAGAATGATGTGATGGACAAGACCCAATCCTAAGCATAGCACTAGATCGTGTAGTTCGTATGCTAAAGCTTTTCTAATGTCAAGTATCATTTCCTTGGACCATGAGATTGTGCAACTCCCGGATACCGTAGGAGTGCTTTGGGTGTGCCAAACGTCACAACGTAACTGGGTGGCTATAAAGGTACACTACGGGTATCTCCGAAAGTGTCTGTTGGGTTGGCACGAATCGAGACTGGGATTTGTCACTCCGTGTAAACGGAGAGGTATCTCTGGGCCCACTCGGTAGGACATCATCATAATGTGCACAATGTGATCAAGGAGTTGATCACGGGATGATGTGTTACGGAACGAGTAAAAGAGACTTGCCGGTAACGAGATTGAACAAGGTATCGGGATACCGACGATCAAATCTCGGGCAAGTATCGTACCGCTAGACAAAGGGAATTGCATACGGGATTGATTAAGTCCTTGACATCGTGGTTCATCCGATGAGATCATCGTGGAACATGTGGGAGCCAACATGGGTATCCAGATCCCGCTGTTGGTTATTGACCAGAGAGTCATCTCGGTCATGTCTGCATGTCTCCCGAACCCGTAGGGTCTACACACTTAAGGTTCGATGACGCTAGGGTTATAGAGATATTAGTATGCGGTAACCCGAAAGTTGTTCGGAGTCCCGGATGAGACCCCGGACGTCACGAGGAGTTCCGGAATGGTCCGGAGGTAAAGAATTATATATAGGAAGTGCTATTTCGGCCATCGGGACAAGTTTCGGGGTCACCGGTATTGTACCAGGACCACCGAAAGGGTCCCGGGGGTCCACCAGGTGGGGCCACCTGCCCCGGGGGGGCACATGGGCTGTAGGGGGTGCGCCTTGGCCTATATGGGCCAAGGGCACCAGCCCCAAGAGGCCCATGCGCCAAGAGAGAGGGAAGGGGAGAGTCCTAAAAGGGGAAGGCACCTCCGAGGTGCCTTGGGGAGGATGGACTCCTCCACCCTTGGCCGCACCCTTCCTTGGAGGAAGGGGCAAGGGCTGCGCCTCCCCCCTCTCCCTTGGCCCTATATATAGTGGGGAAAAGGAGGAGCAACCATACCTAAGGCCTGGCGCCTCCCTCTCCCTCCCGTGACACATCTCCCACCTCCCGCAGCGCTTAGCGAAGCCCTGTTGGAATCCCGCTACTTCCACCATGCCGTCGTGCTGTTGGATCTCCATCAACCTCTCCTTCCCCCTTGCTGGATCAAGAATGAGGAGACGTCGCTGCTCCGTACGTGTGTTGAACGCGGAGGTGCCGTCCGTTCGGCGCTAGGATCATCGGTGATTTGGATCACGACGAGTACGACTCCATCAACCCCGTTCTCTTGAACGCTTCCGCGCGCGATCTACAAGGGTATGTAGATCCACTCCTCCCTCGTTGCTAGATGACTCCATAGATAGATCTTGGTGACACGTAGGAAAATTTTGAATTTATGCTACGTTCCCCAACAGTGGCATCATGAGCTAGGTCTATGCGTAGTTTCTATGCACGAGTAGAACACAAAGTAGTTGGGGGCATTGATTTTGTTCAATATGCTTACCGTTACTGGTCCAATCTTGATTCGGTGGCATTGTGGGATGAAGCGGCCCGGACCGACCTTACACGTACTCTTACGTGAGACTGGTTCCACCGACTGACATGCACTAGTTGCATAAGGTGGCTAGCGGGTGTCTGTCTCTCCCACTTTAGTCGGATCGGATTCGATGAAAAGGGTCCTTATGAAGGGTAAATAGCAATTGGCATATCACGTTGTGGTTTTTGCGTAGGTAAGAAACGTTCTTGCTAGAAACCCATAGCAGCCACGTAAAACATGCAAACAACAATTAGAGGACGTCTAACTTGTTTTTGCAGGGTATGCTATGTGATGTGATATGGCCAAAAGGATGTGATGAATGATATATGTGATGTATGAGATTGATCATGTTCTTGTAATAGGAATCACGACTTGCATGTCGATGAGTATGACAACCGGCAGGAGCCATAGGAGTTGTCTTAATTTATTTATGACCCGCGTGTCAACATAAACGTCATGTAATTACTTTACTTTATTGCTAACCGTTAGCTGTAGTAGTAGAAGTAATAGTTGGCGAGGCAACTTCATGGAGACACGATGATGGAGATCATGATGATGGAGATCATGGTGTCATGCCGGTGACGATGATGATCATGGAGCCCCGAAGATGAAGATCAAAAGGAGCAATATGATATTGGCCATATCATGTCACTATTTGATTGCATGTGATGTTTATCATGTTTATACATCTTATTTGCTTAGAACGACGGTAGTAAATAAGACGATCCCTCATAATAATCTCAAGAAAGTGTTTCCCCTAACTGTGCACCGTTGCGACAGTTCGTTGTTTCGAAGCACCACGTGATGATCGGGTGTGATAGATTCTTACGTTCACATACAACGGGTGTAAGACAGATTTACACACGCAAAACACTTAGGTTGACTTGACGAGCCTAGCATGTACAGACATGGCCTCGGAACACAAGAGACCGAAAGGTCGAGCATGAGTCGTATAGAAGATACGATCAACATGAAGATGTTCACCGATGTTGACTAGTCCGTCTCACGTGATGATCGGATACGACCTAGTTGACTCGGATCATGTAATCACTTAGATGACTAGAGGGATGTCTATCTGAGTGGGAGTTCATAAGATGAACTTAATTATCCTGAACATAGTCAAAAGGTCTTCGCAAATTATGTCGTAGCTCGCGCTTTAGTTCTACTGTTTAGATATGTTCCTAGAGAAATTTTAGCTGAAAGTTGATAGTAGCAATTATGCGGACTAGGTACGTAAACTGAGGATTGTCCTCATTGCTTCATAGAAGGCTTATGTCCTTAATGCACCGCTCAGTGTGCTGAACCTCGAACGTTGTCTATGGATGTTGCGAACATCTGACATACACATTTTGATAACTACGTGATAGTTCAGTTGAACGGCTTAGAGTTGAGGCACCGAAGACGTTTTGAAACGTCACGAAACATATGAGATGTTTCGAGGGCTGAAATTGGGATTTCAGGCCCGTGCCCACGTCAAGAGGTATAAGACCTCCGACGATTTTCTTAGCCTGCAAACTAAGGGAGAAAAGCTCAATTGTTGAACTTGTGCTCAGATTGTCTGAGTACAACAATCGCTTGAATCGAGTGGGAGTTGATCTTCCAGATGAAATAGTGATGGTTCTCCGAAGTCATTACCACCAAGCTGCTAGAGCTTCGTGATGAACTATAATATATCAGGGACATATATGATGATCCTTGAGATATTCGCGATGTTTGACACCACAAAAGTAGAAATCAAGAAGGAGCATCAATTGTTGATGGTTGGTGAAACCACTAGTTTCAAGAAGGGCAAGGGCACGAAGGGATACTTCATGAAACGGCAATACAGCTGCTGCTCTAGTGAAGAAACCCAAGGTTGAACCCAAACCCGAGACTAAGTGCTTCTGTAATAAGGGGAACAACCACTGGAGCAGAATTACCCTACATACTTGGTAGATGAGAAGACTGGCAAGGTCGATAGAAGTATATTGGATATACATTGTGTTGATGTGTACTTTACTAGTACTCCTAGTAGCACCAGGGTATTAGATACCGGTTTGGTTGCTAAGTGTTAGTAACTCGAAATAAAAGCTACGGAATAAACGGAGACTAGCTAAAGGTGAGCTGACGATATGTGTTGGAAGTGTTTCCAATGTTGATATGATCAAGCATCGCACGCTCCCTCTACCATCGAGACTGGTGTTAAACCTAAATAATTGTTATTTGGTGTTTGCGTTGAGCATAGACGTGATTGGATTATGTCTATCGCAATACGGTTATTCATTTAAGGAGAATAATGGTTACTCTGTTTATTTGAATAATACCTTCAATGGTCTTGCACCTAAAATGAATGGTTTATTGAATCTCGATCGTAGTGATACACATGTTCATGCCAAAAGATATAAGATAGTAATGATAGTACCACCTACTTGTGGCACTGCCACTTAAGTCATATCGGTATAAAACGCATGAAGAAGCTCCATGTTGATGGATCTTTGGGCTCACTCGTTTTGAAAAGTTTGAGACATGCGAACCATGTCTATTGGTGTATATGCATGAAGAAACTCCATGCAAATGGACCGTTTGGACTCACTTGATCTTGAATCACTTGAGACATGCAAATCATACCACATGGGCAAGATGACTGAAAGCCTCGTTTTAGTAAGACGGAACAAGATAGCAACTCGTTGGAAGTAACACATTTTGATGTGTGCAGTCCAATGAGTGCTGAGGCGTATAGTGGATATCGTTATGTTCTTCACAGATGATTTGAGTAGATGTTGAGTATATTTACTTGATGAATCACGAGTCTGAATTATTGAAAGGTTCAAGTAATTTCAGGGTGAAGTTGAAAGATCGTCGTGACAAGAGGATAAAATATCTATGATATGATCATAGAGATGAATATCTGAATTATGAGTTTGGCACAGAATTAAGACATTGTGGAAATCGTTTCACAACTAATACAGCCTGGAACACCATAGTGTGATGGTGTGTCCGTACATCATAACTGCACCCTATTGGATATGATGCATACCATGATGTCTCTTATCGAATTACCACGATAGTTCATGGGTTAGGCATTAGAGACAACCACATTCACTTTAAAGAGGGCACCACGTAATTCCGATGAGATGACACCGTATGAACTATGGTTTAGAGAAACCTAAGCTGTCATTTCTTAAAAGTGTGGGGCTGCGACGCTTATGTGAAAAAGTTTTAGGCTGATAATCTCGAACCCAAAGCGGATAAATGCATCTTCATAGGACACCCAAAACAGTTGGGTATACCTCCTGTCTCAGATCCGAAAGCAATAAGGGATTGTTTCTAGAATCAGGTCCTTTCTCGAGAAAAAGTTTCTCTCGAAGGAATTGAGTGGGAGGATGGTGGAGACTTGATGAGGTTATTGAACCGTCACTTCAACTAGTGTATAGCAGGGCACAAAGAGTTGTTCCTGTGGCACCTACACCAATTGAAGTGGAAGCTTATGATATTGATCATGAGACTTCGGATCAAGTCACTCCCAAACCTCGTAGGATGACAAGGATGCGTACTACTTCAGAGTGGTACGTAATCCTGTCTTGGAAGTCATGTTGCTAGACAACAATGAACCTACGAGCCATGGAGAAGCGATGGTGGGCCCGGATTCCGATAAATGGCTCGAGGCCATAAAATCCGAGAGAGGATCCATGCATGAAAACAAAGTGTAGACTTTGGCGGAACAGCTCGATGATCGTAAGGCTATTGAGTACAGATGGATTTTAAAAGGAAGACGGACAATGATGGTAAGTATCACCATTAAGAAAGCTCGACTTGTCATTAAGATGTTTTCCGACAAGTTCAAGGAGTTGACTACGGTGAGACTTTCTCACTCGTAGCGATGCTAAGAGTCTGTTGGAATTATATTAGCGATTACTGCGTTATTTATGAAATCTTGCAGATAGGATGTCAAAACATTGTTTCCTCGACGATTTTTCTTGAGGAAAGGTTGTATGTGATACAACCGGAAGGCTTTGTCAATCCTGAAAGATGCTAATAAGTATGCAAAGCTCCAGCTATCCTTCTGAGGACTGGAGTAAGCATCTCGGAGTTGGAATGTATGCTTTGATGAGATGATCAAAGATTTTGGGTGTATACGAAGTTTATGAGAAACTTGTATTTCCGAAGAAGTGAGTGGGAGCACTATAGAATTTCTGATGAGTATATGTTGTTGACATATTGTTGATCAGAAATGACGTAGATTTTCTGGAAAGCATATAGGGTTATTTGGAAAGTTTTTTCAACGGAAAGCCTAGATTAAGCTGCTTGAGCATTGAGCATCAAGATCTATAAGGATAGATCAAAACGCTTAATGGAACTTTCAAATGAGCACATACCTTGACATGATCTTGAAGGTGTTCAAGATGGATCAGTCAAAGAAGGAGTTCTTGCCTGAGTTGTAAGGTATGAAGTTAAGACTTAAAGCTCGACCATGGCAGAATAGAGAGAAAGGACGAACGTCGTCCCCTATGCTTAAAACGTAGGCTCTACAGTATGCTATGCTGTGTACTGCACCTGAAGTGTGCCTTGCCATGAGTCAGTCAAGGGGTACAAGAGTGATCCAAGAATGGATCACAGGACAGCGGTCAAAGTTATCCTTAGTAACTAGTGGACTAAGGAATTTTCTCGATTATGGAGGTGGTAAAAGAGTTCGTCGTAAAGGGTTACGCCGATGCAAACTTTGACACTAATCCAGATTATTCTGAGTAGTAAACTGGATTCGTATAGTAGAACAGTTATTTGGAATAGCTCCAAATAGAACGTGGTAGCTGCATCTAGGAGATGACATAGAGATTTGTAAAGCACACACGGATCTGAAAGGTTCAGACCCGTTGACTATAACCTCTCTCACAAGCATAACATGATCAAACCCAGAACTCATCGAGTGTTAATCACATGGTAAATGTGAACTAGATTATTGACTCTAGTAAACTCTTTGGGTGTTAGTCACATGGGGATGTGACCTTGAGTGTTAATCACATGGGGATTGACTCTAGTGCAAGTGGGAGACTGTTGGAAATATGCCCTAGAGGCAATAATAAATTGATTATTATTATATTTCCTTGTTCATGATAATCGTTTATTATCCATGCTAGAATTGTATTGATAGGAAACTCAGATACATGTGTGGATACATAGACAACACCATGTCCCTAGTAAGCCTCTAGTTGACTAGCTCGTTGATCAATAGATGGTTACGGTTTCCTGACCATGGACATTGGATGTCGTTGATAACGGGATCACATCATTAGGAGAATGATGTGATGGACAAGACCCAATCCTAAGCATAGCACTAGATCGTGTAGTTCGTATGCTAAAGCTTTTCTAATGTCAAGTATCATTTCCTTGGACCATGAGATTGTGCAACTCCCGGATACCGTAGGAGTGCTTTGGGTGTGCCAAACGTCACAACGTAACTGGGTGGCTATAAAGGTACACTACGGGTATCTCCGAAAGTGTCTGTTGGGTTGGCACGAATCGAGACTGGGATTTGTCACTCCGTGTAAACGGAGAGGTATCTCTGGGCCCACTCGGTAGGACATCATCATAATGTGCACAATGTGATCAAGGAGTTGATCACGGGATGATGTGTTACGGAACGAGTAAAAGAGACTTGCCGGTAACGAGATTGAACAAGGTATCGGGATACCGACGATCAAATCTCGGGCAAGTATCGTATCGCTAGACAAAGGGAATTGCATACGGGATTGATTAAGTCCTTGACATCGTGGTTCATCCGATGAGATCATCGTGGAACATGTGGGAGCCAACATGGGTATCCAGATCCCGCTGTTGGTTATTGACCAGAGAGTCATCTCGGTCATGTCTGCATGTCTCCCGAACCCGTAGGGTCTACACACTTAAGGTTCGGTGACGCTAGGGTTATAGAGATATTAGTATGCGGTAACCCGAAAGTTGTTCGGAGTCCCGGATGAGACCCCGGACGTCACGAGGAGTTCCGGAATGGTCCGGAGGTAAAGAATTATATATAGGAAGTGCTATTTCGGCCATCGGGACAAGTTTCGGGGTCACCGGTATTGTACCAGGACCACCGAAAGGGTCCCGGGGGTCCACCGGGTGGGGCCACCTGCCCCGGGGGGCCACATGGGCTGTAGGGGGTGCGCCTTGGCCTATATGGGCCAAGGGCACCAGCCCCAAGAGGCCCATGCGCCAAGAGAGAGGGAAGGGGAGAGTCCTAAAAGGGGAAGGCACCTCCGAGGTGCCTTGGGGAGGATGGACTCCTCCCCCCTTGGCCGCACCCTTCCTTGGAGGAAGGGGCAAGGGCTGCGCCTCCCCCCTCTCCCTTGGCCCTATATATAGTGGGGAAAAGGAGGAGCAACCATACCTAAGGCCTGGCGCCTCCCTCTCCCTCCCGTGACACATCTCCCACCTCCCGCAGCGCTTAGCGAAGCACTGTTGGAATCCCGCTACTTCCACCATGCCGTCGTGCTGTTGGATCTCCATCAACCTCTCCTTCCCCCTTGCTGGATCAAGAAGGAGGAGACGTCGCTGCTCCGTACGTGTGTTGAACGTGGAGGTGCGTCCGTTCGGCGCTAGGATCATCGGTGATTTGGATCACGGCGAGTACGACTCCATCAACCCCGTTCTCTTGAACGCTTCCGCGCGCGATCTACAAGGGTATGTAGATCCACTCCTCCCTCCTTGCTAGATGACTCCATAGATAGATCTTGGTGACACGTAGGAAAATTTTGAATTTATGCTATGTTCCCCAACAGGAACATCTTAAAATAAATAAAGAAAAATCCTCGCCAAAGATGAAGGCCAGGGGGCCCACACCCTTCTCGCGAGGGTGGGGGCGCCCCCCTAGGGCTCGCCCCCTACCTCGTGGGCCCCCTAGTGGCTCTCCGACGTCCATCTTCTGCTATATGAAGTCTTTTGATGAGAAAAAAATCAGAAGGAACCTTTCGGGACGAGACTCCGTTGCCACGAGGCGGAACCTTGGCGGAACCAATCTAGAGCTCCGGCAGAGCTGTTCTGCCAGGGACACTTCCCTCCGGGAGGGGGAAATCATCACCATCGTCATCACCAACGCTCCTCTCATCGGGAGAGAGCAATCTCCATCAACATCTTCACCAGCACCATCTCATCTCCAAACCCTAGTTCATCTCTTGTATCCAATTCTTGTCTCAAAGTCCGGGATTGGTGCTAGTAGGTTGCTAGTAGTGTTGATTACTCCTTGTAGTTGATGCTAGTTGGTTTATTTGGTGAAAGATCATATGTTCAGATCCTATATGCATATTATTACCCCTCTGATTATGAACATGCATATGCTTTGTGAGTAATTACGTTTGTTCCTGAGGACAAGGGAGAAGTCTTGCTATTAGTAGTCATGTGAATTTGGTATTCGTTTGATATTTTGATAAGATGTATGTTGTCTAGCCTCTAGTGGTGTTATGTGAACGTCGACTACATAACACTTCACCATTATTTGGGCCTAGAGGAAGGCATTGGGAAGTAATAAGTAGATGATGGGTTGCTAGAGTGACAGAAGCTTAAACCCTAGTTTATGCATTGCTTCGTAAGGGGCTGATTTGGATCCACATGTTTCATGCTACGGTTAGGTTTACCTTAATACTTTTGTTGTAGTTGCGGATGCTTGCAATAGAGGTTAATCATAAGTGGGATGCTTGTTCAAGTAAGAACAACAGCCAAGCACCGGTCCACCCACATATCAAATTATCAAAGTATCGAACGCGAATCATATGAACGTGATGAAAACTAGCTTGACGATATTCCCATGTGTCCTCGGGAGCGCTTTTCCTTATATAAGAGTTTGTTCCGGCTTGTCCTTTGCTACGAAAAGGATTGGGCCACCTTGCTGCACTTTATTTACTTTTGTTACTTGTTGCTCGTTACAATTTATCTTATCACAAAACTATCTGTTACCACTTATTTTAGTACTTGCAGAGAATACCTTGCTGAAAACCGCTTATCATTTCCTTCTGCTCCTCGTTGGGTTCGACACTCTTACTTATCGAAAGGACTACGATAGACCCCCTATACTTGTGGGTCATCAGACACTAGGGATCAAACCCTAACAAAACTAACTCGATTACATGATAGATGCCATCCAACCCATCACCGTCCAGCAAGCCTACGATGGAATTACTCACGCACGGCGGTGAGCATCATGAAATTGGTGATGGAGGATGGTTGGTGATGACGATGGTGACGGATTCCCCTCTCTGAAGCCTCGAACGGACTCCAGATCAGCCCTCCCAAGAGGTTTTAGGGCTTAACGGCGGCTCCGTATCGTAAAACGCGATGATTTCTTCTCTCTGATTTTTTTCTCCCCGAAACTCAATATATGGAGGTGGAGTTGCAGTCGGAGAGGCAACAGGGGGCCCACGAGGTAGGGGGCGCCCCCCCACCCTCGTGGCAAGGTGGTGGCCCCCTGGCCTTCAGCTTTGGCAGGTATTTTTCTTATTTTCTGAAAAGTGTCTCCGTGAAGTTTCAGGTCATTCCGAGAATGTTTGTTCCTGCACATAAATAACACCATGGTAATTCTACTGAAAACAGCGCCCGTTCGGGTTAGTTCCATTCAAATCATGCAAGTTAGAGTCCAAAATAAGAGCAAAAGTGTTTGGAAAACTAGATACGTTGGAGACGTATCAGCAGGTCGCGTTCATGATCGTACATTCTTTGAAGTACCTAGCTTTCAGTACACGAGCACACAAAGAAGATGGGCTTTGAAGGATTCGCCAAGCCTGCTTGGCCAACAAAGCTTGATTGAAAGGTTCAAAATTTCTGAACCCCATCCCTCCATCTCTCTTTGCCAGACACATTTTTCCCAGGCTATCCAATGCACCTTTCTTTCACCTTCATCTGCTCCCCACTAGAATTTTGAAGAGATCGATGTCAAATTCCCGTACATCTTCTTTGTGAGTTGAAAACAGCTTGTAGTGAACGTTGGTGTTGATTGTAGGCCTAATTTTACAAGCACTTCCCTCGCCGCTTTGGACAATCCTTGTCCCTTCCAACCTGGAACTTTACCCTTTCACCGCCCCCTGACATATTGAAAAGATCCATCCTTCGATCTTCCCACAACGGTTGACAAATCCAGATATCTCTCACTCAAAGCTTTTGATTCAATATTGTTTCAGCGTGCTCTTCATCTCTTCATTACAACCTCCGCCAAACAAAATAGATGACTTTTGGAGATTCACCTTCTATCCAGACGCATTTTCATAATCTTGCAGAATCTCCCTTAGAGCCTGGAGGTTACCTTGTGATCCTTCAAGGAAAACCACACTATCATCTGCAAATAAGAGGTGAGTCACATATGGGCCAGTGCTCCCAAAGCTTACACCATTAATGAGATTTTCCCTTTGGGCCTGTTGAAGCAGAGCTGAGAAACCTTCAACACAAAAAGAAATAAATAAGGGCAGAGCGGGTCACCCGTAGCCCTCTCGGTGGTAAGAAACTTCTGAAAAAACCGCCATTCAGCTTGACAGTAAAACGAGCACTCTGAATGCATCTCATTATCATGCAAATCCATGTTTGGGCAAAACCGAACCACTCCAGAGTTTTCTCAAGGAAAACCCACTCGACCCTATTGTAGGCCTTCATCATATCCAACTTTATGGCACATAGCAGCTTCTTTCCTTTTCTCTTTCTAATAGCATGCACGTACTCGTACGCCATGAGCACGTTGTCCGTTATTAATCGCCCCGGCACGAACGCACTTTGTTCTTCAGAGATGAGCACCGGAAGGATTATTTTCAATCTATTTGCCAACACTTTGCAGCTATTTTATAGAGGACTTTACAAAGACTAATAGGCCAAAATTGCGTCAACAACTCCCGGTGAGTTGATTTTCGGGATCATCACAATGATTGTATCATTAAAGTTTTCTGGTGTTGCTGCTCCATCAAGAAAATCATGAACTACTTTGTGAACGTCGTCCCGCACCAATGTCCAGCGATGTTGATAAAACATTGCCGGAAGTCCATCCGGTCCTGGCGCCTTCATTGGCCCCATCTGAAAAAGAGCAGTCTCAATTTCAGAGCCAGTGACCGGGGCTATAAGTTTTCCATTTATATCAGCCGAGACCACAACAGGGAATAAGTTTAGGATCCCGTCCGCATGTTTTGACCCTTCTGATGTAAAAAGTTGTTCGTAAAAGCCGGCTGCCATATCACAATACCCTCGTCCTCTGTACACCTCTCTCCATTCTCTCTACGTAAGGCTCTGACTGTATTCTTACGCCTTCTGGTAGGTGTAAACTCAATGTAGATGCCACATGGGATAATATGGACAAAGCCACCTCTTGGTACGTGTATACCCAACGTAGATGCGACATTCTTCGAGAATGGCTCAGGTGGAGCGGGTGCCATTTTGAAAAACTACCGAGGAGAAACAATGTCAGGTGCATATTGGGAGCTTGATCATCTAATGGATGTAGCCACGATGGAGGCTACTGCTCTTTTAAAGGGGTTGCATCTTATTGAAACTCTGGAATGAACTCCAGCAATTATCGGCATCGACTCTTTGCAAATTAACAAAGCCCGCGGCGGTGAAATTGAGGTCATGGGACCAAATGCAGCAACCATGATGGAAAGCTTTCATATTATTCATACCCATGGCACGATTCGTGGCGTACAATCTAGCTAGATTTGCTGTTGATTCTAGTTTCTATTTTGCTTGGGATGATGATCCTTCCTTTTTTTTTGCAAGACATTTGAACGATGCACGTAGTAATTTTTTTTCTTATGCAATAAAGTGCGTCATGAGGGCTTCCTATCAAAAGAAAAAGTAAAAACACCGTGTAAATTTATGGATTTCCTGTGCAATTGACACCTTTTACGCCAATGGTTCTGATATTTCGAATTGGACCAACGGAGTACAGTAGCTTCGAAACGGCGTCCCTCCGTCACCGCTGAGCCGGACACGTCACCTTCCTAAGTTAACGAGCATTCAAAATTCGAAATTTGTGACCGTTAACCCCTTAATCCCTTATAAAACCACGCGGATCAGATCACCGGCCAATCCATCCCCATCACCGCACGCGTCCGCATCTCTCTCCTCGGATCGATCCCATCCCATGGCGACCGTGGCGGCAGGGAGCAGGAGGAGCGGCCGGAGCCGCAAGCCCCTCGCGCCGGTGCTCGACAACGACGCCAACATCTCCGCCGGAAGGGCCGACCTCGCCGGAGCCCTAACCCCGCAGCCGCACAAGGCCAGGAGGACGTCGCCGAAGATGCGCAAGGCGGAGGCGGCCCAGGCGTCCCCGGTAGCCGACGAGACGATGGGAACGCCTCCCGCCCAGGACCACGCCGCCGACGTCTCCGTTGGGAAGGCAGATGTCGCCACGGCACCCGCCTCGACACAGAAGGTGAAGAGGGCGACATCCAAGCGCGGCCAGGCCAAGGCGGCGGCGCCGTCGATGGCCGACGAGCTGACGGAGCTGCAGGGGATGCTAGAGCGGCTGCGGCTGGAGAAGGAGAAGGCGGAGGAGATGGTGCGGGAGCGGGACGAGGTCATCCGGCAGAAGGAGGAGGAGATCGAGACCAAGGGCAAGCAGCAGGAGCGCCTCCAGGCCGAGCTCAAGAAGATGCAGCGCGTCAAGGTGTTCGAGCCCACCATGGTATGAACGTGCATCCCTCGATCCGTTTCACTTTTTTTTCGTTTCTGTTATCTGTACATGCGTCCTTTTACCTGGTGCTGTAGATTGCATTCTCTGCGATTATTAGTTTGGATTGAATTTTTCTGATCTGAATTGGACTGCAGAACCTTCCTCTCGTCCAGTCTCTTCTCGGCAAGGACCAGGAAGGAGATGACAAGGGCAAGAAGAAGAAGAAGAAGGGGAAAGGCAAGGCCGGCAATGAGAGGAAGAAGCCAGCACCGGCGTACATTCTGTGGTGCAAAGACCAGTGGGCGGAGGTGCGAACCTTGAAAATTGAAACCAAACATCAAATGTTCTCTCTGTCTCCTTGCCTTTCAGGTGTTTGATGAAATGTCCACGGTCTTTTCAGATCAAGAAGAGCCCCGACGCAGACTTCAAGGAGGTCTCGAACGCTCTGGGCGCCAAATGGAAGACCCTGAGCAACGAGGAGAAGCAGCCCTACGAGGAGAGGTACCGGCAGGAGAAGGAGGCCTACCTGCAGGTGGTTGGCCAGGAGAAGCGCGAGGCCGAGGCGATGAAGCTGCTCGACGAAGAGCAGATGCGCTGGACGGCGAAAGAGCTGCTGGAGCAGTACCTCAAGTTCAGGCAGGAGGCCGAGGAGGGAGACGGCAACAGCAAGAAGGCAAAGAACAAGAGGAAGAAGGAGAAGGATCCCTCCAAGCCGAAGCAGCCCATGTCGGCCTACTTCCTCTACTCGCAGGAGAGGCGTGCCGCGCTGGTCGCCGAGAAGAAGAGTGTGCCTGAGGTAATGGACTGGCTGTTTCTGGTTTCAGTTCCTCTGAAATTAGTTTGTCCGTTGATCTGATAAAAGAATTATGGTGCCCTCGCAGATTGGCAAGATCACTGGGGAAGAGTGGAAGGGCATGACGGAGGCCCAGAAGGCTCCTTACGAGGAGGCTGCAAGGAAGCAGAAGGAGGAATACCAGAAGCAGATGGAGGTGTACAAGCAGAAGAAGCTTGAGGTGTGGAAATTGTTTGGTTGCAGAGCATTAATATTCTATGAAAGAAATGAAGATGTCTAATGTGGTGTACTTCATCAGGAAAATGCGAGCTTAGAGAAGGAAGAAGAGGAGCAGAAGAAAATCCTCAAGCAGGAGGCTCTGCAGCTTCTCAGGAAGAAGGAGAAGGCAGACAACATCATCAAGGTATCTATCCCCAAGTTCCAGATGGAATATCCATCAGCATGCCCGTCATGTAAACTGCTTCATGTGTCGATTTTGTTTTTGATCAGAAAACCAAAGAGAAGCGTCAGAGGAAGAAGCAGCAGCAGAACGCCGACCCGAACAGGCCCAAGAGGCCCGCGTCTTCCTTCCTGCTCTTCAGGTCTGGAACATTTTCTTCTTCTTGACAACATATATATACAAAGTTGTAAGCAGTTCAATTCAACATTGTGGCACGGCTAAACAAAACTGTTGCATATTTTTCATCGCAGCAAGGAGGCGAGGAAGCAGCTGGTGGAGGAGCGCCCCGGGGTGAACAACACGACGCTGAGCGCGCTCATCTCGGTGAAGTGGAAGGATCTGACCGGCGCAGAGAAGAAGGTGTGGAGCGAGAAAGCGGCCCAAGGGATGGCCGCGTACAAGAGGGAGATGGAGGAGTACACCAAAGCTCACACCTCCGCCTCCTCATCACCTGTTGCTTAGGGTGCTGTGTTGTCGCGGTGCCACTAGGTTCAACTGTTACTTGAGTTGAACTATGAACACTCAAGGATTCTAAGTCTCTGAATCCTGACTGGGAAGTAGTAGCTATATAGACTTCTACTAGTAGTGAAGTGAGGTTATTTTCTGTGTCCTGCATGCATGGTTGTTGCAGCAAACTGCATAATTCAAAATGCCAGTTTACATCAGTTGTACAACTGTACAAGAACAAAAGAAGCGTGAACTTGTGACGCTTTTGCTCCCATCCCATGTACCATACTTTGGTGTCATGTACCTGACTTGGGTACCGGCCTACAACACACATAAATCGCATCAAATACCTTGAACATGATCGTTCTGAGCTTTGCATTTTCCATTTGAAGCAAGTGCAAGTGCCACACTGCATTCTCAACTCGCCACGAGATTACATTACACCAGAGTACCCGCAGTTAGTGGCAGTGGCATTGAAAACTGATTTAGGCTTCATCGTAGTTCTTACATCAGTGACTCTGGTAGTACATCGCAGTAGCAAGTTAACGTCCGATTTCTGACAATTTAGGCAAGCCAGCCGCATTAACCCGCAAAAGTGGTGGGTGGATAGAGCGGTGAAGTGCCGCTGCCCGCCTCCACTACTCATTACCGGGGCGGTGGTGGAGAGCAGAGTGTAAAAACTCAACTAGCTTCGCTTGCCTTGCCTTGCCTTGCTGATCACTTCGTAGGTTCTCAAAATATAGTACATATACTATCAAGGCAAGCACGACTCCACTGGCACGTCACTACGCGTCTAGTCTTCTTCTTGCGAATCACTACCCGTCTGCCTAGATGTACCACGATCGATAGGATTGGGCAAATACCACATCCCGTCTGCGCTAGTTTTATCGGCATGCACCGAGAAAGTTGTCCTATCCTGTTCCAGCTCTGGCCTGAACCACGCATTGCCACTTCCTTCCAGTCGAGATAAGGTGACCAGTGAGGATATCACACCCAGCGAGCACTACTAGTCGACTAGTGCACACACTACACTACCTTCCACTCCGGTTAACGCAGGCAGGCAGGCAGGCGCGCGTGGGAAATCAGAAATGCACGCGCCCTATCTGTACTATACTACCGCTCGGTAATGCACGCGCCGTCACGGCCCACCATCGACCCATCTCCACCGCGCCGCGCCCTCAGTTGGCACCGCATCGGTCGAGCAACTCATGTCCGCCATCCACCTCGCGTGTCCACGTACCGTACGTGCGCCTTGCCTATAAATGGTGCAGCTCATGGCCGGACAGTGCACATTGCAAGGACGCAAGTAGTAGCTTACACAGCGTTCAACTGACAGAACTAACGAGCAGTAGATACATCATAGATAGGGCACGGCCATGTGGTTCCCGCTCTGCTTCGTCGTCGTCGTCGCTCTTCTGGTCGCCCCGGGAGGGTGCCGGGGCGAGAGCGGGAGCCAGGTGTACGTGGTGTACATGGGCGCCGTGCCGCCACGGACCTCGCCTGACTTCCTCCGCCAGAGCCACCTCCGCCTCGTCGGCACCATTCTCAAGAGGTGCGCATGCATGCAGCTCCGCCTCTACGCGCGCTTACAGATTTATTCAGTTAAAAAATGTCAAATATTCAAAAAGTAAATCGCACGGCGTTTGATATCCATCCGCAGGGGGAAGCTGGCGCAGAGCGTAGTGGTGCAGCAGTACAAGCACGGCTTCTCGGGGTTCGCGGCGCGGCTGTCCAAGGACGAGGCCGCCGCGCTGAGGCGCAAGCCCGGCGTGGTCTCCGTGTTCGCCGACCCCGTGTACCAGCTCCACACCACCAGGTCCTGGGACTTCCTGCAGCAGACGGACGTCAAGATCGACTCGGCTAAGCGGCGCTCGCCCAGACCCACGGCGGCGTCGACGTCGGCGCCCACCACCGAGACCATCATCGGCCTCCTCGACTCCGGCATCTGGCCCGAGTCCCCCAGCTTCGACGACGCCGGCTTCGGGCCCGTCCCGACCAAGTGGAAGGGCGTCTGCATGGCCGGGGACGACTTCAACTCCTCCAACTGCAACAAGTGAGTCACACACTGTCGTAAGTCGCGTACGTGACATGTGTCGTCGCACTTGATTAATTTTGCGGTGCAGGAAGCTGATCGGAGCGAGGTACTACGACCTCGGCGAGGTGGACGGCGGCCGGACCCGGAGCAGCAGCGGCTCGCCGCGGGACGCGGCGGGGCACGGGACGCACACGTCGTCCACGGCGGCCGGGAACGCGGTGACCGGCGCCTCGTACTACGGGCTGGCCCAGGGCACCGCCAAGGGGGGATCGGCCGCGTCGAGGGTGGCCATGTACCGCGTCTGCTCGGACGAAGGCTGCGCCGGGTCGGCCATCCTCGCCGGCTTCGACGACGCCATCGGCGACG
This sequence comes from Triticum urartu, assembly GCF_056163025.1. Taxonomy (NCBI): domain Eukaryota; kingdom Viridiplantae; phylum Streptophyta; class Magnoliopsida; order Poales; family Poaceae; genus Triticum; species Triticum urartu. The sequence continues at coordinate 672,387,820 of NC_141874.1, read as the reverse complement.
GCGTCGACATCATCTCGGTCTCGCTCGGCGCGTCGCCCTACTTCTCCCCGGACTTCTCCGAGGACCCCATCGCCATCGGCTCGTTCCACGCCGTGGCGAAGGGCGTCATGGTGGTGTGCTCGGCCGGCAACGCCGGGCCGGAGGCCTCCACGGTGGTGAACGCGGCGCCGTGGATCATGACGGTGGCGGCCACGACCATCGACCGCGACTTCGAGTCGGACGTCGTGCTGGGTGGAAATAGCACCGCTGTCAAGGTACTATGCGTTGCCTTAATTTGCTGCATCCTGACACTTGTTAGTTTCCTAGTTTTTTTTAACTCTTTTTTTAGGGTATTTAACTCTATTTTTATTGACCCTGTCAATGCAGGGTGGGGCTATAAACTTTTCCAACCTGGACAAATCCCCGAAGTACCCGTTGATCGCAGGAGCATCAGCAAAGTCTAGTTCAGCTTCTAGTACTTCTGACTCCGCAAGGTAACACATATACGAACCAATTCAATAAGCTACCAGAGGACCATATGCAATACCCGTGATGTGATTTCATCGTGTTTCTCATGTATTATGCCCTGCTCGAATGTTTTGGTGCAGTCACTGCGAGCCCGGCACCCTGGATGCCAGCAAGATCAAGGGCAAGATCGTGCTGTGCAACCACTCGCAGAGCGACACGTCTAAGATGGTGAAGGCCGACGAGCTCCAGAGCGCCGGGGCGGTGGGGGCCATCCTGGTGAACGACTTCGGGAGGGCGGTCACCACCGCCTACCTCGACTTCCCCGTCACGGAGATCACCTCCGCCGCCGCGGCCGACCTTCACAAGTACATTGCCTCCACCAGGTACGCACTTGTACAATGCACCAATATCTTCCAGTTAAGCTCATTCTCAGTGCACCTGTCAAGCTCACTCTCAATGCATGAAATCAGTGACCCTGTCGCGACGATCACTCCGACGATCACCGTGACGGAGTACAAGCCGGCGCCCGTCGTGGCCTACTTCTCATCCAGGGGCCCGTCGGCGCAAACCGGCAACATCCTCAAGGTTGAGTTCAGCCTAAACCGGCCCTTAGCCAGGTGTTGTGTCGGTGTGTATGCAAACTAACGCATCCATGTGGTATGTGCAGCCGGACGTGGCTGCCCCGGGGGTGAACATCCTTGCGTCGTGGATCCCAACGACGTCACTTCCGGCCGACCAGAAGCAGCCGTCGCAGTTCAACCTCGTCTCCGGGACGTCCATGGCCTGCCCCCACGTCGCCGGGGCCGCGGCCACCGTCAAGGCCTGGAACCCGACATGGAGCCCGGCCGCCATCCGGTCAGCCATCATGACAACAGGTACGTACATAACAAAACAAGCTGACAGATTAATCGTGTCCATGCATACCAGGGGCTCAAAGTCTGAATTTCGACCGTGTCTACCGCGTGGCATGCAGCAACTCAGCTGAACAACGACAAGGCTCCAATGACGACCGACGCAGGGACGGCGGCGACGCCGTTCGACTACGGCGCAGGGCAGGTGAACCCGACCGGCGCGCTGGACCCCGGGCTGGTGTACGACCTCGCGGCGGACGACTACCTGAGCTTCCTCTGCAACTACGGCTACGGCCCGTCCCAGATCAAGCTCATCACCTCCCCTCCGGCCGCCTTCAGCTGCGCCGGCAACGCCAGCAAGGACCTCATCTCCGACCTCAACTACCCGTCGATCGCCGTCACGGGGCTCGGCGCCGGCGCCAGCAGGACAGTGACCCGTGAGGTCACCAACGTCGGAGCGCAGGAAGAAGCCACATATACCGTCGCCGTCAGCGCGCCGGCCGGTCTGGATGTGAAGGTCGCGCCCAGCAAGCTCCAGTTCACCGGCAGCGTGAAGAAGCTGGCTTTCCAGGTCACCTTCTCTGGCAAGAACACAGCGGCCAAGGCCGCCCTCATAGGCTCCATAACATGGTCAGATGGAAAACATACAGTCCATAGCCCATTCGCGGTCAGCAGCTGATGAAATGTGAAATCTATGTACGTACAAGATGGGACTCGTATGTCTCTCGTCTAGGTATACGTACAATGTAGTAGCACCAAGTTGCTGGCATTTTGGTCATGTAGTTTCATCATCAAATCAAATTATAATGGATAAAGCACACTCGGAAGTCGGAACAACAAATCACAATTGTGTAGCATAGTCCATAAATGTTTGACAATTTTATACTATTGTGTAACATCTTTATCAAAAAATACAGTTGTGTAACATAACCCATAAATGTGTAACATTGTTTTTTGTTAAAAACAACTAAATTTCACCAAACACAATGTTAATAAATGCATCATCATGTGATACACATTTATAATGTATATTTGGTGACGATAGTTTCTGCTTTTGTTGCCTTGGCATCATCATGTGATTTGTGGTGCTACAGTCCTTGGCGGCACAGTCAAGCAACTTGCATGGTTGGCTGGTGTGGATTGGGAGCTATCCGGGGCGAGCGGGGGCTGCCCTGAGCAGGCTATCTCTTGTGCGGGTCGTGTTGTAGAGCGCTCATGTGTCATCTCCTCTTCGTGATGCCAGTGTTGTCCCACAGAGGACATTGAAATGGAGCCATATGATGTTTTAATCCCCCGTGCTAGGGCTAATTTGCCGTCGCTGCCTACCCTGCCCTCTATGTAGTCACTCTCTAATGGTGAAGCCAACTCCATGGTCTTGGCTCCGGTGCTGCAGATTATGCCCGGGATTCAGGTGCTATGTGGGACCCCTTCTTCGCATCTATCCGTGGGGGATCTGGAGGTGGACTCCTTTGTGACCTCGGCTGTGTTTATGGTACCTACACCACCCCCTAGTCAGCACCCGCTTACGAGGAGTGTGATGCTTATGATGCTTTTAGTAACTACTCCCTCCGTTCTTAAATATATGTCTCTTAAGAGATTTCAAAATAAACTACATACGGATGTATGTAGACATATTTTAGAGTGTAGATTCACTCATTTTGCTCTGTATGTAGTCACTTGTTGAAATACCTAGAAAGACAAGTATTTAGGAACGGAGGGAGTAATTACCAGATTCCATCAGGCATGTGGCTTCTATGGTTGATGCTGCTGCCACGGCTTGTGTGTTGCCACCTGTTCTCGGGGCCGCTTCATATCTAAGATTTACAATTTTCCTCGTCGGCTTGGATTTTGCTAACCCTGGATCCTTTGGTGCCTCTTGAAGAAGAAAGCAAATCAGGGCACAGTAAGATGGGTGCCACTACCACCCGATCCAACCACATGAAGGAGAAATAAAACAAGAGCAAAATCATGAAGGATAGGAGCGTGGATATTTTCCCGTGCATGGGAGGTCCTGAGCATGGATTAGGCCACTAATTATTTTAGGTTGCCCCTTCAAGCAACTTTTGGCAGAGACGGCATGTGTCATTCATCTAACCTCCCATGCTTGTTCATTTTATTTTAAAAATTTATATCTATTATATCTTTTGAACGAAAGTCCAAATTAAGGTTCACTTGCATATTCGTGTACGTTGCAACGAGTACTTTCAAATAAGGCTAATTTTGAATACATTTAGACACCTTTTAATTTTTTTTACCAAGTTTCAGATATTCTTGATAGTCGCAATATTAAGTTTTACAGAGTTTCTCCAAGTTTTACCAAGTTTCATTTGTTTTTTATAAGCTTACTGATTTTAAAACTTGCTAAAGTTTTTAAGACTTGTCAAAATGTTGGAGTTCCATGTGGTTTTAAGTTTCAGTTCTGAAACTTACTGAGTTTATCGTTCATTTCTATTAAGTTTCAGCGGTTAGGAAAATTTAATAACGTGTCATAACATATTCAAAATTGGTCTTATTTCAAAGCCCTCGTCAAAAGGAACACAAATATTCAAAAATGGTCTTATTTCAAAGCCCTCGTCAAAAGGAACACAAATATTTGAACAAAAAAGATGAAATGAGAAAGTATGGGAGATAGAGGGGGGGTTGAAGCATGCATGGGAATCTCCAAAGGATAGTTGAGACATCCACAGGATATCCCCTGCACGGGAGAAGTGCTAAATGGAAGGCGTGTTTGGTTACTTGATGAATGTCTCTCAGCCCTTCTAGGTGGTCTACGTGGATTTGGTCTCTTTGTTGATTTGGTTGTGTTGTATGTATATATCTAGCCTGATGTACCAATTAACTATGGTCCTGAATATAATGTTTGTGGGCCTGCTTTTTGAAAAAAATGGTGCCCATCACAGTAATGGAGCGTCTTTACAGTAGCATTAACATAACTCCAAACTCAAATTCAACAAGGGTGTTGGGATATAAAATTAGTAGTAGGAAAATATTTCTTGTTCTTATTCTGCAATGCTAGAGCAACGTAGTGGCTTCAATATAGACCGAAGCTCTGGTGATGCAGCTTCTTCATATTCTTGGGAGCAGGCTCCTTGGGAGGCAGAAGCGCACAGCTGAGAGCTTTGCGAGTCACCAAGGCAGTTTTCAGTAGCTCCATAATCTGTAGCAAAATCAGCAAAGTTAGCGGATCAGAGGCTGGCAAATTTTATGATCGTCGGGCGAAATGGATATATTGATAGAAATACCAACCTGGGGTTTTGTGAGAGCGAGCTCTTTCTCCACAAGGTCCTTTCTCTGAATCTTGGCTTCACTAATGACCCGTAGAGTGCTTGCTAAGGACAGAGGAAGGACATGTAGATCGTTACTAACCATGAAGCTCTGAGGCCCCTGCTTGACATATGGTTCTCTAGTGCCACTTTCTTCTCCCTTTGGTAGTTTTGGGTCCCACTCAAAAAGGCTTGATTTCTTTACATCAGCACGGCAATTCTTATATGTATATACATTTTCTAAACCGTTGTAAACATAATGCTTCTCCCAGCAACGTGCAAGATCCCTGAAACCGCCGATCTTGAAGCACTTGATGCGGCCATCGATATCTTGCTTATAAGGAGATAGTTCTTCAACCTGAAGCATCTTACTAGTGCCGCAACCGAAGAAGGGTGGCAGGTTTGGGGACAGTAGCAAGATCTGGCACCCTGGCCTCAAGAATTCTTCAGCAAATCCACCTATGCTACTGTAAAGATTGTCCACACATCCTTTTGATGTGCACTTCCCATACCTTTTCACCATGGATCCCAGTGGTATGCTTAGCAATCCCAAGAGAAGATCCACAAAATCGGCACCAGCTTCAGCGTACAACACCGATGAATTGTCCTTGGTCTGAAGAACCTTAATCTTAACATTGTTTAGGGTGTGATCATCATCGTTTTCATGTTGAGGATGCAAGTTCTCAGGGAGCATATATGTGACTGAGTCATCAGGCGCGATGGGAAGATCAAAATAGTGACCGGTTAAAGGGTTCTTCGACGTTAATGATCTCTTGAGCAGGCTAATCATCTGTAGTAATTTCAGAAAAAAGTGCAGTAAATTATAAGTTACAGAGTACTGCTAAAAAAATTGTTCGTCAAAAAGAGTAGTGCTCAAAAACAGAGTTGAGATAGACAAACCTTGTCTGAACTAAGCTGGAGAGTCCTCTGCTCAAGACAGGAGAGATCCTGAACTTCAAACTTCTCCAAAATGGATAACATGAGAGACGTTGAGGCCGGTGCCACATGAAAATCATCGGTGACGATGAACTTCACGTCCTCTTTAACAAAAACACCGACATCAGAATCGCCAGCACCAGCAGCGCTAGTGCTACCATCGTTCTCCAGCCTCTCCCCGGCGAGCTGGAACATGGCCTTGCCGCATTTGCAGACAGCGCCGCGGACGGAGCTGAAGGCGCCTTCAGCATGCGCGCAGCAGCTCGTGTCAGCGCAGACATAGACCTCCCTGTGCTTGGTGTCGTCCACTCTGACCTTGAGCTGACAGCACTGCTTCGCCGCTGCGTTGATGGGACTGAGAAGCATCGTCTTGCAGGCCTCAGTTCTGAAGAGGCGCGTGGGGAGCCCCTCCACGCTCTTGTAGAGCTCGTCCAGGCACCCGGCCTGGGCCTGCTTGCCGAGGAGGCGAACGATGGTGCCGAGAGGCAGCGTGAGGAAGCCGAAGAGCACGTCGACGAACTCCCTGCCGGACTCCGCGAAGACCACCCTGCTGTTCTCCTCGTCCACGAAAACCTTCACCTCGACCTTCGGTTCTGCTCTCGTCGCCATGGTGGAGGACTGGAGGGTGGTCCGGTGAGGTGCGTGTGTTGCAGAATGTCGTGTTGGGGATATGTTTGTGCGGCCCAAGCGGCAGGAGGTTGCTGAAACCTGAAGCGGCAGATGGATCGCTTGGGCTTCGTGTGCAGAATTGCATTGGTCCTGCAGTTTTCCCACTCCTTCATTTTCCACATTAAGTTAGGGTGTTTAAGATTTGTCCACTACTAGGAGTGGAGTGGATCAGTTACCTTATCAGAGGTTTACTTAATGACTGCTGTAATATGTCATTGTCAACTTGCAAATTAGCAACACTAAAGGGGCAGCCCGGTGCAAATTAGCAACACTCCCTCCAAAAAAGAAACAAAACTTGAGGGTCATTTGATTTTTCTTTTCTCAAGGTACTCACAATGCGAGGTTCCTCTCTCCTCACAATGGTACATGAGCTTATTGATCCGGCTACTGGACATTGGGACGAGACATTAATTAGAGATATTTTTTGGGGAGTGGATGCAGACAGAATCCTTCAAATCCCATTGTCAAGAGGAGATATGGAAGATTTCGTTGCTTGGCAATATACAAAGTCATATAATTTTACTGTACGATCAGCCTACTACATTGAGTGGAACCATAGGTATGGCAGAAAGTTTGAAGGAAGTAACATACAAGGTGGTTCGGCTGCTAACCCAGTTTGTAGAATAATATGGAAATTGAAAATCCCAGGGAAAGTCAAGGTTCATATGTGGCGAACGCTACATGGTGCTATTCCATGTAAATCTATTCTTGCTAACAAGCATATGAAAATTCATACTGCATGTCCTGTGTGCCAGGTGTATACTGAAGACATTCGGCATGCTTTATTTGAATGTGGCCGAGCGCAGATGATTTGAGAAAATCTAGGTTTATTGGAAAAAGTTGAGAGATCTCTGAATGTTGATAGGGCCGGTTCGGCTGTACTGGAGGAGTTGATTTGTACTTCGATTGATGACCCATTATATCTTGCTCAAATCCCTGCATCGTGTTTGATTGCGGTAGCTACTTGGTTCCTTTGGTGGGAAAGGAGACAGTGTGCAAAAGGAGAAAAGATACCTGAACCTGAATCCGCCCTATCAATACAAGCTCTTGCTCTTAACTTTTATCGGGCGGGCACTGTTCAACATCCGGCAAGAGAGGTAATGTGGGCTAAACCACCGCAGGGTACAGTCAAGTTGAATATAGATGCATCATTTGAGTATGAAGGGAGTACTGCTTCCATTGGCGCGATCTTGAGAGATGATGTTGGCGATTTTATTGCAGCTGAGGTCTTCTATATAGAAGACCTCAGCTGCAATATACATCGGAAGCTATGACTATGAAGAAGGGTCTTAACCCGTTATCTTAACCCGTTATGACTATGACTATGACATTTCCTCAACAAAAAATACTCACAATGCATTGTCACTTAACCCGTTATCTTAAAGCATCTTTATGATCCCCTAAAAGGCGTTAAAGGAATAAAATTTCGGTTTTCCTTCTTTAAACGACACCTAATTGGTCCCACTATCACCGTTAGAGTAGTACTTTTTTTACTCCGGAGCCATCCCGACTGTCAAATATACTCAGCCACCCGCTCGTAGAGTAAAAGTTTTGCCCTCCCACCTATGCCCTCCCCACCTCGTGTTGCATCGTCGACGGCGTTGCCTCCGGCAATGACCCTTTGCCTGCGTCGACACCCTGCTGCCTCCGCCGACCTCCTGTCCCACTCTGAGACGCTCGCCGGTCGTTGTCGTGCCAGAATTAAGCTCTACCGTCACTGCAGCCATCGCGTCGATACCGTCGATGGAAGCACACACCAAATCTTCTTTCTCCCAGCGCCTCCATCGATTGCGGACCATCTTGAAGCCCGACCGACCAGTAGCAGCGTGAGCATCGGTTCAACTTTGCCGGACGGCCATGGCACCTCCGCCGTCCTGCAAGTGTTTGGCGGTTTTCCTATGTGAGTTTTCTGTGCTTTTCCATCTCGTTTTTCCTTTTGCCAATTGAATTGTAGCTAGTCTTTCTAGTGTAGACTACAAAGAAGCAGGCTCCCCCCGCCTACCCCCCGCGTCGCCTCCTCTGAGGTGACTCGGGGGCCAACCCTAGCGTCGCCGCCGCGTTTCCCCCTTTCCTCCCCTCCCTCCGCCGCCGCCTGAGGGCCTCCGAGGTGCGGGTGCTCGGCCCCAATGATGGTGGCGGCGGGATCTGGCGCCTCCTCTCCAGTGGAGGGCCTTGGGCTCTAGTGGGCAGCCTCCCACGGCTGCGCGGGCGGCGTAGGGGCTGCGGACGCTGGCACAGTGGCGGATCCTCGCAATCCGTCATGGCTCCATGTAGAAGATCCGCCCCTGCTCCGATCTGTCCCGATCCGTGCTGGCACCGGTCCTTGGCGGCTGCTTTCGGCGTCCCCTATTGCCGGCCTGGCGGATCTGGCATGCGGGTGAGGTTTCGGGGAAACCACTGGCTGGCGCGGCGGCCTCCCCAAAGTCGACGCCTTTGGCGCCGATCCCCTTCCTGGAGGCTTTGGGGTGGATCCTCTCCCTTCCGCCTCCTCCTCGAGCTACGACGAAAGCTTTTGTTCCCCTGTTCTGGGCGTCGACGGCACCCTGGTGTCGTGTTCCTTCTTGAAGGCGACGGCTGTAAGGGCATTTTATCCCTTAGTTGGTTTTGGTGATTGATGACAATACTTTTGCGGACTAATCATGTGCATCGAATATTTCAGATATATATTGACTAAGGCACAAGATGATTTGGTTCCCCTCGAAGGCTATGGAAGACGACGTTTCTCTTTGTTTCTTGTCGGTGGTATTGAGTCATAGGGAAGCTGTACTATTAAGAGGGGGTCCGCGTTGGAAAGGGTGGGTGGATTCATCACGTACACATCTTTCTTTGTACCTCCTTTTCTTCTAGCCTTTGGAGCATCCTATGTTTTCCTTGTCTATGCAAATATTGCTCGTGCTTGCTGAACTAGGGTGTGCGGTAGTACTGCTCCTTAGAGCGGTAGTACCGCAGGCCCTTGTGGTAGTACCGTCCGCTGGTGCGGTAGTACCGCAAGTGCCCACGGTAGTACCGCTTCATGGCAAGCGGTAGTACTGTGGTCGGAGTCCAGATATTGTCACCCTCTCCCTAGTGGGTGACACCCATCACGGTAGTACCGCGCACTAGGCACGGTAGTACCGTGGTATCTGGCTTAGTTCCGCAAGTATGCGGCAGTAAGGGGTGGATGAAATTTTTTTCATCCGCACCTAGCGCGGTAGTACCGTTGTTGGCTTACGGTACTACCGTGTCGGGTTTTTGCATCGACTCCAACTCAGCGGAAGTAGCCACGGATGTAATTTATTATATCCGTGCCTTCCCATTTCTGGTTAGTTCCTGCCTTGCGGTAGTACCGCAAGGGGGCGTGGTAGTACCGCGCCAGCAGTACTGTGCCCTCTGCCTTAGTGCATTTTGGGCTGGTCTGGTCTCTGCTGCATGGGCGGTAGTACCGCGGGGCCCTGCGGTAGTTCCACGTGTCCCTACGGTAGTACCGCGCCTCTGGTACGGTAGTACCGCGCTGCGCAGGCTGAGTTGGGGGATAACGATTGGATTTGTTCTTCTACTATATAAGGGGTGTCTTCTTCCTCTAGTTGACTACCTCTTCCATCTCCAAGCTCCATTAATGCTCTAAGCTCCATTTTTGCCCGATCTCTCTCCCTAGCCAATCAAACTTGTTGATTTGCTCGAGATTGGTTGAGAAGGCCTCGATCTACACTTCCACCAAGAGAAATTTGAATCCCCCACCAATCCCTAGCGGATCTTGTTACTCTTGGGTGTTTGAACACCCTAGACGGTTGAGGTCACCATGGAGCCATAGTCCATTGTGGTGAAGCTTCGTGGTGTTGTTGGGAGCCTCCGATTAAGTTGTGGAGATAGCCCCAACCTTGTTTGTAAAGGTCCGGTCGCCGCCTCCAAGGGCACCAATAGTGGATCACGACATCTCGCATTGTGTGAGGGCGTGAGGAGAATACGGTGGCCCTAGTGGCTTTTTGGGGAGCATTGTACCTCCACACCGCTCTAACGGAGACGTACTTCCCCTCAAAAGGAAGGAACTCCGGTAACACATCCTCGTCTTCACCGGGTCCACTCTTGGTTATCTCTTACCTTTACTTATGCAAGCTTGTTAGCGTTACTTCTCTTGCTTGCTTGTGTGTTCGTTGTTGTTGCATCATATAGGTTGCTCACCTAGTTGCACATCTAGACACTACTTTGATGCAAAGTTTAATTTGGTAAAGAAAAGCTAAAAATTGTTAGTTGCCTATTCACCCCCCCTCTACTCAACCATACCGATTCTTTCAATTGGTATCAGAGCCTCGTCTCTTTACTAAGGACTTTACCGTCCGAAGAGTATGGTTGATATTATAGACGGTGTGGAGGAACACTCCGGTGTGAATCCGATCTCGTCTACAGGCGATGGGGGAACCTCGGTCTTTCGTGAGGAATTCAATGTGGCCTTGGAGACATTGAAAACCTCCATGACGACCAAGGTTGAAAGCATGTTTACTAAATTCATTGAAGGGCTTAAACTATCCACCGCACCTTTGAAAGTGGGTGATCCCACCGACAAGGTTACGGATGCTAACTCCGACAAGGGGGAAGCTAGTAGTGAAAAGGCTCCTTCTTCTAGTGGTAAAAATGGCACCAACATCTTTGCCCATGTGGAACCACCACTTGTTTATGGTGGACCGATTCCTTCCACTCATTTGAATCATGCCAGTCCTCCCCCTAAGATTGTGAAAAATGAGGACTTTGATTCTTGGGTTTATCGCTTTAAGAATCATTTAAATCATGTGAATACTAATCTTTGGAGAATCATTGAAGAAGGTTTCTATCCGCATGACCCAAGAAACTTCACTCCTCGAGAAGCTGCGGATAATCAATTCAATGAGAATGCTCTCTTCATCATCCAAGATGCAATTCCACCCGAAGATCTACCTCATCTTCGGCCATTCGCCTTGGCTAAAGATGCATGGCTTTGTGTTGTCTCTCTCTACCGGGGAAGCGCAAGCATTCAACGCTCCAACTATGAAGTAGTGCAAGATGAAGCCGATGAGTTTGCTATGAAAGAAGATGAAGAACCTCGTGAGCTTTATCGGAGAGTAACCAAACTCGCGGTCTCACTCCGAGATCATGGGAGCAAGGACACGGATGACAATTGGATCAAGCGCAAATTCCTCAAAGCAATGATGCCTTACCACAAGGCCATGTCCTCCGTCATTCGTCAATGGACCGACTTCCACACCTTGACCTCAAGTGAAGTGTTGGATGAGTTTGTGGCTATGAACATCTTGGAAAAGCGCACCGACAATGCGGTGCTTCGTTCTCAAAGGGCAAAGAAGCCCAACCTTGCATTGAAGGCCAAGGTTTGTGTTGAAGAAGAAGAAGAAGAAGAGGAAGAAGAGGAAAGCAACCCCGAAGATACAAAGTATGCCTATCATGAACACATGGCACTTGCTTCAAGGCAATTTTGGAGCAAGAAGAACTCAAGGCCAAACTTCAACAAGAACAACTCAAGTGGCACGAAGAGCAAGCAACATGTGAGGACTTGCTACAATTGTGGCAATGTGAGCCATTTTGTTGCGGAATGTCCGTATGAGAAGAGGGAAGACAATGGTGGAAAGCTCATCCGAAAGGACAAAGCCAAGTCTTTCCCCAACAAGAGCAACTTCCCCAAGAAGATCCCTCACAAGGCGTTGGTGGTTCAAGAAGAGTACCATGAGGATGATGATGATGATGAAGATGGTGAGTCGGTTGCCATGGCCTCCGTTGCCATTGCAAAAACTCCACGAGTGTCTCTCTTCAAATCACCCAATGAGAACATCACCGCCAAGTGCCTCATGGCTAAAGCCACCAACAAGGCGTTTGCTTCCGGTGGGGGATCATGGTTGCTCGATAGTGGAGCTACTAATCATATGACCGGAAGCAAGGACTTGGTGGTGGACGTGCAAAAGATTCCATCCATGCCCACCAACGTCGAGTGGGGTGACGCCTCGTCCTCTAAGGTATTGGGACTCGGTAAAGTTGTCATTTCTCATGATCTTACGATCGAGAAGGTCATGCTTGTTGAGTCCCTTGCATACAATTTACTTTCCGTTCGTCAACTAGCACTCATGGGCTTTGCCACTTTCTTTGATATTGATACCGTAGCCCTCTTGTGGAGCAAGACTCTTAAAGTAGCCTTTGTTGGGCATGTCGAGAACGGTCTCTATGTGATTAACTTTTTGGAGCGACCCACTAAGACCGCGACATGCCTAATGGCTAAAATTGACGTGGTATGGCTTTGGCATCTCCGTTTAGCCCACATCAATATGAGATCTTTGCAAAGTCTTCTCAAGGGGGACCATGTCCGTGGACTAACAAATGTTAGTTTTGCCAAAGATCGTGCATGTAGTGCTTGCATCGAAGGAAAGCTACATGAGAAGGCTCACCCTCCCACGACTATCATCTACTCGAAGAGGCCTTTGGAGCTCCTTCATTTGGATCTCTTCGGGCCTCCATCCGTTGATAGTCTTGGCGGTAGAAAGTATTGCTTGGTGATTGTGGATGACTATTCAAGATACACTTGGGTATATTTCTTCAAGAGGAAGAGCGAGACCCAACAAACCGTCATCGACTTTGCAAATGAAGCTCAACGACAACACAATACAAAGATCTTGACTATAAGAAGTGACAACGGCTCCGAGTTCAAGAACTACACCTTGGATGAGTTTTTGAGTGATGAGGGAATCAAGCATCAATATTCCACACCTTATACTCCTCAACAAAATGGTGTAGCGGAAAGGAAGAACCGGACGTTGATGGATGCAGCAAGGACCATGATGGCGGAGTTCAAGTCTCCCTACAACTTTTGGGCCGAAGCCATCAACACCGCGTGTCATGCATCTAATCGGCTCTACCTCCGCAAAGGCTTGAACAAGACTCCATATGAGATACTCACCGGTAACAAGCCCAACCTCAAGTACTTCCGGGTGTTCGGGTGTAAGTGTTTCATTCTCAAGAAAGGTGTCCGTTTGTCTAAATTTGAGGCTAGAGCTTATGAGGGAATATTTGTTGGTTATGCTACAAACTCTCATGCTTACAGTGTTCTCAATAAGTCCACAGGACTTATTGAGGAAACGTGTAACGTAGAGTTTGATGAGAATAACGGCTCCCAAGTGGAGCAAAGTGGTACTTGTGATGTAGGTGATGAAATTCCTCCCCAAGCCATAAGAAGAATGGGTGTTGGTCATATCCTACCCATTAAGGAACCCCTTGTGGCCGAAGGAGAAGGACAACGTTCCACTCAAGTGGAACCTTCACCAACCCAAGACCCACACGCTTCCGAAGAACAAAGTGAAGGCCCTCAACCTCAAGAACAAGACCAAGGGCAAGGTCAATCTCAAGATGGTGTTGTAACATCAAGTGATGCCCAAGGCCAAGTTCTCTCCTCCGAGCAAGTTCAAGATCAGGAGCTTCCTCGAGATCAAGAACAAGCTCAAGACGGCACTCAAGATGATCAAGTGACCACTCCTCGTCTCACCCCCGAGGAGGAATTGGAGCGTCATTCTGCCAAGATTGCTTCCAAGCTCTCCACCAAGGATCATCTCATGACAAATGTGCTTGGAAGCTTAAGAAAGGGGGTAAGCACTCGTAGAAAATTAGCAAACTATTGTGAACATCACACGTTTGTCTCTTGTGTTGAACCCCAAAAGGTCTATGAGGCGCTCGAGGATCCGGATTGGCTCAATGCCATGCATGAAGAACTCAACAACTTTGAGCGCAACAAAGTGTGGAGATTGGTGCCAAGGCCAACGGAGAACCACAATGTCATTGGAACCAAGTGGATATTCAAGAACAAGCAAGATGCTCATGGGATTATCATTCGCAACAAGGCTCATTTGGTAGCACAAGGCTACTCCCAAGTCGAGGGTATCGACTACGGTGAAACCTTTGCCCCCGTTGCTCGTCTTGAATCCATTCACATGTTGATTGCATATGCTTCTCATCATAACTTTAAGTTACAACAAATGGATGTGAAGAGTGCTTTCCTTAATGGTTCGATTAATGAATTGGTATATGTCAAGCAACCCCCCGGGTTCGAGGATCCCTACTTTCCCGATCATGTGTATCAACTCGATAAGGCACTCTATGGCCTTAAACAAGCCCCACGTGCATGGTATGACCACCTTACCGAGTTGTTACAAGATCGTGGTTTTGAAGTTGGGCTAATCGACCCCACTCTTTTTACTAAGGTCAAAGGGGAGTTGTTTGTGTGCCAATTATATGTTGATGATATTATCTTTGGTTCCCCTAACAAAGCTTTCAATGAGGAATTTTCCACTCTCATGACCTCAGAGTTCGAGATGTCTTCCATGGGAGAGTTGAAGTTCTTTCTCGGGTTCGAAGTGAAGCGAAGGAGAGAAGGAACCTTCATCAACCAAGCCAAATACACTCAAGACATGCTCAAGAGATTCAAGCTAAGTGATGTCAAGCTAGCTTCCACTCCCATGCCCACCAAGTGCCAACTTGACATTGATCCCAATGGTAAAGCGGTGGATCAAAAGGTATATCGCTCCATGATTGGCTCCTTGCTTTACCTTTGTGCATCTAGACCGGATATCATGTTGAGTGTGGGAATTTGTGCACGGTTTCAAGCTGCACCTAAGGAAAGTCACTTTGTGGCGGTCAAGCGAATCTTTCGATATTTGGCTCATACCCCAAACTTTGGCTTATGGTACCCAAGGGGAGCAAACTTCAAGCTTGTAGGTTATTCGGACTCGGATTGGGTGGCAGACAAAGTGGATAGGAAGTCCACTTCCGGAGGGTGCCAATTTCTTGGTTGCTCTTTGGTGAGTTGGTCTTCCAAGAAGCAAAGTTGTGTATCTCTCTCGTCCATGGAAGCAGAGTATGTGGCTGCCAGTAGTTGTTGTGCACAACTCTTATGGATGAGGCAAACTTTAAAGGATTACGATGTCATTTCTGACAAAGTGCCTCTTTGGTGTGACAATGAAAGTGCCATCAAGATTTCTCTCAACCCGGTGCAACACTTCAAGACGAAGCATATTGAGATTCGGTATCACTTCATCCGGGATCACATTAGGCGAGGGGAGATCAAGCTCAACTACGTCAAAACCCATGATAACCTCGCAGATATTTTTACGAAGCCTTTGGATGAAGCAAGATTTCGCGAGCTAAGGCATGAGCTAAATATCATTGATTCGAGCAATGTTGCTTGAACCCTTGCACACCCCACCTCACTCAACTTGTTGTCTAATCTAGGTGTAGGCATGGACATAGGGGGAATGTTGTTCTCTCAATGAACTCTCCCTCCCCCATTATGCATAAAGTGATCAAGTCTTTCACATTAGCCATTTTTGATGGTACTTGTGCTTCAAAGACGAGTTTTGGTCATGGGCCCAAGGATAATTCTTCGCGGTGCCATACCAATTGACTCAAACATAGGTGGCTCCGGCCACCGCCCTCTCTTTGGAGAGTTTGTGTCTCGTTTTTGGTCTGTGTTGTCTCTTGCTTCTCCTCCTTTGTGCTGAGCTTGTGCTTGTGGTGTCCTGTGTGTTAGCTCGTTGGTGTGGTCTTTCGCCTGAAGGTTCAGTGCTTCGGTGTTCTCTCGGTTGGTTGAAACTGCTTTTTCTTGAGCTCACGGTACTACCGCGGCCTGCCACGGTACTACCACGAGGGGAGCGCGCGGTACTTCCGCACCCAGCGCGGCAGAAATTTTTTTCTGCCGCCTGGGGGAGCGGTACTACGGCCTCGGTGCGGTACTTCCGCCCGGGCGGTACTACCGCAATGACGTGCGGTACTACCGCATGAGGAGTTCACGGTACTTCCGCACCCAGCGCGGCAGAAATTTTTTACTGCCGCCTGGGGGAGCGGTACCAAAGCCACGGTGCGGTACTTCTGCCCGGGGCGGTACTACCGCAATGACATGCGGTACTACCGTGCGGTCGAAGGGCGTGGGGGGTTAAACACGGGCAGGGGGAGTTCTAACTCCCCCATACCCATTCATCTCTCTCCCCACTCCATCTCTCTCTCTCGCTCAAGAACGGCGCCGAAGGTCCTCGCCGGATCTCCGTCTCCGGCCGCTCTCCTCGGATTCTAACCGGTGGGATTGTTCCCCACCACTCCCTCTTGCCATGGATCAAGGTTTCTCCCCAATCCCTTCCTTTTTCTTGTTCACCTTGTTATTTTTAGGTCTTGGGGAGATGCAAGTTGTTCGTGAGATTTTAGGCCAAATCTTTGCAAGAGTCGGATATAGGAGAGTGGTTTTGTGTAGTGATGGTACTTGCTTTAGTTGTCCCGTGATGGATTTGATCGACCGTAGTACCACATGTTGACACGGTTGTGCTCAGATCTCCATGGCCATTACGGATCTGCAACCGTGCGGTACTACCGCCCTTAAGGTGCGGTACTACCGTGCGTCCGGTACTACCGCCCTGCTAGTGCGATAATACCGCGTCGCCGGTACTACCGCTCCTCGGAGCGGTACTACCGCACGTGGTGCAACACACGCTACTACCGTTGTCTCAAATCCCTCTTGTGGCACTTCTCACGTACTATGTCTACTTGTTTCACCCATTTTTTTGTGGTCTTTGCATTGATCCTTCTCGTGTTTCGTGCGTGTTTGTTTTGTGGTGTGTGTTTTAGGTGGTGGCTCAGGTGCTCCGGCTCGCCGCTCCAATCCAAGCCGTAACACGGGATCCAAACGTATGCGCAACTCAGAGGCAGCAGAGGGCTCCAATGCCCCCCAACACAGAACCAAGACCACCGCCACCAAAGAGAAGGAACCCACCATGGGTATGGATGAGATACCGCTTGCTGAGTTCATCGCTCGGAGGAAGATCAATCCATATGGAAACCCTCGTGCCAACTTTCGAGGGAATGAGCTATTCTGGACCAAGCAGCAGAATTTCATCTATCTAGATGTCATCAAGGCCAAGCAAAACACCTATGTGGAGGTGAAGTGGATCAACATGCATCACATGAGGCAAGAGAAGCATCGGAAATACTTTGGTGAGGCTTTAGACCTCGTGGAGCAATTTGGCATTGAGCATATCATCTCATTCTACAAAGACTTTGATCCTGAGATCATTGCTCAGTTCTTTGCCTTAGTGCATTTTCATCCCAATGAGGACAGGACCATGACTTGGATGACCAATGGTCGGCATCTGACTGCTACTTGGAAGGAATTCATGACTTTGCTTGGGGTTCCGGATGAGGGGCTCGCCACACCCCAAGGTGTTCGCCCTCATGCCAATTCCGAGTCTGCAAACAAGAACAAGCTTTTGCCCTTCTATGTGGAGAAGAAGCTCTCCAATAACAAGACAACTTGGGTACTCAACTCCTTTCTCGACATCATGCACCAGATCTTCCGCAACACTCTCTTCCCACGCATTGGGGACAAGGACAAGGTGCATGCCTATCTTGTGGATATGATGCTCCTGTGTGCAGACGCTCGCAACTCTTAGACACTACCACTTGATTTCTCACATATCATGTGGAATGAGCTTCGGTTTGCGGTCTACAACCGCAAGATCCCCATCTATGGACCTTATCTGTTTCAGTTGATCTCAGCAACTTGGGAGCAGCTCTACCCTCAGGCTGATTTTCAGGCCCCTACTTGGATCCGGCATGAGCCCATCAACCTCCGTATCAAGACTCAGTGGGCCAACACTACCTCTCGTGCTGATGCCGCGGCTGACATGGACGTGGGTGCAGATGAGCATGAGGAGGAGGCATCAGACAAGGACAACTCTGAGGGTTACACCCCTCCCACTTCTGAGCCATCTTGGGCTAAGCGACTGAAGAACAAGATGAAGATGTTGTTCTGTATGCAGGCAAAGGGGCAGTACAAGACCCATGTGCCTTCCAAGGAGACTCGCCGCCGCGACAAGCGGATTTTCAGGACCTTCGGCGAGAACATCTCCAGCGGGTCAGAGGAGGACGTCACCCCAGAGGCAGAATGGATCGCCAAGCAGGGTTATCATTGGACAGAGTCTCAGGAAGATTCCGTCCCAGCTGTCGAGTCTGACGGGGAGCGTGCGAGTGACTACTTAGCTTGAGCCACCCCTTCTATTGTAGGTGTCCTCTCTGACTTTTTGGCGCCTCGATGCCAAAGGGGGAGAGAATGTAGGATTTTGCGAGTTGTGCCGTGTTTGGGTCAGTTGAACTTCGTTTATGTCGTTTGCTTTGGTTTGCTTTGGTTTGTGCTTGTGAGTCCTTCTATCATATGGTGTAATACATATGCACTCTATCGTACCGTAGTGAGCTTATTCTATCTTGTGCTTATTTCTTTATGCTCTTTCCTATCTTACTTAGTTTTAGCCCTATTGCAAGATATGCCATGTCTATAAAATATAGGGGGAGTGTTGATCCTAGTATGTGTGCCATGCAGTCCAAAGCACTCATCAAGATAGCACACATCTAGGGGGAGCCCGTCTATATTTTAGAGACTTGGGGTTTGCCCTTGATCTTTGCATTATACTCTTGTGCAAATCCCGTGTTGTCATCAATCCACCAAAAAGGGGGAGATTGTAAGGGCATTTTATCCCTTAGTTGGTTTTGGTGATTGATGACAATACTTTTGCGGACTAATCATGTGCATCGAATATTTCAGATATATATTGACTAAGGCACAAGATGATTTGGTTCCCCTCGAAGGCTATGTAAGACGACGTTTCTCTTTGTTTCTTTTCGGTGGTATTGAGTCATAGGGAAGCTGTACTATTAAGAGGGGGTTTGCGTTGGAAAGGGTGGGTGGATTCATCACGTACACATCTTCCTTTGTACCTCCTTTTCTTGTAGCCTTTGGAGCATCCTATGTTTTCCTTGTCTATGCAAATATTGCTCGTGCTTGCTGAACTAGGGCGTGCGGTAGTACTGCTCCTTAGAGCGGTAGTACCGCAGGCCCTTGCGGTAGTACCGTCCGTCGGTGCGGTAGTACCGCAAGTGCCCACGGTAGTACCGCTTCCTGGCAAGAGGTAGTACTGTGGCCGGAGTCCAGATATTGTCACCCTGTCCCTAGTGGGTGACACCCATCACTGTAGTACCGCGCACTAGGCACGGTAGTACCGTGGTATCCGTCTTAGTTCCGCAAGTATGCGACAATAAGGGGCGGA
Source organism: Triticum urartu (assembly GCF_056163025.1). Classification (NCBI taxonomy): domain Eukaryota; kingdom Viridiplantae; phylum Streptophyta; class Magnoliopsida; order Poales; family Poaceae; genus Triticum; species Triticum urartu. The sequence goes on along the minus strand of NC_141874.1, from coordinate 672,368,569 downwards.
TGAATTTTTTTTCATCCGCACCTAGCGCGGTACTACCGCTGCTGGCTTACGGTACTACCGTGTTGGGTTTTTGCATCGACTCCAACTCAGCGGAAGTAGCCACAGATGTAATTTATATATCCATGCCTTCCCATTTCTGGTCAGTTCTTGCCTTGCGGTAGTACCGCGCCAGCAGTACTGCCGCCCTCTGCCTTAGTGCATTTTGGGATGGTTTGGTCTCTGCTGCATGGGCGCTAGTACCGCGGGGCCCTGCGGTAGTTTCGCGTGCCCCTGCGGTAGTACCGCGCCTCTGGTACGGTAGTACCACACTGCGCAGGCTGAGTTGGTGGATAATGGTTGGATTTGTTCTTCTACTATATAAGGGGTGTCTTCTTCCTCTAGTTGACTACCTCTTCCATCTCCAAGCTCCATTTTCACCCGATCTCTCTCCCTAGCCAATCAAACTTGTTGATTTGCTCGGTATTGGTTGAGAAGGCCCCGATCTACACTTCCACCAAGAGAAATTTGAATCCCCCACCAATCCCTAGCGGATCTTGTTACTCTTGGGTGTTTGAGCACCCTAGACGGTTGAGGTCACCACGGAGCCATAGTCCATTGTGGTGAAGCTTCGTGGTGTTGTTGGGAGCCTCTGATTAAGTTCTGGAGATAGCCCCAACCTTGTTTGTAAAGGTCTGGTCGCCGTCTCCAAGGGCACCAATAGTGGAATCATGACATCTCGCATTGTGTGAGGGCGTGAGGAGAATACGGTGGCCCTAGTGGCTTTTTGGGGAGCATTGTGCCTCCACACAGCTCTAACGGAGACGTACTTCCCCTCAAAAGGAAGGAACTTCGGTAACACATCCTCGTCTTCACCGGGTCCACTCTTGGTTATCTCTTACCTTTACTTATGCAAGCTTGTTAGCGTTACTTCTCTTGCTTGCTTGTGTGTTCATTGTTGCTGCATCATATAGGTTGCTCACCTAGTTGCACATCTAGACAACCTACTTTGATGCAAAGTTTAATTTGGTAAAGGAAAGCTAAAAATTGTTAGTTGACTATTCACCCCCCCTCTAGTCAACCATATCGGTCCTTTCAACAGCTGGGAATATCTCTTGGTGGCGGGGCTGCTAGTGGCGTGGTGGCGGTGCGCTTCAGCCTTCTACTTTGTGCCGCGCTTTGCTTCGCGGGACCAACGGACGGTTTCTTTGGTGGAGCGGTGCTTCATCCATACATTGATGGTGACAGATCTTGACGGTGTGGCGCGGTGCAGATTCGGAGTTCGATGTGGGAGGATGGACTCGTGTAGGAGGACGACGTTGTCTGGCGTCCTGGTGGTGTCGATGGCAGAGAGACCTGGCACGGTAGATGCAACAGTACAACTCTGAAGATGGACTCGTGGCAGGTGGCTGCGGCGGCCTCATACCCGGCAGGCGTCCTGGTTGAGAAGTGCGCCGGACTGGTAGGTGCCCCATACCAGGCAGGCATCCTGGTTGGAACTGATGAAGCTATGTACCTAGGGTAGGGTCATGGATCTGTCCAACATACCCTCCCCAAGGACATCTCTACAAAGAATCAGAAGTAGAAGAGAAACCATCATCCACTCGACCGTGAAGATGTACTCACTCGACCACCTTGAAGACACTCGACCACCAGAAGATGAGAAACCCTCCACTCTGCAACGATCAGGACTTAAACCATAGCTTTATGGGCATTTACTACACTTTACTGCAGACGTTACCAGTAACGCTCCTCCTTTATGAACATTGAACCCTGTGTAACGGAGGGGAGCAGGGGTCCTGGCGCACTCTATATAAGCCACCCCCTCCTCTGGGACAAGGGTTCGCACTTTCTGTAATTCACACACATATATTCAGTCGACCGCCTCCGGGCTCCGAGACGTAGGGCTGTTACTTCCTCTGAGAAGGGCCTGAACTCGTAAAACTCATGTGTACAACTCCTCCATAGCTAGGATCTTGCCTCTACATTCCTACCCCCCTATTCTACTGTCAGTCTTAGAACCACGACAGTTGGCGCACACCGTGGGGCCGGTGTCTTAGCGACTTGTTGGAGAAGTTGCAATTTTTCTGATCCCCTTCATCATGGTTTCAAGCGGAGGTTTGGCTGAGGGCCGCGAGATTCGTCTCGGCGCGCTCGTGTTTGTCGTCGACGACTCCGCTTGGCTTCAGGAGGCTCCACTCGACGTCGACGCGCTCCCCGCTCGCGGGACGACGCACTTTCGCGCGTGCGTCCGCGGCGTCCTCCTGCGGCAACCGTCGACCCAGCATCAGTCGACTCCATCAGCTTTCCCCCTCCCCGCGGCTCGCCGGAGCAAATGCTCCGGTTGGTCGAGGCTTCAGTGGTGGGTGAGGCATGCGGTGGCCCGCCAGTCGGCCACCCCTTAAGTCGCGGCGATCGAGCCTGACGAAACTCTCTACGGCTTGTTCGATCTATCGACTGGCTCCGTAGAGACCGCATCCGAGTGCGAGAGCAGTGACCCAGCGGCTGAAGTTCTGATGGTCAATGGACCACGCAGCCCTCCTGGCTTCAACCGTGAAGACGGAGGCGATGGGAACGGCGATCCGTCGCGCGTTCACAAGGAGTACCGCCCCGAACCCCTCTCCTCGCAGTAGAGGGAGGAACTTCGCCACCAGAACATGGATGCATTGCATACTCCTATAGTTGGAGAAACCCCTGAGGCCCAGGCCTTGGAGCAGGCGCGCTTGGCCAACCTGGCTGAGCGCACTCGACTGGAGAACCTCCAGCGCGCACTCAATGATCGCGCTCGGCAGCACGCTCCCGAATCCAGTCGACGCCGGCTTTTTCCTCCTCCGACTCAGGTATACCGAACCCCGATCCAAAATCTGGCTGCCGCTGCCCGGATAGCGGAGTCGATCCAACTCTCCCAGTCAGAAGCTGGTCGAGGTCTGGTGCAGATCCGAGCCTTGCTCCGGGCGGCGGGAGAACAGAATACGGTTGTATCTCAGTCGCGGGATAGGATTCACAGCAGATCAGTGATGGCAGACACAGTTCAGTTGGCCCATAGCCCAAGATCGCCTTCGAGGCGTGAGGGACGTGGGGATCGACGAGATCAGTACAGAAACTGAGAGCAGTATGATCGCCGAGTCGATCGTGATGATCACCGTCGAGTGCCCACGCCTCCCCCAAGGAGCGGGTCGTACGTGCCTCGGCAGCATGAAGACAGACGCCCTCACAGTGTTGGGCGAGGTATTCCAATCGATCCCAGGGAGCCATGCTTTGATGCGAGATCTATTCTCGTGCAGGGCTTGGTCGACAGAAACAGAGCTCACCGAGAGGGCCATGATAGAGATCCACAAACCAGCAACAGGGTGCATGTCTCTGGTCCAAAGTGCTTTAGCAGAGCTATCAGAGCTGTGGTGATTCTCCCCAACTTCAGGTTGGCGTCTGGAGTTAGTAAGCTCACCGGAGAGTCCAAGCCTGACACTTGGCTTGAAGACTACCGAGTGGCTATCCAGATTGGTGGCGACAATGATGAAGTGGCCATGAAACACCTTCCTCTGATGTTGGAGGGCTCAGCTAGAGCATGGCTGAATCAGTTAGCGCCTGGCAGCATCTATACTTGGGAAGATCTCGCCCGAGTGCTTGTCAGAACATTCGAGGGCACTTGCAAACGGTCGATAGGTTTGACAGAGTTACAGTGTTGTGTTCAGAAGCCGAATGAAACTTTGAGGGATTATATCCAGAGATGGATCACCCTACACCACACGGTAGAATATGTGTCGGATCATCAGGCAATTTGTGCCTTTAAGGAAGGCGTCAGGTATCGAGAGTTGAATATGAAGTTCGGCCGGACAGGAAATATGACTCTGGCTCGGATGATGGAAATTGGCACCAAGTATGCCAATGGTGAAGAAGAAGAGCGACTCCGGAGCGGCAAGCACAAAGCAGCCTCCCACGAAGCCGGAGGAGGAAACTCCGGTCGGAAACAGAAGCGCAAGGCCGAGCCAGCTGCTCCGGGTGAAGCCTTGGCTGTGGTTCAAGGAAAGTTCAAGGGGAATCCCAAAGGGCCGTGGAACCCCAAGAAAGTAAAAGATCAAGATGGGAATGACGTGTTGGATCTGCCGTGCCATATCCACACCAAAAAAGATGAAGAAGGTAATTTCATTTACCCGAAGCACACCACTCGGCAGTGTCGGCTCCTAATCCAGCAGTTCCGAGAGAAACAACCCAAGGAAAAGGAGAAAGAAGCAGACAAGGCTGAGGATGAGGAAGAGGACGATGATGGTTATACCCACGTGAATTCCACTCTGATGATTTTTGCTGACGTTGAGAGCAAAAGTTGATTGAAATTCATCAATAGGGAAGTGAACATGGTCGCTCCGGTGACACCCAGTTACTTGAAGTGGTCACAGACTGCCATTACATTCGACCAGTCTGACCATCCAGCGCACATAGCCACCCCTGGGAGGCAAGCACTGGTGGTCGACCCGGTGGTCGAAGGAACTCGACTGACAAAGGTCCTATGGACGATGGCAGTGTCTTGAACATACTGTATGCAGAGACGTTGAAGGGCATGGGCATTTCGATGTCCAGACTCAGCGAAAGCCATATGAGTCTCCATGGGGTCATTCCAGGTAAGAAGGCTGCATCCCTCGGTCAGATTGCACTCGACGTGGTTTTCGGTGATTCCAAAAATTACCGCAAAGAAAAGTTGACATTTGAAGTTGTGGATTTCCAGAGTGCTTATCATGCATTTCTGGGCAGGCCAGCTTATGCACGGTTTATGGCTCGACCATGTTACGTGTACCTCAAACTGAAGATGCCTGGTCCCAGAGGGGTGATCACTATCTCTGTTAATCGGAAGAAGGCAGAAGAGTGCTTCCAGAAGGGCTCAAAGATCGCCGATGCCCAGATGGCCGTGGTAGAATTGCAAGAATACCAGAAAAATGCAGATCCGAGTGACTTTCTGCGAGCCAAGAAGCCAGCCACAGATTCAGCATTCCAGTCGTCTGGTGAAACGAAGTCGATTCACATTCACACGACAGATCCCAACGCAGCTCCGACTCACATTTCAACTACACTCGACTCCAAATAGGAAGAAGCGCTCATCCAGTTCCTCCGTGAGAACTGGGACATCTTTGCATGGAAGCCTTCTGACATGCCAGGTGTTCCGAGGGGACTGGCTGAGCATCGATTGCGAGTCGACCCGAAGGTGAAACCAGTCAAAGAGCATCTTCGACGATCCGCCGTCCAGAAAAGAAAGGCAATCGGCGAAGAGGTGGCTCGGCTTTTGGCAACTGAGTTTGTCCGAGAGATTTACCACTCCGAGTGGTTAGCCAATGTTGTCATGGTCCCAAAGAAAGACGACTCACTTCGCATGTGTATTGATTTCAAGCATATCAATCGGTCCTGCCCGAAAGATCACTTCCCCCTCCCTCGCATCGATCAGATAGTCGACTCGACTGCAGGGTGCGAGCGTTTGTCCTTTTTGGACGCCTACTCCGGGTACCACCAGATCCGTCTGTATGGACCCGACGAAATAAAAACAGCTTTTATCACCCCGTTTGGGTGCTTTTGTTATGTCACAATGCCATTCGGTTTGAAGAACGCCGGAGCCACATTTATGCGGATGATTCAGAAGTGCTTGCTCACTCAGATCAGTCAGAATGTGGAAGCATACATGGATGACATTGTGGTCAAGTCACGTAAAGGTTCCGAACTACTGACTGACCTTGCTGAAACCTTTGCCAACCTCAGAAGGTATGATATCAAGCTCAATCCGTCAAAGTGCATGTTTGGAGTTCCAGGCGGAAAGTTACTCGGTTTTCTTGTTTCCGAACGAGGAATCGATGCTAACCCAGAGAAAGTAGGTGCTATACTCCGAATGAAACGCGCTGTGTGTGTGCATGATGTCGAGAAGCTTACTGGTTGCTTGGCCGCCCTAAGTCGATTCATTTCTTGACTCGGTGAAAAGGTGCTGCCTCTTTACCAACTGATGAAGAAATCAGACAAGTTCGAGTGGACCCCAGAAGCTGATGTAGCGTTTGCAGAGCTAAAAGCCTTGCTTTCCACCCAGCCGGTGCTTGCTGCTCCAATCAGCAAAGAGCCTCTACTTCTTTATATAGCAGCCACTAGACAAGTCGTCAGTACAGTACTTACGGTCGAGCGGGAAGAAGAAGGAAAAGCTTATAAGGTTCAACGCCCAGTTTATTATATTTCTGAAGTCCTGACCTCGTCAAAGCAGAGATATCCTCATTATCAGAAGCTTGTCTATGGGATTTACATGACCACGAAGAAGGTTGCACACTATTTCTCGGATCACTCTGTTACATTCGTCAGTGACGCTCCATTGTCAGAGATTCTGCACAACAGAGATGCAACTGGTCGAGTGGCCAAATGGGCGATTGAACTCCTTCCCTTGGATATCAAGTTTGAGGCAAAGAAAGCTATCAAGTCCCAAGCAATAGCAGATTTCCTCGCCGAGTGGATCGAACAGCAACTGCCGACTCAAGTTCACTCTGAGCACTGGACCATGTTCTTTGACGGATCCAAGATGCTGAACGGTTCTAGTGCTGGAGTAGTTCTGGTATCCCCCCGAGGAGACAGGCTCAGATATGTCCTCCAGATTCACTTTGATTCCTCCAACAATGAAGCAGAATATGAAGCACTCCTGTATGGGTTGCGCATGGCCATCTCACTCGTCGTCCGTCGCCTCATGGTCTATGACGACTCAGATTTGGTAGTTAATCAAGTGATGAAGGAGTGGGACGTCAGAAGCCCAGCCATGACTGGTTACTGCAACGCGGTGAGAAAGCTTGAGAAGAAGTTTGAGGGGTTAGAACTCCACAACATACCCCGACTGAAAAATCAAGCAGCCGACGATTTGGCAAAGATAGGTTCCAAGAGAGAAGCCATTCCCAGCAATGTGTTTTTGGAGCATATTCACTCGCCGACAGTTCAGGAAGATCCTTTTACTGAAGAGCCCCCGCAACCCAAGAGCGCCACAGATCCGACTGAAGTCGAGGTCCCCGCCGTGGTCGACCTGATCATGGAGGTCCTGGCCATTACTCCCGACTGTACGGTGCCCTACATTTCGTACATCCTCAGGAAAGAACTCCCAGAGGATGAAGAAGAGGCTCGACAGATCGTCCGTCGATCCAAGGCCTTTACTGTGATAAGAGGGCAGCTGTTCAGAGAAAGCGTGACTAGAGTCGGTCAGAAATGCACAACACTAGAAGAAGGTCGAATGATCCTCAATGACATCCACTCGGGGACCTGTGGTCATCATGCGTCCTCTCGGGGCATCGTGGCTAAAGCATACCGAGCTGGATTCTATTGGCCACGCGCAAATGAAATGGCGAAAGATATTGTCGACAGATGTGAAGGTTGCCAGTTTTACTCCGACATGTCTCACAAGCCAGCATTAGCCCTGAAGACCATCCCCCTCATCTGGCCCTTTGCTGTTTGGGGACTGGATATGGTTGGGCCACTAAGAACTGGCAGGAGCGGCTTCACTCATGTGCTCGTTGTAGTCGACAAGTTTACCAAATGGATCGAAGCTAAACCTATCAAGAACCTTGATGCTAGCACCGCTGTCAGTTTTATCAGAGAATTGACATTCAGATATGGAGTCCCACACAGCATCATCACGGACAATGGATCGAACTTCGATTCCGATGAGTTCAGAGCTTTCTGCGCCTCTCAGGGCACTCAAGTCGACTATGCTTCTGTCGCTCACCCGCAGTCGAACGGACAAGCAGAAAGAGCCAATGGCCTAATTCTCAAAGGACTGAAACCCCGACTGATGCGTGATCTCAAACACGCAGCAGGCACTTGGGTTGATGAACTTCCGTTAGTTCTGTGGGGTTTGAGGACAACTCCTAATCGGTCGACCGGACGAACTCCTTTCTTCTTAGTCTATGGAGCCGAAGCTGTTCTGCCAAGTGATCTGCTCCACAATGCACCCCGAGTTGAGCTCTTCTCCGAAGAGGAAGCAGAGCAGGCCCGTCAAGATTCAGTCGATCTCTTAGAGGAGGAAAGAGAGATGGCCTTGATCCGCTCGACCATTTATCAGCAAGACCTGCGTCGATTCCATGCCAGAAATGTGAGGGGTCGAGCCTTTCAAGAAGGAGACCTGGTTCTTCGAGTGGATCAACAGAAACCACACAAGCTTGCCTTGACTTGGGAGGGCCCCTTCATCATCACCAAATTTCTCCACAACGGAGCATACCATCTTTACAGTATTGAGCATCAGAAAGACGAGCCACGAGCTTGGAACGCGGAGCTGCTCCGCCCCTTTTATACTTAAGCACTCGTTCGAATAAAATGTAATAAGAAACACCTTTGTAATGTTTATCAAAGACAACAGCTTATGGTCCTATCATTCGATTTTTGTGTTCTTATTTACTTCTGAAATCCCCCAGTGGGTGGGCTTAGTCGCGAATCCGTTTTGCCTAAGTTCGAAAGAAAATCCTACCGAGTGGAGAGAAATCCTCCCACTCGGGGGCTTAGCTGCAGTCCAGTACTCACCTAAGTTCTCTCACTAGGAGACTTAGCTGCAGTCCAGTACTCGCCTAAGTTCGAAAAAATCCTAACGAGTGGAGAGCAATCCTCCCACTCGAGGGCTTAGATGCAGTCCAGTAGTCACCTAAGTTCTCTCACTAGGAGACTTAGCTGCAGTCCAGTACTCGCCTAAGTTTGAAAAAATCCTACCGAGTGGAGAGCAATCCTCCCACTCGGGGGCTTAGCTGCAGTCTAGTACTCGCCTAAGTTCTCTCACTAGGAGGCTAGCTGCAGTCCAGTACTCGCCTAAGTTCTCTCACTAGGAGACTTAGCTGCAGTCCAGTACTCGCCTAAGTTTGAAAAAATCCTACCGAGTGGAGAGCAATCCTCCCACTCGGGGGCTTAGCTGCAGTCTAGTACTCGCCTAAGTTCTCTCACTAGGAGACTTAGTTGCAGTCCAGTACTCGCCTAAGTTTGAAAAAATCCTACCGAGTGGAGAGCAATCCACACACTCGGGGGCTTAGCTGCAGTCCAGTACTCGCCTAAGTTTGAAAAAATCCTACCGAGTGGAGAGCAATCCTCCCACTCAGGGGCTTAGCTGCAGTCCGGTACTTGCCTAAGTTCTCTCATTAGGAGACTTAGCTGCAGTCCAGTACTCGCCTAAGTTTGAAAAAATCCTACCGAGTGGAGAGCAATCCTCCCACTCGGGGGCTTAGCTGCAGTCCAGTACTCGCCTAAGTTCTCTCACTAGGAGGCTTAGCTGCAGTCCAGTACTCGCCTAAGTTTGAAAAAATCCTACCGAGTGGAGAGCAATCCTCCCACTCGGGGGCTTAGCTGCAGTCCAGTACTCGCCTAAGTTCTCTCACTAGGAGGCTTAGCTGCAGTCCAGTACTCGCCTAAGTTTGAAAAAATCCTACTGAGTGGAGAGCAATCCTCCCACTCGGGGGGTTAGCTGCAGTCCAATACTCGCCTAAGTTCTCTCACTAGGAGGCTTAGCTGCAGTCCAGTACTCGCCTAAGTTTGAAAAAATCCTACCCGGTGGAGAGCAATCCTCCTACTCGAGGCTTAGCTGCAGTCCAGTACTCGCCGAAGTTCTCTCACTAGGAGGCTTAGCTGCAGTCCAGTACTCTCCTAAGTTCTCTCACTAGGAGGCTTAGCTGCAGTCCAGTACTCGCCTAAGTTTGAAAATCCCTACCGAGTGGAGAGCAATCCTCCCACTCGGGGGCTTAGCTGCAGTCCAGTACTCGCCTAAGTTCTCCCACTAGGAGGCTTAGCTGCAGTCCAGTACTCGCCTAAGTTTGAAAAATCCTACCGAGTGGAGAGCAATCCTCCCACTCGGGGGGTTATCTGCAGTCCAGTACTCGCCTAAGTCCGAAACATATCCCTATCCACGAGGACGACGAAGTGCAGGTCGACTGCAACCTTCTCCTTCGGAGCTATGGCACAAGTACAATGTCCGTTCCATCCCTATCCGCAAGGACGACGAGGTGCAGGTCGACTGCAACCTTCCCCTTCGGAGCTACGACACAAGTATAATGTCCACTCATCCCTATCCGCAAGGACGACGAGGTGCAGGTCGACTGCAACCTTCTCCTTCGGAGCTATGGTACAAGTACAACGTCCGCTCCATCCCTATCCACAAGGACGACGAGGTGCAGGTCGACTGCAACCTTCTCCTTTGGAGCTACGACACAAGTACAACGTCCGCTCCATCCCTATCCGCAAGGACGACAAGGTGCATGTCGACTACAACCTTCTCCTTCGGAGCTACGACACAAGTACAATGTCCGTTCCATCCCTATCCGCAAGGACGACGAGGTGTAGGTCGACTGCAACCTTCTCCTTCGGAGCTACGACACAAGTACAACGTCTGCTCCACCCCTATCCGCGAGGACGACGAAGCGCGGGTCGACTGGAGCTGCCCCCTCAGAGCTGCGTCTCCAGCACAAAGACTATTCCAAGCAGCAAATCAAAAGTGCTCGGGCATCAAGCCTGAAGGAGTTCAACGGTTACAGCAATCACTCGGCATTCCGAGGCAAATTTAAAGCAGATTCAAGTTTCATAAGTTTGTTCACTCGACTGGGGGAGGGCTGGCAGGCTCCACAAATGAGTCCAGGTCGATCCCATCTGCGATCCGAGTGGCGGCAGCAATGAAAGTCTCCATGAAGGACTAGAAGTCATGCCTTTTGGTGTTAGCAACTTTGATCGCAGCCAGCTTGTCTTCACGAGCTTCCTTGCAATGGACTCGCACCAAGGACAGCGCCACATCAGCACCACACTGGGCGGAGGATTTCTTCCATTCTTGCACTCGGTCAGGGATCTCGTTCAGTCGAGTCATCAGGGATTCCAGGTCATTATGAAGCGTCGCCCCCGGCCAAAGCGATGAGTCAATTCGGGAGACTACCTCCTTCAGGCACGCGAGGTAGCTTGTGGTGCTGGCGATACGGGACTCTAGTCGGAGCACGTTCATTGCAGTTTCGTCGTAGACTGGAGAAGCGATAGGGTCCAGACCCGTCTTGACCCTTCCAGTTTCCTCGTCGAAGTCTTGACAGAATTCTGCAGCCAAAAATTAGTCAATCGACCGAGCAAGATCCGATCGCAAGCATCAGCACAGTCGGATTAAAAGAAATACCTTCCAGCGTGAGATAAAGCTTCTTGGCAAGAGTCCTCAGATAAGCTTCCGTGTCATTCCTCTTGCGGATCGTAGACTCCAACTTTTCATTTAGGACGACCTTGTCCTTCTTCAGACTAGTCACCTCGCGGTTAGCTTCATTAAGACAAGATTTCAGTTTGGTCACCTCTCCTTCCAGCGTTCCGATTGAGGCAAGCTTCTGGTCTGCGAGAGCAATTTTTTCTTGGGCTTCTTTTTGCGTGGAGCGAGGTCCGAGTCCTTCTTCTCCAGAGCCAACTTCATTTTCTCTGCAAAAGAAACAATCGAATCAAAGAAGAGATCAAAGAAATATATTGAAAGTCAGTCGACAGTCAGTTACCTTCCATACCAGCGGCTTCGTCTTGAGCTTTCTTCAGATTCTGCTGAGCTAATTCCAAGTCGAGGTTGAGTTGCCTCTGCTTCTCCTCAAGTTCAGCAAACTTAGAAATAAGAGTACAAGACTTCTACAGAAGGCAAAAGACGGATCAGACGATAAGATCAAAGGTTGTTTACTTCCGAGTGAATAAAACCTAAAGAAGTTCGCTTAGACCCCAGTCGACTGCACACAGTCGACTGCGGTCTCAGGGGCTACACCCAGCGGGTGCACATGGCGTGCCCCCGCTGACTAAAAAAAGCTGTTCAGACCCCAGTCGACTGCCAGCAGTCGACTGCGGTCTCGGGGACTACACCCAGTGGGTGCACTTGGCGTGCCCCCACCGGTTCAGCTCCCACTCGACCGGCCCGCCTGAGTTGAGTGTAAGGAGTAAAAAAGAAAAGAAAGGAGAACTCAGACCCCAGTCGACTGCCAGCAGTCGACCGCGGTCTCGAGGACTACACCTAGTGGGTGCACTTAGTGTGCCCCCACCGGTTCAGACCCCACTCGCCCAGACCGAGTGGAAAATTGAAACTACCAAAAACAACAAAACACCTAGTGGGTGCTCTAATTCGACGCAAACAACAACAGATTATGTAGAAGAAGATTTTTTTGAGTAACACTTCCTCACAAAGCAAAAACAGTCGGAAAGTCTTCTCACCTGGACATTGGCCCGAAGGGCAGCACTGGTGTCGTAGGCAGCCTGGCTGTTCTCATGCACCGTCTTCACCGGCTCCATCATCATGTCAGCCTGTCGAATGGCTTCCGCAGCCGCTTCCGTCTGGTTGTCCGAGACGGGGTAGCTGGTGAAAAAGTGAGCAGTCGACCCAGATGCGGCGGCTTGGAGCTCCATGGTGTGGAGTTGGACGACTGAGGGAATCACAGGTGCAGTCGGCGGCGTGGGGTGCTCACTCGACAAAGGTGCAGCGAAGGTCACAGAAGCCTGCCCGCGTCTTTAGGTTGACGGACGGGAGGTGTCGTAGTGGGTTCTTGCCGAGACATCCTACCAGCGGCTACCTTCTTGCTCTTCCTGGGCTTAAGAGCCACATCTTCATCGTCATCTGGAAGATCGATGACATTGGGTCGAGATGCAAGGCAGATCATTCGACCCCAAGTGAGCCACTCGAACGCAATCGACCAAAGAATCAAGAACAAAATCGCAAGAGTTTATACCTGGGTTGGAGGTTACCGCATCTTCCATTTCCTCATCCCGGTATTGGAGAGAAGAGGTTCGTGATGTAGCAGCACTGCAAAGACCCGCATTCAATCGGTTATGTCCGGTTAATCGAGTTAACGAAAAAAGACAAGTCAGATGGTTACCCGGAGATAGTAGGAACAGTCACTTTGATCCTGAGCAAAGCTTTTGGCAGTTTGGAGGAGGTGGCTTTCGGTGCTGGAGGCGGCACAACTTTGTACTACTTTGGAGCCTTCTCAGTCGGCGTTAGGGAAGACGTCCTGGGACGCTTCGAAGACTGTCCAGTCGGTGCAGCCACCAAGTTCGGAGCGCTCGCCGGGTCGTGAGCGTGTTTGGATCTCCTCTCCCTGCGAGGAGGCGAGTCGACTTCTTTGTCATCAGTCGATTCGTCGCTCTCCTCGTCCTCCTCGGCATCCGAGTGCTCCTCGCCTCTCTTGCCCCTGCTCGCTTCTTCCTCGGCGTCTTGGTCCTGTACTCCATTGGGCATTGAGTACATGTCGATGAGGGCCTGAAAAGACAACGATCAAAGGAAATTCAATCGACCATAAACAAGATATCACACGGTGAATCAGAAAGATACTTGATAAAACAGAATTATACCTGCACCGGCTGGTGCGAGTTGTCGAATGGAATCACCCTCCTAGACCCCCGAGGGTTGTCTTTGTTGTTGGTGATCCCCATCAACCACTTCTCCAAGGTATCCTCACTGACATCCTCCGGGTGGATCCGTGTGGAATCCTCGAGCCCAGAGTACATCCACATCGGATGATCATGCGCCTGAAGCGGTTGGATGCGTCGACCGAGGAAGACCTCCAGCAGGTCCATCCCAGTCACCCCGTCGCGGACGAGTTGGACGACCCGCTCGACCAACACCTTGACCTACGCCTTCTCTTCTGGAACTACCTTCAGGGGGCAGGCTTCTCTACTCGAGCCAAGGAAAAGGGAGGAAGTCCAGTCGACTGACCCGGGGTCGGCTGATCCTTGCAGTAGAACCAAGTCGACTGCCAGCCCTGGACCTAGTCAGGAAGAATCATGGCTGGGAAAGTACTCTTGCTCCTCATCTGGATCCCCAGACCCCCGCACATCTAGATCACTTGTGTCTTCTCGTCACTCGACTTGGCCTTTTTGACCGACTGGGAGCGACATGTGAAGATGTGTTTGAAAATACCCCAGTGCGGTCGACAGCCCAAGAAGTTTTCACACATCGACACGAAAGCGGCCAGATAGACTATGGTGCTTGGAGTGAAATGGTGGAGTTGAGCCCCAAAGAAGTTCAAAAAACCCCGGAAGAAAGGATGGGGAGGCAGTGAGAATCCGCGATCTACGTGGGTGGCGAGGAGAACACTCTCACCCTCCCTTGGTTACGGCTCGGTTTCGTTCCCCTGGAGCCGTGCCGACTTGTGGGGGATCAGACCCCCTCCACCAGGTCGTCGAGGTCGTCCTGGGTGATTGTCGAGCGGATCCAGTCGCCCTGGATCCAGCCCGGCGGTAGGCCGGATCTCGACGAGGACCCGCCCCGGCTAGTCCGCGTGCCCTTTGCCTTCGCGGTCGCCTTCTTCGCGCGCTCCAGCGCCACCGTCTTCTCTTTCCCCATGGCGACGGATCGAGCCCGAGCGAGAGTCCGGCGGCGAGAGCAGAAGCGAGCACGACGGAGAGATTGGGAGAAGAAGAAGAGAGAATGGGAGCGCACGGGGCAGAGGCCTGGTCCGGGGCCTTTTATAAGGTCATCACCCAAGTGACTGACTGGTGGACCCAGGCGATCTAAACAAATCCCGCAACAGTTGCGCGCGCAGTACGTGGTGAAAAAGGTGGCACGGGGATTGAGGAGACTTGCCTAATCCGTCCCGATAACCTCGGTTCCGCCCGTCTGGCGCACTTCCCAAAATTCGAATCCCGCAAGATCCGCGGAGAGCAGAACAACCTGTCAGACTGAAGACAAACATCCTCTACATCATCATTTGGAATTCTACCATGAAAATTCACTCGACAAAAACCGAGAATGGACCAAGGCGACTAAGAAAGGAGTTGACGTCGTCACCTCAACTCATTGTTCCAGAACAAGATATACTCATAACACAAAGAATGGGTCAGAAGTGTTCCCAACTCCTTCCCCACTCAAACCCTGATCCATTCGGGGGCTAATGATGAAGCTATGTACCTAGGGTAGGGTCATGGATCTGTCCAACATACCCTCCCCAAGGACATCTCTACAAAGAATCAGAAGCTGTCGAAGAGAAACCATCATCCACTCGACCGTGAAGATGTACTCACTCGACCACCTTGAAGACACTCGACCACCAGAAGATGAGAAACCCTCCACTCTGCAACGGTCACGACTTAAACCATAGCTTTATGGGCATTTACTACACTTTACTGCAGACATTACCAGTAACGCTCCTCCTTTATGAACATTGAACCCTGTGTAACGGAGGGGAGCAGGGGTCCTGGCGCACTCTATATAAGCCAACCCCCTCCTCTGGGACAAGGGTTCGCACTTTCTGTAATTCACACACATATATTTAGTCGACCGCCTCCGGGCTCCGAGACGTAGGGCTGTTACTTCCTTCGAGAAGGGCCTGAACTCGTAAAACTCGTGTGTACAACTCCTCCATAGCTAGGATCTTGCCTCTACATTCCTACCCCCCTATTCTACTGTCAGTCTTAGAACCACGACAGGGATATCAGGTCTTAGATGTTTAGGTTTGGCTGCGATGTCTGTTTAGTATTAGGCCCAAGCTATCAGCGCCCCTTCATCAATTGGATAGGTATATTGACAGTTGTTGCTTAGACGGTGGCTTTAGTTTTGCTGTTGTATGACTTTGTAAGGTCTTGTGAGAATAATTAATAAAGTGGCCGTATGCATTGCCCAGATGCAGAGGCCGGGGGTTATCCTCCTTTTCTAAAAAAAGATAGCTATGATGGGCTTCCTTGGAAAAAAGTGCAACACTAGCACATCCCACTCCAATGCATACCACAACACCGTATGGAGAAAATTGACCTTAATCAACTTAACAGAAAGGTCTAGTACAAAATAGATCCTAATCAGTCTTAAAACATGCATATGTCTCGA
Organism: Triticum urartu; assembly: GCF_056163025.1. Taxonomy (NCBI): domain Eukaryota; kingdom Viridiplantae; phylum Streptophyta; class Magnoliopsida; order Poales; family Poaceae; genus Triticum; species Triticum urartu. The sequence goes on along the minus strand of NC_141874.1, from coordinate 672,352,821 downwards.
TGTATTGTAAACTTCATCTCAGCACTTAAGGATGCACATGTCATGATAGAAACATAAAAAAAGACATCACGGTAAATGAATATGAAATGGGAGAAATGACATGTAGAGAATTATTTTATTTAACACACTACAAACATTTAAATATCTAACATAAAAATTGGCATATCCAATTGTTCCTCAGGTTGCAATACAAGAATAATATTCTTTCAATGTGCATCAATCAAGATTTAGAATAGTTTCTTGTCAAGCAACATGTGCTCTATTACCAGTAGCCCTCAAAACTTCTTAAAAAATAACTTCACCTAGATTGACTTCATAGTATTTTAAGTGTGATTCTTTTGATCTGGTCTACAAAAACATGGACGGATAATTATCTCTCAGGTTACTTAATGGATATGCAATAAATGTATGATAAATGTGCATACTCCTATTTTGCGAATGATTGCAGCACATACCTATATATTTTGATCTGCGTGATGACATACAAACAATATTGTGTATAATTAGTAGAATAGAAGCTTTTGAAGAGTCATCAGTTGAGAGCAATTAAAAACAAAAATTAAACATTAAAGAGTTCCCCTGAGGCTGGTCATAGTGAGGAGTAACTTATACTAGTGTCATGCATATTACACTAGTCTAAGTTACTACCTCTATAGTGCAAAGTAACATAGTACTAGTATCATAGATTGCTTCATTTATTAGCTCATAGACTCATTTTGCCTCAGAAAGTGCTATGTTACAGTAACATATTATGTTATCACAAACACCTTTTTCATCATTAAATAGTCGCCACATAAGTAAAATTGTCTTGGGATGTGTTAAGTTACTACCTAAGTTATCCCCACTATGGCTAGCCTAACAATCGCCAAACCATTCTTAAAATATTTATTCATACCTTAATATTTGTGCACTCTTTTATTCTTGGGTCAATAGTATCATAAACTCCATCTGGTGGTAGTCATGCCATAAGTCTTACATTAAGGTTGCATAGAGAGCCTTGTCACACAAGCATAAAAAAGGATTTCAATATGTAGGGAACATCAAATTTTTAGGGGTGGCAAATCAATCATTTTTAGGGAAAATTATGTTGTCCCAAGGATGACAATTTCCTTTAGCAAACATGACAAGATCCGCCATGTTCAGTTTTTTGCCTAGATTTGTTGTTCTTGCCAAAAGAAATTTCCATCCTTGATACAACGTAAATTGCCAAAAGAATATTATAATTTGCCACCCCTAAAAATCTGATGTCCAATTTTTAATATTATCGATAAAAAATCTTGAACGACCACCGCGATTCATCGAGTGCCATCCCAGCCCCTGCAGAATCAACAACTACATCAGACATACGGAACACGTGAAATGCAATCTAACAGACTTCCTCGCACTAACTGAAAGTACGTGTAGTCTCCATGTGTGGTTTTGGTAATTAATGACAATCCTAACGGACTAATGTTTGTATTGAGATATTCATTTCAAGAAAAGTTCCATTTGCAATGCATGAAGATTGGATGAATTGAAAATGTTTGTTCCATGGTGATGCAAGGAGATCGAATGGATCCGGAATGAATGCCATAAACATATAGTTGTGCATAAAGATTGAGCTCAATGATTGGATCAAATATGATCAAGATGAATTACATATTTTGAACATGTGATCTATATGGAGTTCATTGAGGATCTCAGAGGTTCTCATGATTAGGCTTATGAGCTAAACCATGATGGATCAAGATCTTGGGATAATAATTAATGAGAATAATTCAACATATGGCTAGAAGATAGGATCATGATAAGCTCATATGTTGAGTCATGGATTATTATGTCTTGAAGTAAGTAATTCAAGTGAAAAATTCATCGTGCCTCTCAAGAGACTAAGTTGGAGCATCAAAACGAATAAGTAATGGCCAATATGATATTCTTGGAGAAACTTAATATGGTCATGGTGAATTGAGATATTGGTGATCATGTCTTGAAGCAATCAAGCATAGTGAAGAGATCAATAGGGCCTTCAAGATAGCACGATTAATCATGGAGCAAAGATAAATTTTGACCAAGATGAAGATCAAAGACTGAACTCAGGGATGGTCATCACACAAGCGCAAATAATGTACCACATGCGATCTTGTGGTATGGTAAGTAATTGTCAATTACACTTTATGTACTAACCCATACTATGTGTTTCCTATATCTAAATGGGTAAGGTGATTCTCTTGGGCTTGGCTCAAGAGAAAGATTCCAAGTCCATGAGAGTATGACATCAAGTGATGATGATCACGGTTGACAAGGGCAAGCTCAAGATAAGCATCTCAAAGGATTGCATGCTTGAAGCTTGTGGATGATCACATGATGGACATGTGAAGATAGAATGCAATGAAATGATCCCCGCATGGCTTATGGGGGAGCTATTTGAAGTCTTCACCAAATCTCATGATGAAGGTTATGCATCCATCTTGAGCCAAGAATAAATGTCAACATCAAGCTCAAGTGGAATGCTCAAGTCAAAGGTATTAGTACGTTTGGTTGTCGTTACATGGATCAACAACAATTGGAAAAGATATATGCCCAAGAATGGATTTTCGAAGGCTATCTGGTGTAGCTATTTTATGATTCTTGAGTTATAGGGATCCCGCAATGTTAAGAGGGGATCAAAGGGTTTCATGATGGACTTGCTCAAGTTAGTGTCTCCTACACACAATTCCACTCCGATCGTATACATATATATCTTTATCCAAAGCCAAAAGGGTTCCCAAAATTCTATGTTCAAACCTCTACATACAGTGCACCCTGGTTGATCTTTGGTGGTTATCTATGTGAGGACCTGGATTTTTTCAATAGCTTAAAAACAAGCCCAAGATCATTAAAACTGGAGTCCGTATGAGAAAGTTATGCATGTTTTACTATCGGGGCATCTGCAATTTTTTTATTGGCCGGATGTCCGGGCTCCGGGGACGCCTCGGATGTCCGGGATCCTCCTGGAAATCTGGCCGCCTATGTCTAGAACCCATGTTTAAATGTTGGTTGCGCCCGTCGGATGCCTGACACTCCGGATGTCTGGGACCTCGTGGCAGGCCAGATGTTAGGGCGCTGTACATTGACCTTGTTTTTCTGTGTGTTCGTGTCCACACTTCACAGCCTCCAGATGTCCCTCCTCCGCCCGAATGTCTGGCCTGACACAACCACTTACTCACAAACGACTAGTTTTCTAGCCTTGATATTTATACCCCTCTATCAATCTGGTAGAGGGTTAACCACTCAAACAAAAAGAACCCTAGAACACCCAAGTGTCTCCCTCTCATTTCTCCTACACCAAATCTTAGATCGCGAAGAGATTCATGAGAGTTCTTGAGAGATTTTCCAATCAAGCGATAGATCCACTCCTGCTCCCTCTTGTGACCAAAGGAACTCATGATTTGAGCAAGTCTCAAGCATTTCTCCCTTGATCTTATTACTCTTGGAGGTTGGAGACTCCTAGACGGTACAAGTGCTCCAGTGAGGAATCAACTTGTGATTTGCCCCCAAAAAGTGTTTGAAGGTTTGGAAGCCGCCTCAAGGTCTACCACTAGTGGTTGAGAAATGTCTGGTGTTGTTTCAAAGGGAGAATAGGGTGAGCCTTCGTGGCGTTGGTGTGCCTTTGTGGTAACATCCACCTCTCTAACGGTGACTAGCTTCCCTCCAAGGAAGTGAACATTGTGATACAAGAACAACGTGTGGTTTACTTTGGTCTCTTGAATTTGCATTCACTATATATTGTTGTGCTCATTATATTGTGTTTGCTAGTTCACTCATAGAGATTATTTAGGCCTACACTTTATATTCCGCAATTCATACTTGCTCCTATTGATATATCTTGTGATTAGTGTGAATTGCTAACTTGTGTCATACACTTCCATATCTTGTGATATTGCTCAAGTAAGTTTCTGTAACTTACTTGTGATTGCTAGTATATTTAGGATTTGTGCTTGAAAAGTATCCTCTTAGTTTATTTCCGCATCAGGATAAAGCCAAATTCATAGAAGTTTTTAAAATGCCTATTCACCCCCCTTTAGGCGACATAGTGGTCCTTTCAATTGGTATCAGAGCAATGTCTCTCTTTATTAGGCATCACCGCCTAGAGAGTATTGATGTCGACTGGTGATTTAGTGCACAACAACACTTTTGATTTTGATGGCACAAATTATCACCTATGGAAAATTTTCATGCTTTGTCACTTTTGGGCCATGGGCCCAAATGCTTTGTGAATTGTTCTTGTAGGAATTTCTATTGTAAAGGACGGTCCTTTTCCGTCTATTGCGGATAAGTATCTTGATTGTGATGCTTCTGTTATCATTCATGAAGCTATATCCTTTGAAGTGTTTAAGGTAGTCACAAGTTGCAAATCGGCTCATGAGACTTGGACCAAACTTGAAGATATATATGGTGGATCCAATCTTGATGAACATAATATTCTTTGGGAGAGTTAATGGAGGAATGCTCCACAATTTTAAATCATGAAGAGCTTTCTACAATTTCCACCTCCAATTACTTGGACACTTCATCATCTTTCTCTTCGCTAGAAATATCTTGTGATGATGGTGTTAAGCTCATTATTGATAATCATGCAGAGAAACTGCCTTTAATGACGGCTGTTTCCGAGCGGCTTTATGACTATATGAGCCATCAAGGCAAACCGGGTGGAAAAAGCTTCCTCTGTGAGTTTAAACATGTCATTAATTAAAGCTAATTTGGCGGATATTATCAGCACCTTTGACATTCTGAATAAGGGAGTGAATCGCGTAGTTTAGATGTTTAATATCAATCGTGCCAAGGCAAAAACCCATGATAATCTTGTATACTAGAGGTTGTACCTTAGAAATTCTTAATGACGACACCGAAAAGCCGTCTGGGCTTCAGAGCCAAATTGGGGGAGGAGACCAACCGGCTAGTTGGTAATAGTAGTAATTTGCAGATCTAGGTTCAACGGATTTAGATCGCTGCAACCTCCTCCCGTGTTGCATGTCTGACCCCCGCCCCCTCCCCCCACTCGAGGGACACGGATGGTGCTCCAACCCTAGCCACCGCCGCCGGGGCCGACCCCCTCCATCCCTTCGTCGCCGGAGGACGCCACCGGCCTGTGCCCGGTGGCCGATGGCGGTGGCGGGGGTTCTCCTCGCTCCCGTGACTCAGGGGTGGTGCGGACCCCCTATGCGCGTGGAGGCGCGACCGATCTAGCGAAGCGGCGGCGACGGTTGCGACAACGACGACGATGACTGCGGCGGTGTCAGCCGATCTAGCGCAGTGGCGGCAATGGCTGCGGCGACGGTGGCGGAGGCCATTCCTGCCTCGTGGCGGGCGATCTATGCTGCGGCAGCACGTCATCCGGCCTTGGATCGGCGGCGGCATCGAGGACCTGGTGGACTGCTTGGCGGCACCTCCGATTAGATCTAATCTGGCCGGTGCATCCGGCGATGGTGGTCATCTTCTCCGTCGGAGGTGGCCGGCCAAAGGCTGGGTGGTCGGATCTCAAGATTCGTCATCTAGTCATGGCTGCGAGTTGGGAGACAGAATTGCCGGTGAAAACCGAGCCGACGGCAGGCAATGGCAGCATTCTGCGCCGTTATCTTGATGAAGACATCGTCGTGTGACTACTGTCGACCCACTCGTGTTGCTCCGGGGGAAACCCTAGGTTCTGGTTTTCCAGATCGGACGATAGCGGCACTTCGGTGTCGTTTCTCTCTTGGGAGCATCGTTTGTGGAGTGGCGCTGGAAGTCAGAGGTAGGAGGTGGAGTGGCTTCGTCTTGCACGGAGCTTCAGTGGAGATGTCAAGTCATGCCTGGCCGACAGGTGCTACGCTTTGTCATGCCTAGTCGGCAGGTGCTACGCACGACAAATCTTCCAAAGACGTCAGGCTGTGTCGGCTGGTGGTACTTGACGGCATGGTGCTGAGGTGTACCAGCGGCGACCGCGACGTGCTCAGCAGTTCGCGCGTAGGGAGGTGGTGGCGTTGGGCGCCGTGGTGACGTCGATGGCAGCTAGACCGGGCAATGATGATGCGTCCATACAGCTCTGAAGTGGAGTGGTGGCAGTTGGCGACGGCGGCCTCCGAGAGCGCGCCGGACTGGTGTGTGCCCCGTACCCGGCAAGTGGCTTGGTTGGGGCCTCAGGTCTTAGATGTTAGGTTTGGTTGCGAGGTCTGTTGTATTAGGCCTGGACTATCAGCATCCCTTCATCAATTGGATAGAAGTAGCGACAGATGTTGTCTAGACGATGGATTCAGACTTACTGTTGTATTTTTTTTGTAAGGTTTTGTGTGAATAATTAATAAAGTGGCTGCATGCATCTCGACGATGCAGAGGCGGAGGTCTTACTCCTTAAAAAAAGGTTCAACGGATTTATGATATGCGTACGATTTAGCATACGAGCATCCATAGTCTACGGTTTCTCTACCAAAAGAGAACATTCATGGTCCACGTTCAACAAGGGGCTAAAATGACTTCGGCAAGCGTAGAATTTTTCTTCCTCTTATTCATCTGATGAACTGCAAGAGTAGGTCTCGTAGCCATAGCTCTGGCGACGCAGCTTCTTATTCTCGAGGAAGAAACACAGAGGTGAGAGCTTTGCGAGTTACCAAGGCAGCTTTCAGCAGCTCCAGAACCTGAAGGTTCAGCAACACATTCACAGTTAGCGAACCTGGGGTTTTATGGTCCGAGAGAGTTTTATGATTTGTAGCCTAATATGTATATACTGAGAGAGAATCACAACCTGGGGTTTTGTGAGAGCGATTTGTTTCTCCACGAGGTCCTTTCGCTGAGTCTTGGCTACACTGACAACCTGCAGAGTGCTTGCCAAGGACAGAGGAAGAACTTGCAGATCATCGGTCACCATAAATTTCCGAGCCTCCTGCTTCACATATCCTTCTCCATTGTCACGTTCTCCACTTGGTGACTTTGGATCGCACCCAGGATTGTCTGTCGTTCTTGCATTTTCTGGGAAATGTTGACGAGGACGATTAGGATGCCGAAATTCCCGGTGAAAATAATCAGTATATATGCAGTTAGCTTCCTTACCTGGATCCTGTTCTTCAACTTGTAGCAACTTACTAGTACTGCAACCAAAGAAGGGTGCCAACTTTGGGGACAGTAGCGAGATCCGGCATTCTGATCTCATGCATTCCTGAGCACTGCCATCTATGCTGCCGTACAGATTGTCAACACATCCTTTTGATGCGCACTTACCATATGTCTTCATGATGGATCCTAGTGGTATGCATAGTAGGCCAAAAAGAAGGTCCACAAAATTGGCACCAACTTCTGCGTACAGCACCGATGAGTTGTTCTTCGTCTGAAGAACCTTTATCTTGACATCGTTCAGGCTGGGATCGGCATCATTTCCTCGTTCAAGATACACGTTCTCGGTGAGAATATCAATGGCGGAATCATCGGCCGCGATAGCAGAATCGAAGTAGTGAGCAGTTAAAGCGTTCTTGGACGTTAATGATCTCTTAAGCAGGCTAATCATCTGTAACAGATAGATCACACATAAGTCACGTACGCGAAGACAGTATATTGCAAGCGTCTGAAAAAACAGAGGTCAGATATGCAAACCTTGTCTGAACTAAGGTGGAGAGTCCTCTGCTCTAGACTGGAGGGATCCTGCACGTCAAACCTGTCGAAAAGGGTCAACATGAGAGACGTCGATGCCGGTGCCACAAGGAAATCATCGGTGACGATGAACTTCACGTCGCCTTTGACAAAAACCCCGGCGTCGGAACCAGCAGTAGCTGCAGCAGAGCTCTCCGGCCTCTTCCCGTCGCGCTTGGTGCCGTCGACTCTGACACTGAGTTGGCAAAATTGCTGCGCCGCAGCGTTGATGGGCTTGAGCAGCATCGCCTTGCAGGCTTCAGTTCTGAAGAAATCGGCGGGGAGCCCCTTCACGCTCTTGTAGATCTCGTCGAGGCATCCGACCTGGGACTGCTTGCCGAGGAGGCGACCGACGGTGCCGAGAGGCAGCGTGAGGAAGCCCAACAGCACGTCGACGAACTCCTTGCCGGACTCCGCGAAGATCACCCTGCTCCTCTCCCTGTCCACGAATACCTTCACCTCGATCGTCGGATCTACTCTCGCCGCCATGGTGGAGGTGATCCGGTGAAGTGCGTGTGTTGCGGAGCGTCGTCTTGGGGATTAAATGTGGAGAATGTGTTGTGCAGCCCAAACGGCAAGCATTACGAGTAGTGAAGTCGGAGCAGTTCTTTGTCGGAATTAGACTTGATGATTTTTTTTTTTTGAAACTGACTTGATGATTTTGATGGGACTCATTCTTCGAATTATTTTCAACGGGGGAGTGGAAAGGGTTCATCCATCTAGCGTTACGAATTTTAACGGTTTTGCTAATGAACAGGTGCCTGATTTTTTTCTTTCGTCTCAGTCACTTTTGTATGTGCATATGTGCGCGCGCGCGTGTGCGTATGTGTGTGTGCATGTGCCTGCGTCTATGCACGTGTGCCCATGTTTGTGTCTATGCGCGCGGAACCACGTCAACGTTGACGATTAGTCTTGAACTTAAATGTAGGTTTCTAGGTATAATGTGTCGGCGGCTTGTTCTGGCGACCGCAATGATCGTTCGGTTGTTCATGGATCTCGATGTAATTTTATTATGTTTGGGGTGCTTTGTATTTTTGATGAATCTTTATAATAAATCTAATAATTTCACAAAAAAATTATAATACAGATATATACAGTAAAAATTTCATTATGTGGACAGTGCACCGAAAACGACTCTTTCTGTTGGTTGAGAGGAGTGGAGAGAAATGCAGAGTGTTGTCATGATGTAGCCAACCATCATCTGGAATGGTTTCGACCTTACATAGATGCAAACAATTGGTCGAAATTGCCCACAGGAAAAGTAGATTGTACTCCCTCTGTAAACTAATATAAGAGTGTTTAGATAACTAAAATAGTAATCTAAACGCTCTTATATTAGTTTACGGAGGGAGTACTACATTAGTGAACTTACAAATCTTAGCTCAAAATTTTGTGGAAGGAAAGGTGAATCGATTCCATCTAGATATAATTCTAGAATGGTCCTTCACAGATTTCTTTTGAAGGGTTTATTTTAAAGCAGCAGATGCTTCTCTTGTTGTTTTTTTTTCAAACAGAGGGGACAAGATACATGCTATTTGCGCTACTACACTTCAGGTTTTAAAGAAAATCAATTATATATATAAGACAATGGCAGACATATGTTACATTCAGATGAAAATTTAATCTGCCAATGGATTGAAATTTGAAACCTTAAGTCATGTGATCTTAGTAGCTTATGCCTGGATTAGTCTACTTTTGTAAAGTGTCTGCTAATTGAAATTTAAATATTTAAAGAAATGAGATATTCATTCATTGGATAATCTATGGATCAATTGGAGCAAACACTAATGAAAGGGAGTAGGGGACTAAGGGATCTGGACCATTCCAATGGTAGAGAATTCCATTGAGCTTTGATGGCGGTGAAGCGAGGTATAGATAAAATAGTCGGTATTTTATAATATGTGAATGGAAACCATATTCTCGAAAGAAGTTTTTGCCCAACCAAATAAAATACACAACCAAATGATACAAGATGGTGAGGAAGCCCGTATACCATGTCGAACCCAAGATAGCCTGATCACGGAGGATCCTGGGAAAAAGTACATGAAGGACTGCTTACAACTCCGCGCTACACCCCGTAACACCTAAGCTTCTCTACAACGCCCCCGGGAGGGAGAACGGCGCAAAGAATCACCGATGTTGAGTCCACAACAGACAAAGGTTTTCACCTGAAACCCAACCACAGAGAGGAGCACCATGACAACATCTTCAAGAAGAGATCAGCGCCCTCGAGTGTCGCCGTCATCGGCGACAAAGCGCGAATCTTTCGCTCGGTAGCTCCCTGTGCCACCACAAGGCCTACAGGACAAGCATGACAAGATCAGAACTTCAGATCTGATTGGGGCACGCTGCCATAGACAGAGAGCGTCCGAGCCATCCGTCGCTTCACCTCCTGCCGCCCACGCAAGCATGAGGGAAAGCCACCACCTCCATCATGGTACCCGCCAGAGAGCCAACCATGTGGACCACTATCCGAGGTTGTCGCCTCCCCATCCACGTCTAAAACACCACAACCTGCCCACACCATGGTAGGAGTAAAATGTTTCTCCTTTCAATCCAAGCCTGTTTAAACGTCTCAAACGTATCTATAATTTTTGATTGTGTCATACAATTATAATATCACTTTTGAATAATTTTTATTACAATTTTATTATTTTTTCCTGGATTACCTATTAACTCAGTGCACATAGTCCGTTGTTGTTGTTATTAATTTTTTTTGCATGTTTCCGATTTATCAAGAAATCAATATCTACGAAGCTCAAAATACCATGGTGATTTACGATGATTTTTCCAAGTATGGAAGATTCCAGAAAGTACTGGGAGGAGCCAGGGACTATAGCCCTTGCCCCCACGCGACCTAGCCAGGTGGCCAGGGGCCTACTCACATGAGGTGGCCGTGTGGGCCCCCTAGCCCCGCCTTATGTTGATTCCTTTGCCATTAATCCAATTTTCTCGAAACCCTCCATACCATTTTTTTGATATTTTTTCGGTGCCGCATGTTCCTATTCCGTGTAGATCCAATCTGCAGGCTTGTTCGGAGTCATCTTCATCACTTTGCAGCCACCATGAACATGTATGAGTAGTTTCCTTATGACCTTAGGGTCCATACCAGTAGCTACAGAGCATCCTCTCTCCCTTGTGATTCAATACAAAGTTCACGTGAGCTGCCTCAAATGACCGGGGTTAGTATGATTTAATCGATGGTTATGTTTGTTGGGATATGATGAGTTGTCACTTTATGATTGATTGTTTGTTGAATTATATTGAATATTTTGAAATTTCTTTGCTGCATAATTAAGTAGCCATGTATGTTCCTATCTATTTATCGTCTCTGGCCAAGATTGATAGCTAGTTCTTCAAAGGAAGTTGCGCATGATAGTGGGTACAATCTTGGGGTGAATTTGACCCCAGTGACAATAAGGGATTGAACACGTATTGTATTGTTGTCACTAAGGATAAATGATGGTTTCTTTATTACACTTACATGATAGTTTTATTCTCTACATTATGTCATCATACTTATTGCAATGCTTTGTTTAATATAAACTTAATACTTCGATATGCATGCTCGATAGCGGTCTTGGGGTGAAGTATAAGTTATAGATTGATACATCTCAAATGTATCTGTAATTTTTTATTATGTCATACTATTATAACTAGATGATATCCCACGCGTTGTGGCGGGACATTTGTTTGCGATAACATTAGTGCGTTAACTTGTACCTTATTCTTTTTCTAAGCGTGGAAGCATGAAACATGTCAAATGGAGAGCAAGTACTGACTAATACTTTTCAGTAACTATAATTATTATTATTATACAACAACAAATTTTGTAGTTTTTCCAAGTCTGACAAACATGTGGAACTACATCCATAATTTGGCCAATAGAGAGCAATCAATCAATATATCATCAGATATCACTATATACAAAAAATGGACATCTGAAGATTCTGCTAGCCTTAAAGACTACATCTTGCAAAAAATACATGTTTGGTAGGTCTACATGCATCCTTGCTTCAAGCTTTCTCTCAAAGTTCCGCACTTCTGCTAGCCTCAAAGACTATATGTACATCGTGCAAAAAATACATGGATGACAGGTCATTGCTTCAAGCTTTCTCTAACAGTGTGAATTATTCATAGGCTTTATGGCTTATTGTAAATAAGTGGACAGATAAAAATTGGAAGATAGGCGGAGGAGGGAAAAAGAGATATAACGACAAATTTAGCAGAGGAAATCCTGAGCTCAACTCATTTGGTATGTATTCAGCAGACTTAAAAAATGAAACAAAAAAAATCTTTTCCATTGCAAGATATATATGTTTTCCTAATAGGCAAGAAATGATGGCTGACAATATTAGTATTGAAGAAGAAACATGTATTAGTAACAACAGTAAATTGACAGAGAACGACAACCGCATGATCTTGGCACAAAGGGTTCAACATGTTATTGGACAATGTCACGGATTTAAACATCGAGAATATTTACCCTGCACAAATACATTACTTACCAGCTTGTTTAAGTCATCATATCATGCATTTCCTAGGCGTTCGATTAATCCAAATATCGAACAATAGAGTTGTTGCTGCTAGATCAAAGTAGTTTCTTACCAAGGAAGACATAAAGTTATGCACCAATATAATGAAAGAAATAATGTACGACAATATATATTTATGCTCATAAGGAAATATATAGAAATTTAAATGTTTTAGTTTCTGTCAAAGAAAGAAAGATAGAAGAAGCAGGATCAAGCATAGACCTACCAGATCGTATGACGGCCATCGGATGTTCAGTCCTGTCATTCTTCGCAACCACGCCACTTCATGGGCTGAGACTCATTAAGATTGCTTCCACGACATGCACACGATGTATGAGAACTCAGATCCTAGAATATATTTATTTTCTTGATTTACAACATTGTTGATGGAGGTGAAATTTGGTGGTCATTAGGATATATTGTGAATGTCCCATGAGTATGTTCTTGACTCTTGGATACGAAGAAAAGAACAGGGGGACAACATTAGTGATAAAGATATCGGTGGATTCAAAAGATATAAATTGTGAGGGGAATAAGTTATTACATACAAATTTTCAGATTTGGGTACCAGATCGACATGGAGCGTATGTACCAAATCTAGCGGAATAGTTCTAGAGACCACAATTCAAGCATAAGGAATCCTATATAGCAACAAAGTATGAAACTGTTGTTCGGCCAACATGTGACAACCATAAAAGCCACAAACAGTAAACTAAAACGGATGACAAAAACCTAATCAGTGTGTCCATTTTAAGATAATTATCTATGACAAAAGAGGAACATTGTTCATATACATAAACTGTCCACCTTATAATTCCATGTGTAGATATATCTAGCAATCAAATTACTTGCCTCTATAGTCTTGGCTGAAATGATACAATATATTTAATTTACCGCTAACAAACAATCATGTGAAAAACTTTCGCCCACTTTAGTATGAAATTTTGGCAAATAATTGATTTGCATGCCAGCAAGTAAGGACCCTGAAAAATCAAAAAAGAAACTCATTCATATCTAATCTACCAGATGCTTATGCTGAACCCTAAAACAAAGGACAATAAGGTTGTAACCTACGTTGCACGGATACTTGGATACATATCGGATACGCGATACGGGGATACACCCGATACGTCAATTTTCTAAAAACATGGATACGGGGATACGTTTTTATACACATATTACATATATTAATTATTAAAAATATGAAAGAAAAAAAAGGATCTTCTAGGTCAAAGCATGACTCAATAGGATTACCCCCTTTCTTTTCTTACACTTGGTCCACTTCCATTAATTGATAGTGGGATTTCCCTAGGTTTCCTATTTCACTCAGTGCATCGACTCTCTCTTGCTCACCTTTCAATTGAACTAGAACATTGACAAACATGTTTTGACATGAACTCACACTCATGTTGGGAATCTTCAAAAAGTGTGCCTTTACCACTGAGGGGATTTCACATCAAGCGAGGGGTTTCAGGTATCCAAAACGTATCGCAAAAGTATCCTAGGAGTATCACACATTATTTTAATTTTTTTAAATCAAAAAAATCAAGGGATACTTATGGGATACGTATCGGGCCGTATCGGGGCGGTATTCGAGTATCGGGGCAATATCTGGCTGGATACGTGCACTTTCTAAAGTATCTGCGCAACGTAGGTTGTAACCATTGGATCTGAAGATAATACAGCAATAATTAAATTGTACCACAGAGGGAACTGTTACATGAAGAATCATAAGAATTATCCATCTCAAGTCTAAATGAGATATACAGGAATCTTAAGAACTGCATGTTTTCACTGAATCCAACCAGAATTCAGATTTGGGTGCATGCAGCTACTCGAGTCAATGGGAATTCAGAGTTTTCGCTAGATGCAAGGGAATGCAACAAATTTATATACACGGTTCCATAGCAGTGAATGTATTCACCCTTGTATGAACAAAGCAACCAGTGGCGGAGCCAGGGGGCGAGCAGGGGCGCCCCCCCCCCCCCCCCCCACTTATGGGATACGTATCGGGCCGTATCGGGGCGGTATTCGAGTATCGGGGCAATATCTGGCTGGATACGTGCACTTTCTAAAGTATCTGCGCAACGTAGGTTGTAACCATTGGATCTGAAGATAATACAGCAATAATTAAATTGTACCACAGAGGGAACTGTTACATGAAGAATCATAAGAATTATCCATCTCAAGTCTAAATGAGATATACAGGAATCTTAAGAACTGCATGTTTTCACTGAATCCAACCAGAATTCAGATTTGGGTGCATGCAGCTACTCGAGTCAATGGGAATTCAGAGTTTTCGCTAGATGCAAGGGAATGCAACAAATTTATATACACGGTTCCATAGCAGTGAATGTATTCACCCTTGTATGAACAAAGCAACCAGTGGCGGAGCCAGGGGGCGAGCAGGGGCGCCCCCCCCCCCCCCCCCCCCCCCTACGGAACATTTGTACGCAGCCGTTAATTAGCGATAGGATTTGTAGGTACAACGTGCTTGGGCCCCCTTATCTTTACGTGAATTCTAGAGAAAGGAAAAAGGCCCACATACAAGCCCATTAGTTAGTTGTTTTCTAAGTCCATGCCAAGCAGATTAGACGATTCGTCTAAAAAAGAGAGCAGATTAGACGATTGGCCTCCGCCAAGTCTCCTGGCGCTACGCATTATCTCCGTGATTAGGGTGAGCGTGGATTAGCGATGCGCCGTTGCCGTCCTGTATGCCTTCGCCGCCGCCTGCCTCTAATAAGATTTGATCCATACGATGACGACAACACAGGCTGCTTCACTCATAATTTTTCTGGCTCTAGCCAACGAACCAGACAAGGTAAACACATCACACCATCTACTAATCTCTCTCAATTCTCATCTTGTATCATGTTGAACTTCTACATGGGATTTTAGTTATTTTGGTTGTGTAATTTCTGCATCGCTGCGCTAGGGTATAGGCACCTGCAGTCGCTAGAAAGCTTGGATCCGTGAATGCTTCGCCGAGCATTCGTAAATAGTGATGGTTGTCACGTGCTTGCGAACGACGACCAGCCGATCTGCTTCGACCTAGCTGTATGCCTGTATAGGGAATAAGGAGGGGCTGGATTTAATTCTCTAGGTATGTATTCTGGCTATGTTTTGCTAACTAAACAAGAAAATTTCCTAACAAAATCAGTGATGATATATGCCGTTCAAACCTATATAAAGGCAAACTAAAAGCCAACCATTTGATAATACAAGATTATTCTAGCTAGTTCATATATATCAAATTTTCACATGACAATGTTTTCTAGCATTGGCATTTCATATTTTATTTCACAATAGCTTGATTATCAACTTTGTCTTCTTGGTGCGTATGCGGAATTGTTGACCATGTTAGCCATGCTCCAGCTGCAAGATTTTTTGTGTGTGTCTAGGCAAACCTAAATGCGAATGATACTTCAATATAAAACTATTAGGTAATATATGAGGCACAAAATATTTTCTGGCTTCATCACCATCCGGCCCCTGTATGCCTAAATCCTGGCTCCGCCCAACAAACGTATGAGAATATGGCATCGTATCCAAAATTAGTGGTATAGCAGCAAGACAATAGATAAGGATTGGAGGGGGCGGAGGGTGTTCTGGACAAACCTGATACATTAGAGATTTGTCCCATCTAGCTTCATTGCCTCTGCCACACTACGCCATGACCCCCTGCTTCTCTATCCTTCATAGCCGCCACATGCCTTATCCTTCTCATCCCCCTCGAATTCGTCGAGCGGCGGCGGGCGGAAGGAGCCGAGCAGTGGCTGCTGGGCGCAGTGCTAGCAGCCGCCGATCTAGCGTGGATGGCAATCTTGGAGCCGGCTTCTTGTACCAGTGTCACATATGTGAACCAAGAAGAAGGAGCGGAGGAGGCTGGACTGGTTGGGGATTAAAAAGTGGAAGTGGAAGGGGAACACGAACGGGCGGCTGCGTTGGTGCTACCGTTCTTGGAAGGTGAGAGCATCTCCAACAGTCGCGCCAAAAGACGCGCGCGGGGTAAATTAGCTTTATAGCGCGCGCGGGATGTTTACGCGCGCTCCAGCGGTGGCGCGAAACTAGTGCGCGCGGGAAACAATTGCGCGCGCGGGAAAAGGCGGCCGCTCGCGCGCTACATTTGGCGCGCCGCGTCTGGCGCGCCTATAAATTGCAGCTCCTCCGCTGCTCTCTCCATCGCCCTTTGCCGCTCTCTCTGTCTCTCCATCGCCCCCTGCCGCGCTCTGCCGCCGACATGCCACCACCGCGCCACGATGCCGCCTCGGCGCCGGGGAGATACGGGCTACCGCGACGTCCGCGTGCATCCGTCCGGCACCTAGTCCGCCGAGATTCGGTCGGGCGGCGGCATGCGACTCCATCTCGAAACTTTCGACACCGCCCAGGAGGGCGCCCGCGCGTACGACGCTGCGGCGTGGGGCCTCCTGCGGTCCCGTCAGGACATGAATTTCGTCGACGTGGCGACGCGGGAGCGCGCACAGGAGTTGGCGCCTTTCCCGCGGTTTCTCACTGACGAGGATCATCGCAAGCACCGGAGGCGGGAGCATCGTCTTAGGCTGGCCGAGATGGACGAGCAAGCCATGGCGCTGTGGAGTCATCGCTTCCCAGAAGACACCAACGAGGAACCGTTCTTCGCCCAGAGGAGGGCGAGGAGGGCGAAGAGGAGAGAGGAGCGAGCCGATTATCGCGAGGACAAGCGAACGCGGAAGGCGGTCGCTAAATACAACCAAGCGCTAGGAGATGCGTCCTCCTGGAACTCCGGCGACGAGCGGTTCCTTGACGCCTACGCTCCGACGTCGGAGGAGGACATCACTGAGACAGAGTCCGAGTCGGACGAGTAGTAGTAGGAGAACTATCTACAAAACCAAATATGTAGTAGGAGAACTATCTACGAAACCAAATATGTAATAGAAAACACTGAAATATAGCGCGCCTGCTGGAGCGGCGTGGGCGCGCTTTAATTTGCGGCGGCCGCTGGAGCCAGCGCACCGCTGCGCGCAAAAGTTGGCTAACCCAGCGCTGTATCGCGAATTTTAGCGCGCGGCGTGTTGTGCGGATGTTGGAGATGCTCTGAGTTGAGGAAGGTGGAGCGAGTGCAATGCAGGATGCGCGGCTGCGGGTGAGGGAAAAACAGGGTTTTTTTTCACCGCCGTGACAGTAGGGAAGTAAGATTGATTGGGTGCTTTTGGAAACTGAATATGACGTGGCACATTGCTGATGTGGACATTGTGCATGATGAGAGAATAGGGAGTAGTGGGGAGCAACTTCTTAGAGCATCTCCAGCCGCGCCCCCAACAAGGCCCCCCAGGGACTTTTCGGCCGCCAGCGCCAAAATATCGGCCCAGTCGCGCCCACAAGGGCCCAATTTTCATCGGCTCGGACTGAAATTGGCGCCATCGGACCCAACCCGAGCCCGGTGCGCTGGGGGGCGCTCGGGGGCGTCGGGCGAATCGTTTTTGGCACGAAAGAGCCGTGGGCCCTCCTTGCCAGTGACTCGTCTTGCTTCTCGCCGCTTCGTCGTCCTCATCGCCTCATTTCCCACGGCGAATCAATGCCAAAGCTGTCGCGCGCTGCTGCACCGGTCAGCCTCCACCATTGATGCCTTACGGGTGGCGCAGTGAAGGCGTGACGATGCGCATCCCCGCGCATGCCACGCATAGATGAGGCCGCCACGCGTGCTCGCGCCACCTCCGCCTATATAAGCCGACCCCAGTGCGCCGGTGGCACGCACAGAGTCTCCACCACGACGCGCCCTATCTCCCCTTCCTCCCTCTCCCCTCGCCGTCCCAGTTCGTAGAAATGGCCAAACGATTCCCAGGCGACGGCGCGGTAGCGAACGGTTTCGGCCGCCGCCACCTTCACGAAAACGAAGCTCGGCTCCTCTACGAGGCCGAGTACCCGGTCCCGTCGGACATGCGGGTGCCCGGGGCGTGGAGAATCAGCGCCGGCGGGGTCCCGGTGCCACCACCGTCCACCGGGGCGGCGCGTCGTGCGGAGATCGCGCGTATTCGCGCCTCTCTGCCGCGGGCGGCGAGGGTGGGGCTGCGCTACGTCCCCGACAGCCCGCTCTGGGAGCCCTACTTCCGCCGCCGTCACGCCGAGCAGCTCGAGGCCACCAACGGCGTCGTGCCCTCCGGCAGGCTCAACTCCGAGGGGCGGCGCCGATGGTGGGGCGTGTTGGAAATATGCCCTAGAGGCAATAATAAATTGGTTATTATTATATTTCCTTGTTCATGATAATCGTTTATTATCCATGCTAGAATTGTATTGATAGGAAACTCAGATACATGTGTGAATACATAGACAACACCATGTCCCTAGTAAGCCTCTAGTTGACTAGCTCGTTGATCAATAGATGGTTACGGTTTCCTGACCATGGACATTGGATGTCGTTGATAACGGGATCACATCATTAGGAGAATGATGTGATGGACAAGACCCAATCCTAAGCCTAGCACAAGATCATGTAGTTCGTATGCTAAAGCTTTTCTAATGTCAAGTATCATTTCCTTAGACCATGAGATTGTGCAACTCCCGGATACCATAGGAGTGCTTTGGGTGTGCCAAACGTCACAACGTAACTGGGTGGCTATAAAGGTACACTACAGGCATCTCCAAAAGTGTCTGTTGGGTTGGCACGAATCAAGACTGGGATTTGTCACTCCGTGTAAACGGAGAGGTATCTTTGGGCCCACTCGGTAGGACATCATCATAATGTGCACAATGTGACCAAAGAGTTGATCACGGGATGATGTGTTACGGAACGAGTAAAGAGACTTGCCAGTAACGAGATTGAACAAGGTATCGGGATACCGACGATCGAATCTCGGGCAAGTATCGTACCGCTAGACATAGGGAATTGTATACGTGATTGATTAAGTCCTTGACATCGTGGTTCATCCGATGAGATCATCGTGGAACATGTGGGAGCCAACATGGGTATCCAGATCCCGCTGTTGGTTATTGACCGGAGAGTTATCTCGGTCATGTCTGCATGGTTCCCGAACCCGTAGGGTCTACACACTTAAGGTTCGATGACGCTAGGGTTATAGGGAATAGATATACGTGGTTACCGAATGTTGTTCGGAGTCCCGGATGAGATCCCGGACGTCACGAGGAGTTCCGGAATGGTCCGAAGGTAAAGATTTATATATGGGAAGTCCTGTTTTGGTCACCGGAAAAGTTTCAGGTTTTATCAGTAATGTACCGGGACCACCGGGAGGGTCCCGGTGGTCCACCAAGTGGGGCCACCTGCCCCGGAGGGCTGCATGTGCCAAGTGTGGGAGGGGACCAGCCCCAGGTGGGCTGGTGCGCCCCCCACCAAGGCCCAAGGCGCAAGGGAGAGTGGAAGGGGGCAAACCCTAGGCTCAGATGGGCCTAAGGCCCACCTAGTGGTACGCCCCCCTCTCTCCCCCCTTGGCTGCCCCCCTAGATGTGATCTAGGGCTGACCGCCACCCCTAGGGGTGGAAACCTAGGTGGGGGCGCAGCCCCTCCCCTCCCCCTATATATACTTGAGGTTTTGGGCTGCGAGAGACACGATTCAATCTCCTTCTTGGCGCAGCCCTACCCCTCTCCCTCATCGTCTCTTGCGGTGCTTGGCGAAGCCCTGCTGGAGTACCACGCTCCACCACCACCACGCCGTCGTGCTGCTGCTGGATGGAGTCTTCCCCAACCTCTCCTTCTCCCCTTGTTGGATCAAGGCGAAGGAGACGTCACCGGGCTGTACGTGTGTTGAAGACGGAGGTGCCGTCCGTTCGGCACTAGGATCATCGGTGATTTGGATCACGACGAGTACGACTCCATCAACCCCGTTCACTTGAACGCTTCCGCTTAGCGATCTACAAGGGTATGTAGATGCACTCTCCTTCCCCTCGTTGCTAGATTACTCCATAGATTGATCTTGGTGATGCGTAGAAAATTTTGAATTTCTGCTACGTTCCCCAACAGTGGCATCATGAGCTAGGTTTATGTGTAGTTTCTATGCACGAGTAGAACACAAAGTAGTTGTGGGCGTCGATATTGTCAATTATCTTGCCGTTACTAGTCTTATCTTGATTCGGCGGCATCGTGGGATGAAGCGGCCCGGACCAACCTTACACGTACGCTTACGTGAGACCGGTTCCACCGACTGACATGCACTAGTTGCAAAAGGTGGCTGGCGGGTGTCTGTCTCTCCCACTTTAGTCGGATCGGATTCGATGAACAGGGTCCTTATGAAGAGTAAATAGAAATTGGCAATTCACGTTGTGGTTTTGGCGTAGGTAAGAAACGTTCTTGCTAGAAATCTATAGCAGCCACGTAAAAACTTGCAACAACAATTAGAGGACGTCTAACTTGTTTTTGCAGCAAGTGTTTTGTGATGTGATATGGCCAAAGGATGTGATGAATGATATATATGTGATGTATGAGATCATGTTCTTGTAATAGGAATCACGACTTGCATGTCGATGAGTATGACAACCGGCAGGAGCCATAGGAGTTGTCTTTATTTTTTGTATGACCTGCATGTCATTGAGAAACGCCATGTAAATTACTTTACTTTATTGCTAAACGTGTTAGCCTTAGTAGTAGAAGTAATAGTTGGCGAGCAACTTCATGGAGATCATGATGATGGAGATCATGGTGTCATGCCGGTGACAAGATGATCATGGAGCCCCAAGATGGAGATCAAAGGAGCTATATGATATTGGCCATATCATGTCACTATTATTTGATTGCATGTGATGTTTATCATGTTTTTGCATCTTGTTTACTTAGAACGACGGTAGTAAATAAGATGATCCCTCATTAAAATTTCAAGAAAGTGTTCCCCCTAACTGTGCACCGTTGCGAAAGATCGTCGTTTCGAAGCACCACGTGATGATCGGGTGTGATAGATTCTAACGTTCACATACAACGGGTGTAAGACAGATTTACACACACGAAACACTTAGGTTGACTTGACAAGCCTAGCATGTACAGACATGGCGTCGGAACACAAGAGACCGAAAGGTCGAGCATGAGTCATATGGTAGATACGATCAACATGAAGATGTTCACCGATGATGACTAGTCCATCTCACGTGATGATCGGACACGGCCTAGTTGACTCGGATCATGTAATCACTTAGATGACTAGAGGGATGTCTATCTGAGTGGGAGTTCATAAGATGAACTTAATTATCCTGAACATAGTCAAAAGGTCTTCGCAAATTATGTCGTGGCTCGCGCTTCAGTTCTACTGTTTAGATATGTTCCTAGAGAAAATTTAGTTGAAAGTTGATAGTAGCAATTATGCGGACTAGGTCCGTAAACTGAGGATTGTCCTCATTGCTTCATAGAAGGCTTATGTCCATAATGCAGCGCTCAGTGTGCTGAACCTCGAACGTCGTCTGTGGATGTTGCGAACATATGACATACACTTTTTGATAACTACGTGATAGTTCAGTTAAACGGTTTAGAGTTGAGGCACCGAAGACGTTTTGAAATGTCGCGAAACATATGTGATGTTTCGAGTGCTGAAATTGGGATTTCAGGCTCGTGCCCACGTCAAGAGGTATAAGACCTCCGACGATTTTCTTAGCCCACAAACTAAGGGAGAAAAGCTCAATTGTTGAGCTTGTGCTCAGATTGTCTGAGTACAACAATCATTTGAATCGAGTGGGAGTTGATCTTCCAGATGAGATAGTGATGTTTCTCCGAAGTCATTACCACCAAGCTACTAGAGCTTCGTGATGAACTATAATATATCAGGGACATATATGATGATCCTTGAGATATTCGCAATGTTTGACACCACAAAAGTAGAAATCAAGAAGGAGCATCAATTGTTGATGGTTGGTGAAACCACTAGTTTCAAGAAGGGCAAGGGCAAGAAGGGATACTTCGTGAAACGGCAAATCAGTTGCTGCTCTAGTGAAGAAACCCAAGGTTGAACCCAAACCCGAGACTAAGTGCTTCTGTAATAAGGGGAACAACCACTGGAGCAGAATTACCCTAGATACTTGATAGATGAGAAGGCTGGCAAGGTCGATAGAAGTATATTGGATATACTTTGTGTTAATGTGTACTTTACTAGTACTCCTAGTAGCACCATGGTATTAGATACCGGTTCAGTTGCTAAATGTTAGTAAACTCGAAATAAAAGGCTGCGGAGTAAACGGTGACTAGCTAAAGGTGAGCTGTCGATATGTGTTGGAAGTTTTTCCCAAGCTTGATGTGATCAAGCATCGCACGCTCCCTCTACCATCGAGATTGGTGTTTGTGTTGAGCATAGACATGATTGGATTATCTCTATCGCAATACGGTTATTCATTTAAGGAGAATAATGGTTACTCTGTTTATTTGAATAATACCTTCAATGGTCTTGCACCTAAAATGAATGGTTTATTAAATCTCGATCGTAGTGATACACATGTTCATGCCAAAAGATATAAATGATAGTACCACCTACTTGTGGCACTGTCACGTAAGTCATATCGGTATAAAACGCATGAAGAAGCTCCATGTTGATGGATTTTTGGGCTCACTCATTTTGAAAAGTTTGAGACATGCGAACCATGTCTATTGGTGTATATGCATGAAGAAACTCCATGCAAATGGACCGTTTGGACTCACTTGATTTTGAATCACTTGAGACATGCAAATCATACCACATGGGCAAGATGACTGAAAGCCTCGTTTTCAGTAAAATGGAACTAGAAAGCAACTTGTTGGAAGTAATACATTTTGATGTGTGTAGTCCAATGAGTGCTGAGGCGTGTAGTGGATATCGTTATGTTCTTAATTCACAGATGATTTGAGTAGATGTTGAGTATATTTACTTGATGAATCATGAGTCTGAATTATTGAAAGGTTCAAGTAATTTCAGGGTGAAGTTGAAAGATCGTCGTGACAAGAGGATAAAAGATTTATGATATGATCATAGAGATGAATATCTGAATTACGAGTTTGGCACAGAATTAAGACATTGTGGAAATTGTTTCACAACTAATACAGCCTGGAACACCATAGTGTGATGGTGTGTCCGAACATCATAACTGCACCCTATTGGATATGATGCATACCATGATGTCTCTTATCGAATTACCACAATAGTTTATGGGTTAGGCATTAGAGACAACCACATTCACTTTAAATAGGGCACCACGTAATTCCGATGAGATGACACCGTATGAACTATGGTTTAGAGAAACCTAAGCTGTCATTTCTTAAAAGTTTGGGGCTGCGACGCTTATGTGAAAAAGTTTCAGGCTGATAAGCTCAAACCCAAAGCGGATAAATGCATCTTCATAGGACACCCAAAACAGTTGGGTATACCTCCTGTCTCAGATCCGAAAGCAATAAGGGATTGTTTCTAGAATCGGGTCCTTTCACGAGGAAAAGTTTCTCTCGAAAGAATTGAGTGGGAGGATGGTGGAGACTTGATGAGGTTATTGAACCGTCTCTTCAACTAGTGTGTGGCAGGGCACAGGGAGTTGTTCCTGTGGCACCTACACCAATTGAAGCGGAAGCTTATGATAGTGATCATGAAACTTCAGATCAAGTCACTACCAAACCTCGTGGGATGACAAGGATGCGTACTACGTCAGAATGGTACGTAATCCTGTCTTGGAAGTCATGTTGCTAGACAACAATGAACCTACGAGCTATGGAGAAGCGATGTATTCCTTCATCCATCATGATCTCACCCAAAACTTGAAAACTTCAATCACACAGAAATTAACAAAACCCTCGTGAGATCCGTTAGTACAATAAAACAAATCACCACTTTAAGTACTATTGCAAACCCATTTATTTTGTTTTTGCATTGTAACTACTGTACTATAACTTCTCCATGGCTTATACTACTGATAAAATTGATAGTTACATCAAAACTAGCAAAACAATGCATCAAAAACAGAATATGCCTTAAACAGGACAATCTGTAGCAATCTGAACATATACCATACTTCTGTAATTCAAAAAATTCTGAAAATTTAGGAAACAATAAAAAATTTGCATAGCAGTACTATGTAAAAATTTCAGAAACACACGACATTCCAGTAAAAAAACAAAATTTATGCGCTACAACCAAATTTTTTTTGCACTGCACATACCAAACAAGCAATCTAATCATCCTAAAAGCAAATCTTGGCACATTATTTTTATAATACAATGGATTTGTACAAGGGGATAATTATTTTTGTTAAAAAATTTCTGTAATCGAGATTCACTAAGTTTCCATGAGCATGAACAAAGTTCAAGGATGTCCCCCACTTCAACGGTGTTCCTCTTTCTCACTTTCACTTTTCCTTTTGAAAAGTTTTAGGTTCCCCACTTTATTATTTTGTTTTTAAACTATATAAAAGCACACAACAGAACAAAAAGACTCTCTAAAACTTCCGGGTTGTCTCCCTGGCAGCGCATTCTTTAAAGCCATTAAGCTAGGTATATAGTGCTCAAGTGATGGATCCACCTGGATCCCAAGGTATATCAAAGCCAATTTTCATTAACAATGATTTGTGATTTAGTAGTGAGCACAAAGTAACATATATCATGCAACAACGAAGTCTAACTCTCTTCCTATGCATCATCATGTCATAAAAGAACAATTCATGCACATCAAGTAAAGGCCAATGCATAGTATAAAGAGTTTCTTGTAATTTTATCGTATTGGAAACATAGAGGGGCGGAGATGTAGTTCCTCTCTCAGGATAATTGCAAGTAGGATCAGAAAGCACATGCATATTATATTTATCAAAATCCTCATGTGCAATAGTAGAACGCAACCCATCAACATAACCCTTAATAAGAGTAAACTTCTCTGATATAGTGTAGTTGGGAGAATTCAAAAAGATAATAGGAATATCATGCGTTGGTGCAATAGAAACAATTTCTTTCATAACATAAGCAACTATAGCAAGTTCATCTCCATAAGCATCATTCATATTGTCATCATGGCCACAAGCATAGCAAGCATCAATTTCATCGAAAAGGGATATTTCAAACAAATCCAAGGGATCATAGCAATCATCCTTCGGTAAGAATGAAGGGAAATTAAACAATGTATGAGTTGAAGAGTTACTCTCATTAGAAGGTGAGCATGGGTAGCTAATCCGCTCTTCCTCCTTTTGTTCTTTGTTCTCCTCATCATCTTTTTCATCTAATGAGCTCATAGTGTCATCAATTTCTTCTTCCATAGATTCCTGCAAAATATTAGTCTCTTCTTGGACAGCGGAGACTTTCTCAATAAATGCATTAATATCGACATTGTATTCATAATTCTCATAGCAATATTTAAGTATAGCAAAATTTTTAGGCCTATAAACATCATCATCTAAAGCTTCATACTTTTCAAACAAAGATTCAATTTCATAAGCACCCTTAAGAGAAACAAATTCTTCCATTCATTCCACATCATAATAATCATATCTACCATTAGCATAAGAAGCTAAGGTTTCATTATCATTAAATTTGCATGAAAAGGGAAGGTGTGGAGCCTTCATCCTAGAGCAACAAGTAAAATCATATCTCCGGCATAAATTCCAAGCATACCAATGCAACTTATCAATTTGATCCCATAACAGTTTCCCTTTTTGTGTCAAGAGATAATCCCTAAAGTATCCACGTTGATCCAACGTGTCTCCCATTATCAAGTTGAACGGGGTTTTCTCAGGATTATCTAAGTAGTGTTCAATATTTTTCACATAACGAGCATCGAGGGTTTTAGGAGGTCGCCATCTCCATGAGTAGCAAGTACACCTAAATTTTTTGGTATATCGTGTTCCATATCCATAATTAAAGATAAAGAACAACTTAGAACAACAAATAAAATCTACTTAGTGATAAAGCAAACAAGCACACATGAGAATATTCACCCCACGCTATTGCTCCCCGGCAACGGTGCCAGAAAAAGGTCTTGATAACCCACAAGTGTAGGGGATCAGTTCTAGCCTCTTTTGATAAGTAAGAGTGTTGAACCCAATGAGGAGCTAAAGGTAGAACAAATATTCCCTCAAGTTCTACCAACCACCAATACAACACTACGCACGCTTAACGTTCTCTTTACCTAGAACAAGTATGAATCCAGAAGTACTTTGTAGGTGTTGTGGGATAGGTTTGCAAGATAATAAAGAGCACATACTAAAAATTTGGGGCCCTTTAGATAAAGAAACAACTAAATTAGTTTTAGTAGAGAGCTTTTTGTCACAAGAAAGTTATTTGTCCTTAGCCAATCGATAACTAGACCGGTAATCATTATTCCAATTTTATATGAGGGAGAGGCATAAGCTAACATACTTTCTCTACTTGGATCATATAAACTTATGATTGGAACTCTAGAAAACATCCGTTACTACTAAAGATCATTAAGGTAAAACCCAACCATAGCATTAAAGTATCAAGTCCTCTTTATTCCCATACGCCATAACCCACTTATCCGTGTTTAGGCTGCTATCACCCCCGCAACGCAGATAATAAGCAAACCATGAACATATTGCAAACCCTACAATGGGAATCCCTCACACTTGCGCGACACAGAGAGCACCATAGAACAGCACCAATAATAAAACATGCAACTCAAACCAATCACGATCACCAATCAACCCATAGGACAAAACGGATCTATTCAAACATCATAGGATAGCCATACATCATTGGGAAATAATATATAGCATTGAGGATTGTTCTTCGCGTGTCTACGTGTGTGGCCAGGGGCCTTCGGGGGCTAGCTATGCCACCAAATCTTGCGCTGGATCCTCTTACATGTCTGGAAGTGTGGTGTCAGGTGCAAACACCTGTCATGCGGCTCCAGAATGTGACCCCTTCACGGAAGGCGCTGCCGCCGGCACTTGGAGGGAGGAAACGTCCGTGTCGGGTCGACACGAGGGGGATCCAGTGGTGGGTTGGGCCCAGTCGGGGGCCTTCGGGGTACCAATGCCACCAAAACTTGCATTGTGTCTTAATATATGTATACAAGTGTGATTTAGTGTTGAAATAGCCAACGGAGCAACGGGCAGCACACTTCCTTCACAAAACCGGACACGTTCTCTCTCGATAACCAGATACTACCTTGGAGATGGTGTACTTTACAAGTGGCCTCCTGTGAGGCTTCTGCCAAACATGCTCAAACTTTTACCACACCCTACAAGGGCCATATGACTACACCATGCCAGGTTCTGAGGATTTTTGGCATCGTATGATTTCCCGTAGATTTTAACGGCTAGATCTGGCATGCCCCGAGGTACATTCACCCTGCGGTGGTGGGGCCTCCCCCTCCTTTGGTTGCGCTAGGCCTACACATACCGCAAAGACATCGTATGTGATTTAACAAAGCACTTCTGGACATCATTTCAGGTGGTCGCCAAGCAGATCTGCAATTTCCCGCATTGAAACCCTACAGATGCAATAAATGTCTCAAATATTGCAGGTGGCCCAGAAAAATGCCATGTCCTGGCACGTGACATGCAATGGCCTCCTTTGAGAGCACGAGAAGTTTCAAGGTCAACGAAGCAACGGGCATCACACCTCCTTCACAAACTAAACATGTTCTCTCTCGATAGCCAGATAATACCTCGGAGATGGAGCAGTTTACAAGCGACCTCCGGACAGGCTTCTACGAAACAGGCTCAAACTTTCACCACACTCTACAAGGTCCATGTGACGACACCGTGCCAGGTCCCGAGGATTTCCAGCATCATATGATTTTTGTTTGATTTTAACGGTTGGATCCGGCATGCCGTCGAGGTACATTCGCCTCCCGATGGTGGGGCATGCCCCTCCTTGGGTTGCACTAGGCCTACACATACCGCAAAGACATCATATATGATTTGACGAACCACTTCTGGACATCATTTCAGGTGGCCGCTGTGCAGATATGCAATTTCCCGCATTGAAACCCTACAGATGCAGTAAATGTCTCAAATATTGCAAGTGGGCCCGAAAAATGCCATGTACTGTCACGTGTCATGCAATGGCCCCCTTTGAGAGCACGAGACGTTTCGAGGTCAACAGAGCAACGAGAAACGCACTTCCTTCACAAACCGGGCACGTTCTCTCTCGTTAGCCACATACTACCTCGGAGATGATGCAATTTACAAGCGACCTCCGGTCAGGTTTCTTCGAAACGCGCTATAACTTTCACCGCACCATACAAGGGCCATATGATGACACTGTGCCAGGTCCTGAGGATTTCCGGCATCGTATGGTTTGTCGTGGATTTAACGACTAGATCCGGCATGCCGTCGAGGTACATTCGCCCCCCCCCGGTGGTGGGGCCTGTAGCTGCGCGACGCACGGGACGTCGTCGGCGCGGACGGGGGCACCCCTGCCGCCCTCCGCCAAGATCCCCTGCAGGCCAGCACCTCCGGCCCGCCCCCATGAGCAGCTGGCAGAGCCACCAGATCGGCACAACGGGCGCCCCAACCAGCCGATACCCGTACCTGTATCAGCCATGAAGGAAGACGCCTCACCCGAGCCTGATGCAGATGAACCGCCGCCGGAGAGACATGCCGTCGCCGCGTGCAGATCGATCGACCACCATGGGGGCAGCGCCGCTATAGACCACCCCCGCAGAGGCCACGACGGGCCCCTGCCATCATATATGATTTAACAAATCACTTTGCATACAGTTTCTCAAATGACGGTAGGCAAAATGAGTTTATCGATTTTTTAATTCTAAAAAATTCAATTTTTTTTGGAAAAACATGAAATTTGGCAGAATATTGGTTTATGATTCGTAGAGGGTGTGGAAAAAGTTCGAAAAGATTTCATAAAGAAATCTAATAAATCTAGCAAAACAATTGCGTAAAGAAGCACAAAAAAATGATGACTTCCTATTGGGTGACCACCCGGTCACGCGGATCGGTGACGTGGATGGCTGGCCCCACGCTCCTCTGCACCTCCAAAAAGAAAAGAAGAAAAAGAAAACACATGCACGCACGCACGACTCAAAATCAAATGAAATTTTGGGCCTTCCCGCGCCACTCAGCCCGCTTCCCTCCCACCCACCAAAATTAAAAAAAAGAAGAAAGGAACACCTGATGCACTTGTCTTGGTACTGCTTTTGTTGCTGTGAACTAGCCCTGTACGTATTTTTTTCACAGCACTGAAGTTTGTGTTTGTGCTAAATGGAACACCTGATGCACTTGTCTTGGTACTGCTTTTGTTGCTGTGATGGTGTGGTGTTCAAACAGTTAATGCCACTCATCCATTGATGAACTAGAGTCCATCTCCGGTTTGAATTGACTCTGCTTTTTAGTATATTTTGCTTGCTACCCCCAAAAATGTAGTAGAATTTAGCTTATGAATTGGTCTGGTTGGATTTCTGAAGTTATCTCAAGATGCTACAAAATAAATGGTTGTTGTCTCTCCCTTTGATGTTTGATTTGATTTGATTCGGTTTCCTCACGCCTCTCTGTTTGCTCTGTTCGTGCTGCTGCCGGATCCAGGAAGGTCTTTGAGAACCTAAAGGTTCTTTTTTTGATTGATAGATGCATGTGTGGGTGGCAGCAGATCAACCTCCTTCTCAACCCATGTGTAAGCCCAGCCCCTGAGATACTCACCTTCTCAAACCCATTTTTTTGTCTATCTTGTTCCTTGACAAACAAATTTTTTTAGGCCAAAACTTTTTGTTCCATTACTACCATCTTGCTGCTCTCGATATCCATGCCCTAATTCATACCTGATCCATTCTTAGATGCTAGTAAGTAAACATGACATGTGGTAGAAAACATATTAAGCCACTATTACGTGTGAATTACACCGGCTCATGTCAGCGTATGTAGTTTGGAAGAAATTTTCTTTTTGGCAACAAATGCATCAACTGTGACAGAACCATTCATAATTAATTCTGTCCTGTGCAAAATGTAGTGCTAGTTCTGTAGTTCGTCATATGTATACTTGTGCTCTACAGTTTTAGTTCTTCTTCTTGTGTTGCTGCACTTGGTCTAGAGATACAACAACATTAGTTAGGTCCATGCATGGATGGATGGATCAACACATACAACTAGCAGTGCTAGTAACAACAAAAAATAACCTTGTGATTGATTCTGTTGAGGCTAGCATTCTCTGTTTGTTTTGGAGCCCAACCATGTACTGTACGTACTAAGCTAGCTCACGCACACGCATAGCCAGCTCGATTGATTTCTGTAGATACTAGCACCAGCACGCCTGTGTCTCCTATACTAGCTTGTTTAATTTCTGTACTAGCTCAACAACACTAGCTCTGACTTGTTCCTTTGATTCGGAGCAGCAGGCATCCTCCGTGGATGATGACGACAACCAGGGCATCCACCGCCACGACGACACCCCGCACATGGTCCAACTCGGCTACAACCTCCTCTACCGCGCGACTGCGGCCGCGGTCGTGTTCGGCATCGACTGCAACCTCCTCTCCGGTGAGTCCATCTCCTACCTCTAGCTCCCTCTCTTGTGCTGCTATAGCAGTACCTTGCTCTGTTTCATGCGCATGGGTGATTTTGTTTGTGCTTGTCGTGCTTGTGCCATGAGAAAGATCATTCCTATTTACAGTGATGATGATTCAGAGTAGAACACTTGTTAAATTCTGCTCTTGTACTACCTCATTTGTGGTTGTTGGTTACTGCAGCTAGGTTTTGTTAACTGTTGGTGTTTAATCTAGCTAGCTACTAGTGTTGGCGGCTAGCTAGTAGTGTTGGCAGCTAGCTAGTAGTGTTGGCAGCAAGCTACTCATGTACTAGTAGTTCATCCATATGTGTAATTGATCCTTCCCAGTAATTGAATAATGTGAAGAAATCCTATTGTATCAGCTATGCAGTGCGAACATTAGATCATTTACAACGAAAATCTTTGTTTGCCTCCCAGTAGAAGTATTTCTTGTAACATTTTGGTGATTTCCCTTTGGTAGATGCAGTGTATATATTACATATTCATCCTTATGTGTAGGATTTTTGGTTCATTATACTGACTACATGCCACCTCTGTCATCGCCGCCCCGTCTCCCGCACCATCGGCACCGCCCCTCCGCCTTCTCGTTTGATGCTGTAGTGGATTCTTAGAATGAAAATGTTGTGTACATCAAAAATATTTTATGGTCTGTGTTTGCAAAACCAAGGTTGTTGAATCATGTCTTATAATTTTATTGGAAATTGCTAGCCTTTTTGGCTAGTATTTTTTTATTGGATTCTTAGAATGAAAATGTTGTGTACATCAAAAATATTTTATAGTCTGTGTTTGCAAATCCATGGTTGTTGAATCATGTCTTATAATTGGATTGGAAATTGCTAGCCTTTTTGGCTAGTATTTTTTTTGTTTTGGTTCGTAAGTATGCCTACGGTTAAACCGTCGGCATAGATATGCACAGGGCTACCCAGGGCCTGCCACGTGCCAGGGATATGCCTACAGCAAAGTCGTCGGCATAGGTGAAAATCTATGCCGACGGCTTTGCCGTAGGCATACCCTGCTGCCAGGAGTCACCGCAGGCCGCCATGTGGCAGAGATATGCCGACGGCAAAGCCGTCGGCATAGATTTTCACCTATGCCGACGGCTTTGCCGTAGGCATACCTCTGCCAACGGCCCGTGATTCGTTAGCGCTTTTGACGGCGCCGTCCGTTGCCGTCATGTGAAACACTGCCGACGGCTAAACTATGCCGACGGCCAGACGGAAGCCGTCTGCATAGGCCCCTATGCCGACGGTCTGACAAGACTACGCTGATGTGATCTATGCCGACGGGGCTATGCTAGAGTTTCGACCACCCTCTACCGGTCACCCACGACCGTCCCCTAAGCTAGGGTTTCGACCACCGCGTCGCCGGCGTGGCTCCGGCGGCTCTGGTACATCTCTCCGTCGAGATCCCCGCAACCCACCCTCTTTTACTCACCTCGTATCCTCTCCCTCGCAGATCGAGCACGCCACCGTCGTCATCGTTTCGCTCGCGCTGGAACAGCAAAGGGAAGGCCATGGACGACGCCACTCCAGCCCTACTCCGACGCCATCAAGGTCAGCCCCTCCCTCTCCTATTCGATCTGTTCCCCTACCCTTCTATGATGTGCCTACCTTCCTCACCCACACGCAGCAGTAGCAGCAACTCGATGCAGGGAGGAGGGAGAGGAGGAGTCCTGCTTCCCCCGCGTGCATCTTCTATCTCGGAATGACGCCCAACCTCAAGCGAGAGGTTTCCCTTCCCCTCCACGCCTCCCTTGTCCTCCTCGATTTCCTAGGCTTGCTCTCAATTTGCTGCTGCTCTGCATTTTTTACTTGCACACATGCTTGACTGAATTTTGAATGGGTGCTACTGCTGTCACACTCTACTGTTGGGTCCTCCTAGCTAGATAGCTCTCAGTTTGGACTGCCCTTGTTGGTTGCTGCAGCTAGGCTAGGCGTATCTTGCATAATATCGATCGATTGAAACTTGTTTGCATATATTGCAAATTTGCATGCCTAGTGAACTAGCCCTGTACGTAATTTTTTTCACAGCACTAAAGTTTGTGTTTGTGCTAAATGGAACACCTGATGCACTTGTCTTGGTACTGCTTTTGTTGCTGTGATGGTGTGGTGTTCAAACAGTTAATGCCACTCATCCATTGATGAACTAGAGTCCATCTCCGGTTTGAATTGACTCTGCTTTTTAGTATATTTTGCTTGCTACCCCCAAAAATGTAGTAGAATTTAGCTTATGAATTGGTCTGGTTGGATTTCTGAAGTTATCTCAAGATGCTACAAAATAAATGGTTGTTGTCTCTCCCTTTGATGTTTGATTTGATTTGATTCGGTTTCCTCACGCCTCTCTGTTTGCTCTGTTCGTGCTGCTGCCGGATCCAGGAAGGTCTTTAGGAACCTAAAGGTTCTTTTTTTGATTGATAGATGCATGTGTGGGTGGCAGCAGATCAACCTCCTTCTCAACCCATGTGTAAGCCCAGCCCCTGAGATACTCACCTTCTCAAACCCATTTTTTTGTCTATCTTGTTCCTTGACAAACAAATTTTTTTAGGCCAAAACTTTTTGTTCCATTACTACCTTCTTGCTGCTCTCGATATCCATGCCCTAATTCATACCTGATCCATTCTTAGATGCTAGTAAGTAAACATGACATGTGGTAGAAAACATATTAAGCCACCATTACGTGTGAATTACACCGGCTCATGTCAGCGTATGTAGTTTGGACGAAATTTTCTTTTTGGCAACAAATGCATCAACTGTGACAGAACCATTCATGATTAATTCTGTCCTGTGCAAAATGTAGTGCTAGTTCTGTAGTTCGTCATATGTATACTTGTGCTCTACAGTTTTAGTTCTTCTTCTTGTGTTGCTGCACTTGGTCTAGAGATACAACAACATTAGTTAGGTCCATGCATGGATGGATGGATCAACACATACAACTACCAGTGCTAGTAACAAAAAAAAATAACCTTGTGATTGATTCTGTTGAGGCTAGCATTCTCTGTTTGTTTTGGAGCCCAACCATGTACTGTACGTGCTAAGCTAGCTCACGCACACGCACAGCCAGCTCGATTGATTTCTGTAGATACTAGCACCAGCACGCCTGTGTCTCCTATACTAGCTTGTTTAATTTCTGTACTAGCTCAACAACACTAGCTCTGACTTGTTCGTTTGATTCGGAGCAGCAGGCATCCTCCGTGGATGATGACGACAACCAGGGCATCCACCGCCACGACGATACCCCGCACATGGTCCAACTCGGCAACAACCTCCTCTATCGCGCGACTGCGGCCACGGTCGTGTTCGGCATCGACTGCAACCTCCTCTCCGGTGAGTCCATCTCCTACCTCTAGCTCCCTCTCTTGTGTTGCTATAGCAGTACCTTGCTCTGTTTCATGTGCATGGGTGATTTTGTTTGTGCTTGTCGTGCTAGTGCCATGAGAAAGATCATTCCTATTTACAGTGATGATGATTTAGAGTAGCAAATGAAGGAAATATGCCCTAGAGGCAATAATAAAGTTATTATTTATTTCCTTATATCATGATAAATGTTTATTATTCATGCTAGAATTGTATTAACCGGAAACATAATACATGTGTGAATACATAGACAAACAGAGTGTCACTAGTATGCCTCTACTTGACTAGCTCATTAATCAAAGATGGTTATGTTTCCTAACCATGGACAAAGAGTTGTTATTTGATTAACGGGATCACATCATTAGGTGAATGATCTGATTGACATGACCCATTCCATTAGCTTAGCACCCGATCGTTTAGTATGTTGCTATTGCTTTCTTCACAACTTATACATGTTCCTATGACTATGAGATTATGCAACTCCCGTTTGCCGGAGGAACACTTTGTGTGCTACCAAACGTCACAACGTAACTGGGTGATTATAAAGGAGCTCTATAGGTGTCTCCAAAGGTACATGTTGGGTTGGCGTATTTCGAGATTAGGATTTGCCACTTCGAATGTCGGAGAGGTATCTCTGGGCCCTCTCGGTAATGCACATCACTTAAGCCTTGCAAGCATTGCAACTAATGAGTTAGTTGCGGGATGATGTATTACGGAACGAGTAAAGAGACTTGCCGGTAACGAGATTGAACTAGGTATTGGATACCGACGATCGAATCTCGGGCAAGTAACATACCGATGACAAAGGGAACAACGTATGTTGTTATGCGGTCTGACCGATAAAGATCTTCGTAGAATATGTAGGAGCCAATATGGGCATCCAGGTCCCGCTATTGATTATTGACCGGAGACGTGTCTCGGTCATGTCTACATTGTTCTCGAACCGTAGGGTCCGCACGCTTAAGGTTTTGATGACAGTTATATTATGAGTTTATGAGTTTTGATGTACCGAAGGAGTTTGGAGTCCTGGATGAGATCGGGGACATGACGAGGAGTCTCTAAATGGTCGAGACGTAAAGATCGATATATTGGACGACTATATTTGGACATTGGAAAGGTTCCGAGTGATTCGGGTATTTTTCGGAGTACCGGAGAGTTACGGGAATTCGCCGGGAGAAGTATTGGGCCTTATTGGGCCATACGGGAAAGAGAGAGGGGCTGCCTAGGGCAGGCCGCGCGCCCCCCAAGGCCTAGTCCGAATTGGACTAGGGGGAGGGGCTGCGCCCCTTCCTTGTTTCCTACTCCTACTACATGGAAGGACTCCTAGTTGGACTAGGAAAGGGGGAATCCTACTCCCGGTGGGAGTAGGACTCCCCTAGGGCGCGCCATAGAGAGGGCCGACCCTCCCCTCCTCCACTCCTTTATATACGGGGGCAGGGAGCACCCCATAGACACACAAGTTGATCTTCGTGATCGTTCCTTAGCCGTGTGCGGTGCCCCCCTCCACCCTATTCCACCTCGGTCATATTGTAGCAGTGCTTAAGCGAAGCCCTGCGACGGTTGAACATCAAGATCGTCACCACGCCGTCGTGCTGACGGAACTCCTCCCCAAAGCTTTGCTGGATCGGAGCCCGGGGAGCGTCATCGAGCTGAACATGTGCCAAGAACTCGGAGGTACCGAAGTAACGGTGCTTGAATCGGTTGGACCGGGAAGACGTACGACTACTTCCTCTACGTTGCATCAACGCTTCCACTTCGATATACAAGGGTACGTAGATCACACTCTCCCCTCTCGTTGCTATGCATCACCATGATCTTGCGTGTGCGTAGGAAATTTTTTGAAATTACTACGTTCCTCAACAGCACACTTGTTAAATTCTTCTCTTGTACTACCTCATTTGTGGTTGTTGGTTACTGCAGCTAGGTTTTGTTAACTGTTGGTGTTTAATCTAGCTAGCTAGTAGTGTTGGCAGCTAGCTAGTAGTGTTGGTAGCGAGCTAGTAGTGTTGGCAGCAAGCTACTCCTGTACTAGTAGTTCATCCATATGTGTAATTGATCCTTCCCAGTAATTGAATAATGTGAAGAAATCCTATTGTATCAGCTATGCAGTGCGAACATTAGATCATTTACAACGAAAATCTTTGTTTGCCTCCCAGTAGAAGTATTTCTTGTAACATTTTGGTGATTTCCCTTTGGTAGATGCAGTGTATATATTACATATTCATCCTTATGTGTAGGATTTTTGGTTCATTATACTGACTGCATGCTACCTCTGTCATCGCCGCCCCGTCTCCCGCACCATCGGCACCGCCCCTCCGCCTTCTCCTTTGATGCTGTAGTGGATTCTTAAAATGAAAATGTTGTGTACATCAAAAATATTTGATGGTCTGTGTTTGCAAAACCATGGTTGTTGAATCATGTCTTATAATTGTATTGGAAATTGCTAGCCTTTTTGGCAAGTATTTTTTAGTGGATTCTTAGAATGAAAATGTTGTGTACATCAAAAATATTTTATGGTCTGTGTTTGCAAATCCATGGTTGTTGAATCATGTCTTATAATTGGATTGGAAATTGCTAGCCTTTTTGGCTAGTATTTTTTTGTTTTGGTTCGTAAGTATGCCTACGGTTAAACCGTCGGTATAGATATGCATAGGGCTACCCCGGGCCTGCCACGTGGCAGGGATATGCCTACAGCAAAGTCATCGGCATAGGTGAAAATCTATGACGACGGCTTTGCCGTAGGCATACCCTGCTGCCAGGAGTCACCGCAAGCCGCCACGTGGCAGAGATATGCCAACGGCAAAGCCGTCGGCATAGATTTTCACCTATGTCGACGGCTTTGCCGTAGGCATACCTTTGCCACGCGACGGCCCGTGATTCGTTAGCGCTTTTGATGGCGCCGTCCGTTGCCGTCATGTGAAAATCACTGCCGATAGCTTAACTATGCCGACGGTCAGACGGAAGCCGTCGGCATAGGCCCCTATGCCGACAGCTAAACTATGCCGACGGTTTGACAAGACTACGCTGACGTGATCTACGCCGACGGGGCTATGCTAGGGTTTCGACCACCCTCTACCGGTCACCCACGACCGTCCCCTAAGCTAGGGTTTCGACCACCGCGTCGCCGGCTGGCTCCGGCGGCTCAGGTACATCTCTCCGTCGAGATCCCCCGCAACCCACCCTCTTTTACTCACCTCGTTTCGCTCGCGCTGGAACAGCAAAAGGAAGGCCATAGACGACGCCGCTCCAGCCCTACTCCGACGCCATCAAGGTCAGCCCCTCCATCTCCTATTCGATCTGTTCCCCTACCCTTCTCTAATGTGCCTACCTTCCTCACCCACACGCAGCAGTAGCAGCAACTCGATGCAGGGGGAGGGAGAGGAGGAGTCCTGCTTCCCCCGCGTGCATCTTCTATCTCGGAATGACACCCAACCTCAAGCGAGAGGTTTCCCTTCCCCTCCACGCCTCCCTTGTCCTCCTGGATTTCCTAGGCTTGCTCTCAATTTGCTGCTGCTCTGCATTTTTTACTTGCACACATGCTTGACTGGATTTTGAATGGGTGCTACTGCTGTCGCACTCCACTGTTGGGTCCTCCTAGCTAGCTAGCTCTCAGTTTGGACTGCCCTTGTTGGTAGCTGCAGCTAGGCTAGGTGTATCTTGCATAATATCGATCGATTGAAACTTGTTTGCATATATTGCAAATTTGCATGCCAAGTGAACTAGCCCTGTACGTATTTTTTTCACAGCACTGAAGTTTGTGTTTGTGCTAAATGGAACACCTGATGCACTTGTCTTGGTACTGCTTTTGTTGCTGTGATGGTGTGGTGTTCAAACAGTTAATGCCACTCATCCATTGATGAACTAGAGTCCATCTCCGGTTTGAATTGACTCTGCTTTTTAGTATATTTTGCTTGCTACCCCCAAAAATGTAGTAGAATTTAGCTTATGAATTGGTCTGGTTGGATTTCTCAAGTTATCTCAAGATGCTACAAAATAAATGGTTGTTGTCTCTCCCTTTGATGTTTGATTTGATTTGATTCGGTTTCCTCACGCCTCTCTGTTTGCTCTGTTCGTGCTGCTACCGGATCCAGGAAGGTCTTTGAGAACCTAAAGGTTCTTTTTTTGATTGATAGATGCATGTGTGGGTGGCAGCAGATCAACCTCCTTCTCAACCCATGTGTAAGCCCAGCCCCTGAGATACTCACCTTCTCAAACCCATTTTTTTGTCTATCTTGTTCCTTGACAAACAAATTTTTTTAGGCCAAAACTTTTTGTTCCATTACTACCATCTTGCTGCTCTCGATATCCATGCCCTAATTCATACCTGATCCATTCTTAGATGCTAGTAAGTAAACATGACATGTGGTAGAAAACATATTAAGCCACCATTACGTGTGAATTACACCGGCTCATGTCAGCGTATGTAGTTTGGACGAAATTTTCTTTTTGGCAACAAATGCATCAACTGCGACAGAACCATTCATGATTAATTCTGTCCTGTGCAAAATGTAGTGCTAGTTCTGTAGTTCGTCATATCTATACTTGTGCTCTACAGTTTTAGTTCTTCTTCTTGTGTTGCTGCATTTGGTCTAGAGATACAACAACATTAGTTAGGTCCATGCATGGATGGATGGATCAGCACATACAACTACCAGTGCTAGTAACAACAAAAAATAACCTTGTGATTGATTCTGTTGAGGCTAGCATTCTCTGTTTGTTTTGGAGCCCAACCATGTACTGTATGTACTAAGCTAGCTCACGCACACGCATAGCCAGCTCGATTGATTTCTGTAGATACTAGCACCAGCACGCCTGTGTCTCCTATACTAGCTTGTTTAATTTCTGTACTAGCTCAACAACACAAGCTCTGACTTGTTCGTTTGATTCGGAGCAGTAGGCATCCTCCATGGATGATAACGACAACCAGGGCATCCACCGCCACGACGACACCCCGCACATGGTCCAACTCGGCTACAACCTCCTCTACCGCGCGACTGCGGCCGCGGTCGTGTTCGACATCGACTGCAACCTCCTCTCCGGTGAGTCCATCTCCTACCTCTAGCTCCCTCTCTTGTGCTGCTATAGCAGTACCTTGCTCTGTTTCATGCGCATGGGTGATTTTGTTTGTGCTTGTCGTGCTTGTGCCATGAGAAAGATCATTCCTATTTACAGTGATCATGATTCAGAGTAGCACACTTGTTAAATTCTGCTCTTGTACTACCTCATTTGTGGTTGTTGATTACTGCAGCTAGGTTTTGTTAACTATTGGTGTTTAATCTAGCTAGCTAGTAGTGTTGGCAGCTAGCTAGTAGTGTTGGCAGCTAGCTAGTAGTGTTGGCAGCAAGCTACTCCTGTACAAGTAGTTCATCCATATGTGTAATTGATCCTTCCCAGTAATTGAATAATGTGAAGAAATCCTATTGTATCAGCTATGCAGTGCGAACATTAGATCATTTACAACGAAAATCTTTGTTTGCCTACCAGTAGAAGTATTTCTTGTAACATTTTGGTGATTTCCCTTTGGTAGATGCAGTGTATATATTACATATTCATCCTTATGTGTAGGATTTTTGGTTCATTATACTGACTGCATGCCACCTCTGTCATCGCCGCCCCGTCTCCCGCACCATCGGCACCGCCCCTCCGCCTTCTCCTTGTTGGGGAACGTAGTAATTTCAAAAAAATTCCTACGCACACGCAAGATCATGGTGATGCATAGCATCGAGAGGGGAGAGTGTTGTCTACGTACCCTCGTAGACCGAAGCGGAAGCGTTGACGCAACGTAGAGGAAGTAGTTGTATGTCTTCCCGATCTGACCGATCCAAGCACCGTTACTCCGGCACCTCCGAGTTCTTAGCACACGTACAGGTCGATGACACTCCCCGGGCTCCGATCCAGCAAAGCTTCGGTGATGAGTTCTGTCAGCACGACGGCGTGGTGACGATCTTGATGTTGTACCGTCGCAGGGCTTCGCCTAAGCACTGCTACAATATGACCGAGGTGGAATATGGTGGAAGGGGGCACCGCACACGGCTAAGGAACGATCACGATTATCAACTTGTGTGTCCTAGGGTGCCCCCTTGCCTCCGTATATAAAGGATCCAAGGGGGGGTGCGGCCGGCCCTAGAGGAGGTGCGCAGGAGGAGTCCTACTCCTACCGGGAGTAGGACTCCCCTTCCTTTCCTTGTCCAAGTAGGAGAGGTGGAAGAAGAGAAGGAAAAAGGGGGGGCGCCACCCCTCCCTCCTTGTCCAATTCGGACTAGGGGGAGAGGGGGTGCGCGGCCTGCCCTGGCAGCCCCTTCCTCTTCTCCACTTTAGGCCCATGAGGCCCATTAACCCCCCGGGGGGTTCCGGTAACCCCCCGGTGCTCCGGTTTTATCCGAAACTTCCCCGGAACGCTTCCGGTGTCCGAATATAGTCATCCAATATATCAATCTTTATGTCTCGACCATTTCGAGACTCCTCGTCATGATCACATCCGGGACTCCGAACTAACTTCGGTACATCAAAATGCATAAACTCATAATAACTGTCATCGTAACGTTAAGCGTGAGGACCCTACGGTTCGAGAACAATGCAGACATGACTGATACAAATCTCCAGTCAATAACCAATAGCGGGACCTGGATGCCCATATTGGCTCCTACATATTCTACGAAGATCTTTATCGGTCAGACCGCATAACAACATACGTTGTTCCCTTTGTCATCGGTATGTTACTTGCCCGAGATTCGATCGTCGGTATCCAATACCTAGTTCAATCTCGTTACCGGCAAGTCTCTTTACTCGTTCCGTAATACATCATCTCGCAACTAACTCATTAGTTGTAATGCTTGCAAGGCTTATGTGATGTGCATTACCGAGAGGGCCCAGAGATACCTCTGCGACAATCGGAGTGACAAATCCTAATGTCGAAATACGCCAACCCAACATCTACCTTTGGAGACACCTGTAGAGCACCTTTATAATTACCCATTTACGTTGTGACGTTTGGTAGCACACAAAGTGTTCCTCTGGTAAACGGCAGTTGCATAATCTCATAGTCATAGGAACATGTATAAGTCATGAAGAAAGCAATAGCAACATACTAAACGATCGGGAGCTAAGCTAATGGAATGGGTCATGTCAATCAGATCATTCAACTAATGATGTGACCTCGTTAATCAAATAACAACTCTTTGTTCATGGTTAGGAAACATAAC
This sequence comes from Triticum urartu, assembly GCF_056163025.1. Classification (NCBI taxonomy): domain Eukaryota; kingdom Viridiplantae; phylum Streptophyta; class Magnoliopsida; order Poales; family Poaceae; genus Triticum; species Triticum urartu. Next base: position 672,311,729 of record NC_141874.1, on the reverse strand, counting down.
CATCTTTGATTAACAAGCTAGTCAAGTAGAGGCATACTAGTGACACTCTGTTTGTTTATATATTCACACATGTATTATGTTTCCGGTTAATACAATTCTAGCATGAATAATAAACATTTATCATGATATATGAGGAAATAAATAATAACTTTATTATTGCCTCTAGGGCATATTTCCTTCAGTCTCCCACTTGCACTAGAGTCAATAATCTAGATTACACAGTAATGATTCTAACACCCATGGAGCCTTGGTGCTGATCATGTTTTGCTCGTGGAAGAGGCTTAGTCAACGGGTCTGCTACATTCAGATCCGTATGTATCTTGCAAATCTCTATGTCTCCCACCTGGACTAGATCCCGGATGGAATTGAAGCGTCTCTTGATGTGCTTGGTTCTTTTGTGAAATCTGGATTCCTTTGCCAAGGCAATTGCACCAGTATTGTCACAAAAGATTTTCATTGGACCCGATGCACTAGGTATGACACCTAGATCGGATATGAACTCCTTCATCCAGACTCCTTCGTTTGCTGCTTCCGAAGCAGCTATGTACTCCGCTTCACATGTAGATCCCGCCACGACGCTTTGTTTAGAACTGCACCAACTGACAGCTCCACCGTTTAATGTAAACACGTATCTGGTTTGCGATTTAGAATCGTCCGGATCAGTGTCAAAGGTTGCATCAACGTAACCGTTTACAAAGAGCTCTTTGTCACCTCCATATACGAGAAACATATCCTTAGTCCTTTTCAGGTACTTCAGGATGTTCTTGACCGCTGTCCAGTGATCCACTCCTGGATTACTTTGGTACCTCCCTGCTAAACTTATAGCAAGGCACACATCAGGTCTGGTACACAGCATTGCATACATGATAGAGCCTATGGCTGAAGCATAGGGAACATCTTTCATTTTCTCTCTATCTTCTGCAGTGGTCGGGCATTGAGTCTGACTCAACTTCACACCTTGTAACACAGGCAAGAACCCTTTCTTTGCTTGATCCATTTTGAACTTCTTCAAAATCTTCTCAAGGTATGTGCTTTGTGAAAGTGCAATTAAGCATCTTGATCTATCTCTATAGATCTTTATGCCTAATATGTAAGCAGCTTCACCGAGGTCTTTCATTGAAAAACTCTTATTCAAGTATCCCTTTATGCTATCCAGAAATTCTATATCATTTCTAATCAGTAATATGTCATCCACATATAATATCAGAAATGCTACAGAGCTCCCACTCACTTTCTTGTAAATACAGGCTTCTCCGAAAGTCTGTATAAAACCAAATGCTTTGATCACACTATCAAAGCGTTTATTCCAACTCCGAGAGGCTTGCACCAGTCAATAAATGGATCGCTGGAGCTTGCACACTTTATTAGCTCCCTTTGGATCGACAAAACCTTCCGGTTGCATCATATACAACTCTTCTTCCAGAAATCCATTCAGGAATGCAGTTTTGACATCCATCTGCCAAATTTCTTAATCATAAAATGCGGCAATTGCTAACATGATTCGGACAGACTTAAGCATCGCTACGGATGAGAAGGTCTCATCGTAGTCAATCCCTTGAACTTGTCGAAAACCTTTTGCGACAAGTCAAGCTTTGTAGACAGTAATATTACCGTCAGCGTCAGTCTTCTTCTTGAAGATCCATTTTTTCTCAATTTCTTGCCGACCATCGGGCAAGTCAACCAAAGTCCATATTTTGTTCTCACACATGGATCCCATCTCAGATTTCATGGCTTCAAGCCATTTTGCGGAATCTGGGCTCACCATCGCTTCTTCATAGTTCGTAGGTTCATCATGATCTAGCAGCATGATTTCCAGAACAGGATTACCGTACCACTCTGGCGCGGATCTCACTCTGGTTGATTTACGAGGTTCAGTAGTATCTTGTCCTGAAGTTTCATGATCATTATCATTAGCTTCCTCACTAATTGGTGTAGGTGTCACAGAAACAGTTTTCTGTGATGTACTACTTTCCAATAAGGGAGCAGGTACAATTACCTCATCAAGTTCTACTTTCCTCCCACTCACATCTTTCGAGAGAAACTCTTTCTCCAGAAAGTTTCCGAATTTAGCAACAAAAGTCTTGCCTTCGGATCTGTGATAGAAGGTGTATCCAATAGTTTCCTTTGGATATCCTATGAAGACACATTTCTCTGATTTGGGTTCGAGCTTATCAGGTTGAAGTTTTTTCACATAAGCATCGCAGCCCCAAAATTTCAGAAACGACAACTTTGGTTTCTAGCCAAACCATAGTTCATAAGGCGGCGTCTTAACGGATTTTGATGGTGCCCTATTTGACGTGAATGCGGCCGTCTCTAAAGCATAACCCCAAAACGATAGCGGTAAATCAGTAAGAGACATCATAGATCGCACCATATCTAGTAAAGTACGATTATGAAGCTCGAACACACCATTACGCTGTGGTGTTCCGGGTGGCGTGAGTTGCGAAACTATTCCGCATTGTTTCAAATGTACACCAAACTCATAACTCAAATATTCTCCTCCACATGAGATCGTAGAAACTTTATTTTCTTGTTACGATGATTTTCAACTTCACTCTGAAATTCTTTGAACTTTTCAAATGTTTCAGACTTATGTTTCATTAAGTAGATATACCCATATCTGCTTAAGTCATCTGTGAAGGTGAGAAAATAACGATATCCGCCACGAGCCTCAATATTCATCGGACCACATACATCTGTATGTATGATTTCCAACAAATCTGTTGCTCTCTCCATAGTACCAGAGAACGGTGTTTTAGTCATCTTGCTCATGAGGCACGGTTCGCAAGTACCAAGTGATTCATAATCAAGTGGTTCCAAAAGTCCATCAGTATGGAGTTTCTTCATGCGCTTTACACCGATATGACCTAAACGGCAGCGCCACAAGTAAGTTGCACCATCATTATCAACTCTGTATCTTTTGGCTTCAACATTATGAATATGTGTGTCACTACTATCGAGATTCAATAAGAATAGACCATTCTTCAAGGGTGCATGACCATAAAAGATATTACTCATATAAATAGAGCAACCATTATTCTCTAATTTAAATGAATAACCGTCTCGCATCAAACAAGATCCAGATATAATGTTCATGCTCAACGCTGGCACCAAATAACAATTATTTAGGTCTAATACTAATCCCGAAGGTAGATGTAGAGGTAGCGTGCCGACCGCGATCACATCGACTTTGGAACCGTTTCCCACGCGCATCGTCACCTCGTCCTTAGCCAATCTCCGCTTAATTCATAGTCCCTGTTTCGAGTTGCAAATATTAGCAACAGAACCAGTATCAAATACCCAGGTGCTACTGCGAGCATTAGTAAGGTACACATCAATAACATGTATATCACATATACCTTTGTTCACCTTGCCATCCTTCTTATCCGCCAAATACTTGGGGCAGTTCCGCTTCCAGTGACCAGTCTGCTTGCAGTAGAAGCACTCAATTTCAGGCTTAGGTCCAGACTTGGGTTTCTTCTCTTGAGCAGCAACTTGCTTGCCATTCTTCTTGAAGTTCCCCTTCTTCTTCCCTTTGCCCTTTTTCTTGAAACTAGTGGTCTTGTTGACCATCAACACTTGATGCTCCTTTTTGATTTCTACCTCCGCAGCTTTCAGCATTGCGAAGAGCTCGGGAATGGTCTTATTCATCCCTTGCATATTATAGTTCATCACGAAGCTCTTGTAGCTTGGTGGCAGTGATTGGAGAATTCTGTCAATGACGCAATCATTTGGAAGATTAACTCCCATCTGAATCAAGGGATTATTGTACCCAGACATTTTGAGTATATGCTCACTGACAGAACTGTTCTCCTCCATCTTGCAGCTATAGAACTTATTGGAGACTTCATATCTCTCAATCCGGGCATTTGCTTGAAATATTAACTTCAACTCCTGGAACATCTCATATGCTCCATGACGTTCAAAACGTCGTTGAAGTCCCGATTCTAAGCCGTAAAGCATGGCACACTGAACTATCGAGTAGTCATCAACTTTGCTCTGCCAGACGTTCATAACATCTGGTGTTGCTCCTGCAGCAGGCCTGGCACCCACGGTGCTTCCAGGACGTAATTCTTCTGTGCAGCAATGAGGATAATCCTCAAGTTACGGACCCAGTCCGTGTAATTGCTACCATCATCTTTCAACTTTGCTTTCTCAAGGAACGCATTAAAATTCAACGGAACAACAGCACGGGACATCTATCTACAATCAAACATACATAAGCAAGATACTATCAGGTACTAAGTTCATGATAAATTTAAGTTCAATTAATCAAATTACTTAAAGAACTCCCACTTAGATAGACATCCCTCTAATCCTCTAAGTGATCACGTGATCCAAATCAACTAAACCATGTCCGATCATCACGTGAGATGGAGTAGTTTCATTGGTGAACATCGCTATGTTGATCATATCTACTATATGATTAACGCTCGACCTTTCGGTCTCCGTGTTCTGAGGCCATATCTGTATATGCTTGGCTCGTCAAGTATAACCTGAGTATTCTGCGTGTGCAACTGTTTTGCACCCGTTGTATTTGAACATAGAGCCTATCACACCCGATCATCATGTGGTGTCTCAGCACGAAGAACTTTCGCAACGGTGCATACTCAGGGAGAACACTTCTTGATAATTTAGTGAGAGATCATCTTATAATGCTACCGTCAATCAAAGCAAGATAAGATGCATAAAGGATAAACATCACATGCAATCAATATAAGTGATATGATATGGCCATCACCATCTTGTGCCTGTGATCTCCATCTCCAAAGCACCATCATGATCACCATCGTCACTGGCGCGACACCTTGATCTCCATCGTAGCATCATTGTCGTCTCGCCAATCTTATGCTTCCACGACTATCGCTACCGCTTAGTGATAAAGTAAAGCATTACAGCGCGATTGCATTGCATACAATAAAGCGACAACCATATGGCTCCTGCCAGTTGCCGATAACTCGGTTACAAAACATGATCATCTCATACAATAAAATTTAGCATCATGTCTTGACCATATCACATCACAACATGCCCTGCAAAAACAAGTTAGACGTCCTCTACTTTGTTTGTTGCAAGTTTTACGTGGCTGCTACGGGCTTAAGCAAGAACCGATCTTACCTACGCATTAAAACCACAACGATAGTTTGTCAAGTTGATGTCGTTTTAACCTTCGCAAGGACCGGGCGTAGCCACACTCGGTTCAACTAAAGTTGGAGAAACTGTCACCCGCAAGCCACCTATGTGCAAAGCACGTCGGGAGAACCGGTCTCGCGTAAGCGTACACGTAATGTCGGTCCTGTTGGGGAACGTTGCAGAAAACAAAAATTTTCCTACTCGTTTCACCAAGATCCATCTATGAGTTCATCTAGCAACGAGTGATCGGATGCATCTACATACCTTTGTATATCGCGAGCAGAAGCGTTCAAAGAACGGGGATGTGGTAGTCGAACACGACGCGATCCAAATCACCGATGACCAAGCGCCGAACGGACGGCACCTCCGCGTTCAACACACGTACGGGACGGGAGACGTCTCCTCCTTCTTGATCCAGCAAGGGGGGAGGAGAGGTTGATGAAGATCCAGCAGCACGACGGCGTGGTGGTGGATGCAGGGCATCACAGTAGCAGGGCTTCGCCTATACTACGAGGGAGAGACGTAACGGGGAGAGAGGGAGGCGCCAAGGGCTGGTGTGTCAAGTCCCTCCTCTCCCCACTATATATAGGGGTGCTAGGGGGGGCGCCGGCCCTAGGAGATGGAATCTCCTAGGGGGGGCGGCGGCCTAGGGTGGGGGGCTTGCCCCCCAAGCAAGGGGGCGCCCCCTTTAGGGTTTCCCCTCAACCCTAGCCGCATGGGCCCTAGGGGAGTGGTGCCCCAGCCCAGTTTGGGCTGGGTTCCCTCCTACTTCAGCCCATGGGGCCCCCCGGGATAGGTGGCCCCACCCGGTGGACCCCCGGGACCCTTTCGGTGGTCCCGGTACAATACCGGTGACCTCAAAACTTGTCCCGATGGCCGAAACAACACTTCCTATATATAATTCTTTACCTTCGGACCATTCCGGAACTCCTCGTGACGTCCGGGATCTCATTCGGGACTCCTAACAACATTCGAGTTACTGCATATACATATCTTCACAACCCTAGCGTCACCGAACCTTAAGTGTGTAGACCCTACGGGTTCGGGAGACAAGCAGACATGACCGAGACGACTCTCCGGTCAATAACCAACAGCGGGATCTGGATACCCATGTTGGCTCCCACATGCTCCACGATGATCTCATCGGATGAACCACGATGTCGAGGATTCAATCAACCCCGTATGCAATTCCCTTTGTCAATCGATATGTTACTTGCCCGAGATTCGATCGTCGGTATCCCAATACCTCGTTCAATCTCGTTACCGGCAAGTCACTTTACTCGTACCGTAATGCATGATCCCGTGACCAGACACTTGGTCACCTTGAGATCATTATGATGATGCATTACCGAGTGGGCCCAGTTACGTTGTGACGTTTGGTATACCCAAAGCACTCCTACGGTATCCGGGAGTTACATGATCTCATGGTCTAAGGAAAAGATACTTGACATTGCAAAACTCTAGCAAACGAACTACATGATCTTTATGCTATGTTTAGGATTGGGTCTTGTCCATCACATCATTCTCCTAATGATGTGATCCCATTATCAACGACAGCCAATGTCCATAGTCAGGAAACCATGACTACCTGTTGATCAACGAGCTAGTCAACTAGAGGCTTACTAGGGACATGTTGGTGTCTGTTATTCACACATGTATTACGATTTCCGGATAATACAATTATAGCATGAATAAAGACAATTATCATGAACAAGGAAATATAATAATAATGCTTTTATTATTGCCTCTAGGGCATATTTCCAACAGTCTCCCACTTGCACTAGAGTCAATAATCTAGTTACATTGTAATGAATCCAACACCCATGGAATTCTGGTGTTGATCATGTTTTGCTCTAGGGAGAGGTTTAGTCAACGGATCTGCTACATTCAGGTCCGTGTGTACTTTACAAATCTCTATGTCTCCATCTTGAACATTTTCATGAATGGAGTTGAAGCGACGCTTGATGTGCCTTGTCTTCTTGTGAAACCTGGGCTCCTTGGCAAGTGCAATAGCTCCAGTGTTGTCACAAAAGAGATTGATTGGCCCCGACGCATTGGGTATGACTCCTAGGTCGGTGATGAACTCCTTCACCCATATTGCTTCATGTGCTGCCTCTGAGGCTGCCATGTACTCCGCTTCACATGTAGATCCCGCCACGACGCTTTGCTTGCAACTGCACCAGCTTACTGCCCCACCATTCAAAACATACATGTATCCGGTTTGAGACTTAGAGTCATCCAGATCTGTGTCAAAGCTAGCGTCGACGTAACCCTTTACGACGAGCTCTTCGTCACCTCCATAAACGAGAAACATTTCCTTAGTCCTTTTCAGGTACTTCAGGATATTCTTGACCGCTGTCCAGTGTTCCTTGCCGGGATTACTTTGGTACCTTCCTACCAAACTTATGGCAAGGTTTACATCAGGTCTGGTACACAGCATGGCATACATAATAGAACCTATGGCTGAGGCATAGGGGATGACGCTCATCTCTTCTATATCTTCTGCCGTGGTCGGACATTGAGCTGAGCTCAATTTCACACCTTGCAACACAGGCAAGAACCCCTTCTTAGACTGATCCATATTGAACTTCTTCAATATCTTATCAAGGTATGTGCTTTGTGAAAGACCTATGAGGCGTCTCGCTCTATCCCTATAGATCTTGATGCCTTGTATATAAGCAGCTTCTCCAAGGTCCTTCATTGAAAAACTCTTATTCAAGTAGGCCTTGATGCTGTCCAAGAGTTCTATATCATCTCCCATCAAAAGTATGTCATCCACATATAGTATGAGAAATGCTACAGAGCTCCCACTCACTTTCTTGTAAACGCAGGCTTCTCCATAAGTCTGCGTGAACCCAAACGCTTTGATCATCTCATCAAGGCGAATGTTCCAACTTCGAGATGCTTGCACCAGCCCATCAATTACATAACATCTTGTATAGAAAAGAAATTACTTTACATAATTCATTTCATACCAAAATTATGAAGTGATCATTTCATAATTACATAACATCTTGTCGTCGGCGGCCTTCTCCTCCTTGACGCGGGCGCCCCTGCTGGACCCCTGCCCGGCGTCGCCATGGCGAACAGGCGGCGGCGCGTCGTCGTCGTCGCTGCTGTCGCAAAGGATGACGACCCCGCCTTCCTCGCGGCCGCGTCGGCGCTCCTCGAAGCGGCATAGGGCGGCGCGCTGGCGCTCCTTCTCCTTCTCGTTGCGCGCCTTCTCCATCACAATGGAGTCCTGGCGCGCCCACTCGAGGGCGGCGTCGCCGTCGTCGGCGAACTCGGCCTTCACCGGCGCCAGACGCGGCTCCGTCTTCACCGGCGGCGGACCCGGCTCCGTCTTCACCGGCGCCGGCCCCGGCTCCGTCTTCGGCTTGACGAAGCGCGGAGGAGCCGACGAGGGGGCGCGCCGGCCGCCCTCGTTGATGACGATGCCAGCGCTGCGAGTGCGCCGGCCGAGTGGCGTCTCCGCCGCGGGCTTGGCCTTGACGCCGAGCAGCGCCGGAGAGCCGGAGGAGTGGGAAGAAGAACGGGACGACGAGGAGGAAGAAGAGGACGCGCCGAACCTTCTTGGAGCCCATGGCCCGGCGCGTTGGTGCTGCGCCGAGGCGGCCACCCTCGCCGGGGGGTACGCCAACGGCGGGTCATTGCCGCCCTCGAGGTACGTGAGCACGCCCTCGAGTGTGCAGCCGGGGATGCCCCACCAGAGGTAGCGTCCCTCACTGTTCTGCCGGCTGTCGACCACCGGCGCGCCGTTGGTGGACGCCAAGCGCTGCTGTTGGCGGCGCTCGAAGTACGCCGCCCAGGCCGGGTGGTTGTCGGCGGCGTACTGGGGGAGGGAGAACTCGGCGTTGGTGAGGGACGCGCGCATGATGTCGACCTCCTCGGCGAAGTACCTCGGGTCCGCCACGGCGTCGGGCAACGGGGGAATGGGCACTCCCCCGGCGCTGAGTCTCCACCCCGTCGGCCCGGCGCGCATCTTCGGCGGCGCCGGGATGTTCGCCTGGAACAGGAGCCACGACTCTTGTTTGCGCAGCGAACGGCGGCCGAAGCCGTTGGCCGCCGCGGTATCTCCGGGGAAGCGCTCTTCCATGGCGAAGGCGGGGCTGGGCGGGCTCGGAAGAGGTAGAGGGAGGGGCTGGGCGGCGGCGCTCGGGGAGAGAGGAAGGGTTGGACGGCGGCGAGGGGCGGGGCTGGTGTGGGCGCAGGTGAGCGGAGGCCACCGGCTTTTATAGCCGGGCCGCGCCCGTGTGTACGCGTGCGAGGGAGTGGAGGCGTCGGCGCGCCATCCCGTGAACGCGCCGCCCGTGAGGAATCAATGGCAAGGCTGACCGGCAGAAGCCTTGCCATTGATTCCCCGCGGGAACCGAGGCCGTTGGGGGAAGACGAGGCGCCGAGTCGCTGACGCGGCTGGCCCGCGTCTTTTTTGCGCCAAAACAGCTCGCCCCGGCGCCCCCGGGTGCCCCCCAGCGCGCTGGGTTCGGCCTGGGTCCCCCGGCGCTGTTTTCGGCCCAAGCCGGCGAAAATCGGGCTCCTGGGGGCGCGACTGGGCCCTTTTTTCGGCGCCGGCGCGAAAAAATCGCCTGGGGAGGCCTTCCTGGGGGCGCGGCTGGAGATACCCTTATGAAGTAATAAAGTGAAGCAACAATATCGATCCAATTGTTCATTGCATTTTCTTCCTTATGTTAGTCAAATAGAACCTCTTATGTTAGTCAAATAGAACCTGTTATGTTAGGAAGTTCACATGATGCACAACATGCATCGTGGTTTATTTTTTGAAGCTTCATTCGTTTCACCCTCAAGAAAATGTTAGGCTCGGTCAGTTTTCTTTCTATCTAGTGAGAGTAAGCATGGAAGCACTCTTCAAGTTATTTGTTCGATTTTATCTTATCTGGATGGAGGCATAAAATGCAACAATCTTGAGAAAATGCAACAATGGATAGGTTTCTCGTTCCCTTTCAATGTGCAGTAGCACAATCATCTGTACTTAAATAAAATTGTGTTGCTGATATTAATAAATCAATAAATAGGTTAAGCAAGCCATTGGTAAGCATTAAACTTTCAGCTCAAACTTTTTATCTCATGTGTACATTTGTTTTCTTCCAAGTGTTGTCTATCTCTCCTACTCTGGAGGATCCTGAACCTCGGGTTGTATATATGACGGCCACAAACGCATGTATTTGCTATGCCGATTGGAGTGACCTCTCCAAGATGAATTTTTTTCACCCGACGGCACAAGAGGCGGCCGCGCATGGGCATGGCAAGGTGCTGCCAACGCTCACGCCCGCCAAGGCCCGTGCCCCAAACACGATAAGAAGAAGGATCCGCAACACCCAAGATCTGGCGACGACGGAGGCGGCGGCGCCCAAACATCTTCTCGCCAAAAAACGAGCTGGCCATAAGGCCACCGCAACTCGACTACTACATGGGGAACCATCAGACCCTTCATTTCCTGCCCACCGCCTCGAAGACCAAGGTCGTCTTGGCTGACCGTGGGAACCGCATGCTGCGCTTCGATGTCGTCAATGGCACCCGCTGCATCGACACCCTGCCAAGCCTCCATGGACTCAAGAAGAAGTCGATGTCCGTCTTCGTCCCTCCCACCGACTTGCACCTCCATGACGGCGAAGACAACGGCGACATTTACATCATCAATGGCCTCCTCTACCGGCACATGCATGGCAGAGGAGCAGCCGCAGTTCGAGGCCCTGGCGTGGAGGGGTTCCGCCAGTCCCCCGCATCTCACAGGTTCTGGCACGCGACATCCTCCCACTACCGCCGTGGATTACCCACCACAAGTCTGCCTTTGTCCATGGCCACGCCCTAGTCGGAGACACCATCTGCTTCTCCATCTTTGCAGGCGCTGAGGGTGCCGGCACCTACTGCTTCCAAATCGCGACTTGTGAGTGGAGCAAAGCTGGCGACTGGCTCATGCCCTGCCATGGCAAGGCCGATTACGTCCCCGAGCTTGGACTCTGGTTTGGCATCTCTTCTCGGGGGTTAAAAATTTCAACAAAATTTCAGTGAAATTTCCAAAATGTCGCATATTTCAGTGGGGCCCGAAATATTTTTAACCCCGAAATTTGAAGGCCGATTCAAACTGCTTTTAAAATAAATTTAAATTATGTTAGAATTCATTAAAATCAAATGAAATTTGAAATATGAAAACGCGAAATAATTTCCGAAATATGCGAAATTTCCAAAATTTCGCATATTTCAGTGATGTCCGAAATTATTTTGTTTTCGAAATTAAATACCGACAATCTCCCCTGCGTTGCTGACCTCTCCGGCGTCGTCGGAGGGTACGAGCCACCGCAGGAGAAGATGCGGATCTGGGCGCGTGATGGCCTGCCAGAGGAGTGGCAGCCCAACATGTTGCGCGAGCCCATTGTCGTCAGCCTCAGTTCCGGCAGGTTCATCGTCTTGGACTTCTTGAAGGTCATGGAATCCGACAAGGACTGCAACAAGATGTTTCCCGGCAAGGAATTTTCCATCTTCACCGGTGTGGAGGTTGCGTTCAGCAACGCCGGCAAAGGCAATGATGAGAATGGCAGCTGTTGGGTTTCGTAGTAATTTCAAAAATTTCCTACGCACACGCAAGATCATGTGATGCATAGCAACGAGGGGGAGAGTGTTGCCTACGTACCCAACGCAGACCGACTGCGGAAGCGATGACACGACGTAGAGGAAGTAGTCGTACGTCTTCACGATCCAACCGATCAAGCACCGAAACTACGGCACCTCCGAGTTCGAGCACACGTTCAGATCGATGACGATCCCCGGACTCCGATCCAGCAAAGTGTCGGGGAAGAGTTCCGTCAGCACGACGGCGTGGTGACGATCTTGATGTACTACAGCAGCAGGGCTTCGCCTAAACTCCGCTACAGTATTATCGAGGAATATGGTGGCAGGGGGCACCGCACACGGCTAAGGAATAGATCACGTGGATCAACTTGTGTGTTTCTGGGGTGCCTCTGCCTCAGTATATAAAGGAGCCAAGGGGGAGGGGGGCGCCGGCCAGGGAGGAGGGCGCAGGAGGAGTCCTACTCCTTCCGGGAGTAGGACTCCCCCCCAATCCTATTCCAACTAGGATTCCCAAGGGGGGAAAGAGAGAGAGGGGGGCCGACCACCTTCTCCTAGTCCTAATAGGACTAGGGGAGGGGGAAGGTGCGCAGCCACCTTGGGCTGCCCCTTTCTCCTTTCCACTAAGGCCCATGAAGGCCCATATGGCTCCCGGGGGGTTCCGGTAACCCTCCCGGTACTCCGGTAAAATCCCGATTTCACCCGGAACACTTCCGATATCCAAATATACGCTTCCAATATATCAATCTTTACGTCTCGACCATTTCGAGACTCCTCTTCATGTCCCCGATCTCATCTGGGACTCCGAACTCCTTCGGTACATCAAAACTCATAAACTCATAATATAACTGTCATCGAAACCTTAAGCGTGCGGACCCTACGGGTTCGAGAACAATGTAGACATGACCGAGACACGTCTCCGGTCAATAACCAATAGCGGGACCTGGATGCCCATATTGGCTCCTACATATTCTACGAAGATCTTTATCGGTCAGACCGCATAACAACATACGTTGTTCCCTTTGTCATCGGTACATTACTTGCCCGAGATTCGATCGTCGGTATCCAATACCTAGTTCAATCTCGTTACCGGCAAGTCTCTTTACTCGTTCCGTAATACATCATCTCACAACTAACATATTAGTTGCAATGCTTGCAAGGCTTATGTGATGTGCATTACCGAGAGGGCCCAGAGATACCTCTCCGACATTCGGAGTGACAAATCCTAATCTCGAAATACGCCAACCCAACATCTACCATTGGAGACACCTGTAGAGCTCCTTTATAATCACCCATTTACGTTGTGACGTTTGGTAGCACACAAAGTGTTCCTCCGGCAAACGGGAGTTGCATAATCTCATAGTCATAGGAACATGTATAAGTCATGAAGAAAGCAATAGCAACATACTAAACGATCGGGTGCTAAGCTAATGGAATGGGTCATGTCAATCAGATCATTCAACTAATGATGTGACCTCGTTAATCAAATAACAACTCTTTGTTCATGGTTAGGAAACATAACCATCTTTGATTAACGAGCTAGTCAAGTAGAGGCATACTAGTGACACTCTGTTTGTCTATGTATTCACACATGTATTATGTTTCCAGTTAATACAATTCTAGCATGAATAATAAACATTTATCATGATATAAGGAAATAAATAATACCTTTATTATTGCCTCTAGGGCATATTTCCTTCAGTCTCCCACTTGCACTAGAGTCAATAATCTAGATCACATCACCATGTGATTAACATCGATAGTTCACATCATCATGTGATTAACACCCATAGTTCACATCGCTATGTGACCAACACCCAAAGGGTTTACTAGATTCAGTAATCTAGTTCACATCGCTATGTGATTAACACCCAAGGAGTACTAAGGTGTGATCATGTTTTGCTTGTGAGAGAATCTTAGTCAACGGGTCTGCCACATTCAGATCCGCATGTATTTTGCAAATTTTTATGTCAACAATGCTCTGCATGGAGCTACTCTAGCTAATTGCTCCCACTTTCAATATGTATCTAGACCGAGACTTAGAGTCATCTAGATTAGTGTCAAACTTGCATCGGCGTAACCCTTTACGACGAACCTTTTTTTTCACTTCCATAATCGAGAAACATATCCTTATTCCACTAAGGACAATTTTGACCGCTGTCCAGTGATCTACTCCTAGATCACTATTGTACTCCCTTGCCAAACTCAGTGGTAGGGCATACAATAGATCTGGTATACAGCATGGCATACTTTATAGAACCTCTGACTGAGGCATAGGGAATGACTTTCATTCTCTTTCTATTTTCTACCGTGGTCGGGCTTTGAGTCTTACTCAAGTTCACACCTTGTAACACAGGCAAGAACTCTTTCTTTGACTGTTCCATTTTGAACTACTTCAAAATCTTGTCAAGGTATGTACTTATTGAAAAAACTTATCAAGCGTCTTGATCTATCTCTATAGATCTTGAAGCTCAATATGTAAGCAGCTTCACCGAAGTCTTTCTTTGAAAAACTCCTTTCAAACACTCCTTTTATGCTTTACAGAATAATTCTACATTATTTCCGATCAACAATATGTCATTCACATATACTTATCAGAAATGCTATAGTGCTCCCACTCACTTTCTCGTAAATACAGGCTTCACCGCAAGTCTGTATAAAACTATATGCTTTGATCAACTCATCAAAGCGTATATTCCAACTCCGAGATGCTTGCACCAGTCCACAGATGGATTGCTGGAGTTTGCACATTTTGTTAGCACCTTTCGGATTGACAAAACCTTCTGGTTGCATCGTATACAACTCTTCTTTAGTAAATCCATTAAGTAATGTAGTTTTGTTTATCCATTTGCCAGATTTCATAAAACGCGGCAATTGCTAACATGATTCGGACAGACTTAAGCATAGATACGAGTGAGAAACTCTCATCGTAGTCAACCCCTTGAACTTGTTGAAAACCTTTTGCGACAATTCTAGCTTTGTAGATAGTAACACTACTATCAGCGTCCATCTTCCTCTTGAAGATCCATTTATTCTCAATTGCTTGCCGATCATCGGGCAAGTCAACCAAAGTCCATACTTTGTTCTCATACATGGATCCCATCTCAGATTTCATGGCTTCAAGCCACTTTGCGGAATCTGGGCTCACCATCGCTTCTTCATAGTTCGTAGGTTCATCATGATCTAGTAGCATGACTTCCAGAACAGGATTACCGTACCACTCTGGTGCGGATCTTACTCTGGTTGATCTACGAGGTTCAGTAGTATCTTGATCTGAAGTTTCATGATCATTATCATTAGCTTCCTCACTAATTGGTGTAGGTGTCACTGAAACAGTTTTCTGTGATGTACTACTTTCCAGTAAGGGAGCAGGTACAGTTACCTCGTCAAGTTCTAATTTCCTCCCACTCACTTCTTTCGAGAGAAACTCCTTCTCCAGAAAGTTTCCGAATTTAGCAACAAAAGTCTTGCCTTCGGATCTATGATAGAAGGTGTATCCAATAGTTTCCTTTGGATATCCTATGAAGACGCACTTCTCCGATTTGAGTTTGAGCTTATCAGGATGAAACTTTTTCATATAAGCATCGCAACCCCAAACTTTAAGAAACGACAGCTTAGGTTTCATGCCAAACCATAGTTCACATGGTGTCGTCTCAACGGATTTAGATGGTGCCCTATTTAACGTGAATGAAGCTGTCTCTAATGCATAACCCCAAAACGATAGTGGTAGATCGGTAAGAGACATCATAGATTGCACTATATCCAATAAAGTACGATTATGACGTTCGGACACACCATTACACTATGGTGTTCCAGGTGGCATGAGTAGTGAAACTATTCCACATTGTTTTAATTGAAGACCAAACTCGTAACTCAAATATTTGTCTTCGCGATCAGATCGTAGAAACTTTATTTTCTTGTCACGATGATTTTCCACTTCACTCTGAAATTCTTTTGAACTTTTCAAATGTTTCAGACTTATGTTTCATCAAGTAGATATACCCATATCTGCTCAAATCATCTGTGAAGTTCAGAAAATAACGATACTTGCCGTGAGCCTTAACACTCATCAGACCGCATACATCAGTGTGTATTATTTCCAATAAGTCAGTTGCTTGCTCTGGAGAACGGAGTCTTAGTCATCTTGCCCATGAGGCATGGTTCGCAAGCATCAAGTGATTCATAATCAAGTGATTCCAAAATCCCATCAGCATGGAGTTTCTTCATGCGCTTTATACCAATATGACCTAAACGGCAGTGCTACAAATAAGTTGCACTATAATTATTAACTTCACATCTTTTGGTTTCAATATTATGAATATGTGTATCACTACGATCGAGATCCAATGAACTTGTTTCATTGGGTGTATGACCATCGAAGGTTTTATTCATGTAAACAGAACAACAATTATTATCTGATTTTAATGAATAACCATATTGCAATAAACATGATCAAATCATATTCATGCTCAACGCCAAAACCAAATAACACTTATTTAGGTTCAACACTAATACCGAAAGTATAGGGGAGTGTTCGATGATGATCATATCAATCTTGGAACCACTTCCAACACACATCGTCACTTCACCCTTAACTAGTCTCTGTTTATTCTGCAACTCCCGTTTCGAGTTACTAATCTTAGCAACTGAACTAGTATCAAATACTGAGGGGTTGCTATAAACACTAGTAAAGTACACATCAATAACATGTATATCAAATATACTTATGTTCACTTTGCCATCCTCTTTATTTGCCAATCACTTGGGGTAGTTCCGCTTCCAGTGACCAGTCCCTTTGCAGTAGAAACACTTAGTCTCAGGCTTAGGACCAGACTTGGGCTTCTTCACTTGAGCAGCAACTTGCTTGCCGTTCTTCTTGAAGTTCCCCTTCTTCCCTTTGCCCTTTTCTTGAAACTAGTGATCTTGTCAACCATCAACACTTGATGTTCTTTCTTGATTTCTACCTTCATCAATTTCATCATCATGAAAAGCTCGGGATTCGTTTCCGTTATCCCTTGCATATCATAGTTCATCACGAAGTTTTACTAACTTGGTGATGGTGACTAGAGAATTCTGTCAATCACTATCTTATCTGGAAGATTAACTCCCACTTGATTCAAGCGATTGTAGTACTCAGACAATCTGGGCACATGCTCACTAGTTGAGCGATTCTCCTCCATCTTTTAGCTATAGAACTTGTTGGAGACTTCATATCTCTCAACTCGGGTATTTGCTTGAAATATTAACTTCAATTCCTGGAACATCTCATATGGTCCATGACGTTCAAAACGTCTTTGAAGTCCCGATTCTAAGCCATTAAGCATGGTGCACTAAACTATCAAGTAGTCATCATATTGAGCTAGCCAAACGTTCATAACGTCTGCATCTGCTCCTGCAATAGGTCTGTCACCTAGCGGTGCATCAAGGACATAATTCTTCTGTGCAGCAATGAGGATAAACCTCAGATCACGGATCCAATCCGCATCATTGCTACTAACATCTTTCAAAACAATTTTTCTCTAGGAACATATCAAAATAAACATATGAAAGCAACAACGCAAGCTATTGATCTACAACATAATTTGCAAAATACTACCAGGACTAAGTTCATGATAAATTTAAGTTCAATTAATCAGATTACTTAAGAACTCCCACTTAGATAGACATCCCTCTAATCCTCTAAGTGATCACGTGATCCAAATCAACTAAACCATAACCGATCATCACGTGAGATGGAGTTGTTTTCAATGGTGAACATCGTTATGTTGATCATATCTACTATATGATTCACGCTCGACCTTTCGGTCTCCGTGTTCCGAGGCCATATCTGCATATGCTAGGCTCGTCAAGTTTAACCTGAGTATTCTGCTTGTGCAAAACTGGCTTGCACCCGTTGTAGATGGACGTAGAGCTTATCACACCCGATCATCACGTGGTGTCTGGGCACGACGAACTTTGGCAACGGTGCATACTCAGGGAGAACACTTCTTGATAATTTAGTGAGAGATCATCTTATAATGCTACCGTCAATCAAAGCAAGATAAGATGCATAAAAAGATAAACATCACATGCAATCAATAAAAGTGATATGATATGGCCATCATCATCTTGTGCTTGTGATCTCCATCTCCGAAGCACCGTCATGATCACCATTGTCACCGGTGCGACACCTTGATCTCCATCGTAGCATCGTTGTCGTCTCGCCAATCTTATGCTTCCACGACTATCACTACCGTTTAGTAATAAAGTAAAGCATTACATCGCGATTGCATTGCATACAATAAAGCGACAACCATATGGCTCCTGCCAGTTGCCGATAACTCGGTTACAAAACATGATCATCTCATACAATAAAATTCAGCATCATGCCTTGACCATATCACATCACAACATGCCCCGCAAAAACAAGTTAGACGTCCTCTACTTTCTTGTTGCAAGTTTTACGTGGCTGCTACGGGCTTAAGTAAGAACCAATCTCACCTACGCATCAAAACCACAACGATAGTTTGTCAAATAGACTCCGTTTTAACCTTCGCAAGGACCGGGCGTAGCCACACTCGGTTCAACTAAAGTTGGAGAGACAGTCGCCCGCAAGCCATCTATGTGCAAAGCACGTCGAGGGAACCGGTCTCGCGTAAGCGTACGCGTAAGGTTGGTCCGGGTCGTCTCGTCCAACAATACCGCCGAACCAAAGTATGACATGCTGGTAGGCAGTATGACTTGTATCGTCCACAACTCACTTGTGTTCTACTCGTGCATATAACATCAACATAAATAACCTAGGCTCGGATGCCACTGTTGGGTTTCGTAGTAATTTCAAAAATTTCCTACGCACACGCAAGATCATGTGATGCATAGCAACGAGGGGGAGAGTGTTGTCTACGTACCCAACGCAGACCGACTGCGGAAGCGATGACACGACGTAGAGGAAGTAGTCGTACGTCTTCACGATCCAACCGATCAAGCACCGAAACTACGGCACCTCCGAGTTCGAGCACACGTTCAGCTCGATGACGATCCCCGGACTCCGATCCAGCAAAGTGTCGGGGAAGAGTTCCGTCAGCATGACGTCGTGGTGACGATCTTGATGTACTACAGCAGCAGGGCTTCGCCTAAACTCCGCTACAGTATTATCGAGGAATATGGTGGCAGGGGGCACCGCACACGGCTAAGGAATAGATCACGTGGATCAACTTGTGTGTTTCTGGGGTGCCTCTACCTCAGTATATAAAGGAGCCAAGGGGGAGGGGGGCGCCGGCCAGGGAGGAGGGCGCAGGAGGAGTCCTACTCCTTCCGGGAGTAGGACTCCCCCCCAATCCTATTCCAACTAGGATTCCCAAGGGGGGAAAGAGAGAGAGGGGGGCCGACCACCTTCTCCTAGTCCTAATAGGACTAGGGGAGGGGGAAGGTGCGCAGCCACCTTGGGCTGCCCCTTTCTCCTTTCCACTAAGGCCCATGAAGGCCCATATGGCTCCCGGGGGGTTCCGGTAACCCTCCCGGTACTCCGGTAAAATCCCGATTTCACCCGGAACACTTCCGATATCCAAATATAGGCTTCCAATATATCAATCTTTATGTCTCAACCATTTCGAGACTCCTCGTCATGTCCCCGATCTCATCCGGGACTCCGAACTCCTTCGGTACATCAAAACTCATAAACTCATAATATAACTGTCATCGAAACCTTAAGCGTGCGGACCCTACGGTTCGAGAACAATGTAGACATGACTGAGACACGTCTCCGGTCAATAACCAATAGCGGGACCTGGATGCCCATATTGGCTCCTACATATTCTACGAAGATCTTTATCGGTCAGACCGCATAACAACATACGTTGTTCCCTTTGTCATCGGTACATTACTTGCCCGAGATTCGATCGTCGGTATCCAATACCTAGTTCAATCTCATTACCGGCAAGTCTCTTTACTCGTTCCATAATACATCATCTCACAACTAACATATTAGTTGCAATGCTTGCAAGGCTTATGTGATGTGCATTACTGAGAGGGCCCAGAGATACCTCTCCGACATTCGGAGTGACAAATCCTAATCTCGAAATACGCCAACCCAACATCTACCATTGGAGACACCTATAGAGCTCCTTTATAATCACCCATTTACGTTGTGACGTTTGGTAGCACACAAAGTGTTCCTCCGGCAAACGGGAGTTGCATAATCTCATAGTCATAGGAACATGTATAAGTCATGAAGAAAGCAATAGCAACATACTAAACGATCGGGTGCTAAGCTAATGAAATGGGTCATGTCAATCAGATCATTCAACTAATGATGTGACCTCGTTAATCAAATAACAACTCTTTGTTCATGATTAGGAAACATAACCATCTTTGATTAACGAGCTAGTCAAGTAGAGGCATACTAGTGACACTCTGTTTGTCTATGTATTCACACATGTATTATGTTTCCAGTTAATACAATTCTAGCATGAATAATAAACATTTATCATGATATAAGGAAATAAATAATAACTTTATTATTGCCTCTAGGGCATATTTCCTTCAGCAGCAACGACAAAGGCAAAGACAATGGCAACTACAATAGCTCTCAGCTCTAGCAACGAGAATCACGGCAAAGGCAAAGGGATGATGCGTGGCCTCCATATGAGCAAGCACAAATCTCATCATTACATGTTTAAAAACCAACAGAGGATCGAGGCGGTGCTCTAATATTAACGATTCAGCAACTCATTTTGACTTGCTGAACTGTAGCTCTCTTCTTGTGCTCCCTGTTTACAGCGAGTAGTACTGACTCTAGTGTTATGTCAGCTTAAATACCAGGTGTCTATCCATCCAGTATTCATGCCTCTGACCAAATAATTGTTTGATGGCCATTTTAATGATGACATATGGTTATTATTTATCGGGATGTGTTTTTCAAATGTCGAAATCTATTCGTGTTGTCTCATTAATGTTGAAATCTATGTTAGTGTTGAAATGTGTTATTAATTGCTGAAATCTTTTAAAAAGATGAAATCTCTCATTAAATTTTGACATATATTTTTATTCTTGGGATATCTTATTTAGTGCTGAAATATGCTTTTATTGTTGAAATATCCTAATAATTGTTGATATCTCATTTAGCGTTTTTTAAGCGTTGAAATATCTCTTCTATAAATGTCCTATTAAGTGTTGGAACTTTTTATTGCGGAAATGCCTTCTTAAGTGTTACGTTGGAATCTGTTTTTAAATAATGAAATCGCTTATCACGTGTTGAAATCTTCTTTATTGTTGGCATGCCTTATTCAGAACTGAAATATGTTTTGATTGCTCGGATGTCTTATTAATTGCTGCAATATGTTTTTCAGGCCAATTAATAGGTACTATTTTATTGCTTGATCGATTCTGCACCGGTTCTCCCTTCTCTATATATACAGGCCGTGTGTTGATAGAGCAAGCATGCATATCTTGTTCCTAGCATTTTCAAACTTCATCAGAAGATGATTGACAAAT
The DNA here is from genome assembly GCF_056163025.1 of Triticum urartu. Lineage (NCBI taxonomy): Eukaryota > Viridiplantae > Streptophyta > Magnoliopsida > Poales > Poaceae > Triticum > Triticum urartu. Next base: position 672,290,540 of record NC_141874.1, on the reverse strand, counting down.
ACACGATTCACATCTACGCTCTAGGCTTGCTACTATCTCTCCATCTCCTATGCTGCACGCCTACTGTGCAATGTATGCAGTTCCACAGAGATTTACCAGTTCTTTCTCACCTTTCATTGCCTGTTACTTGTATGGTTATCAGTCCATAATGATCAGTTACCATATCAATGGCTAATTCTTTCACACCTAATTCATTTGATGTTCCATACATAGGTCGGATCATGGGCGAAGAAGACGTGGATGAGAAGATCAATTTACCGTATGGGCTTTGTGTCAACAATAGACCATGCAAAGCTGGATGGGTCTGGTTGTGTTGTCTCCTCAATCAAGAGTGCTATCCGTCCATGGATGCGTGCAAGAAAGATTGTCCGAAACCCTCTGCTGCTGACATGGTGTCCATGAAAATGACCCGCACTCCTTTACCCACCTAATCTCCCACGTCATCATTAGGTTCAATTTAAATTACCTATATTTTGCCTGGGACCTAATGGATATTGTGTGAAAAAATAATTTAGAATATAAGTATCTCATACATTAGTTGTTGCAATTTGATTTGACATGTTGCATCAATCTTTAAGTTTTTTTACCAATTATTGCCGATAACTCAGTTTTTCAAATATTGATGCCTGGTCAATTTTTGTTAATTTTACACTGCCAGTGTTTTGGGCATGCTCATGATATAGAATGTTGATTATTGGTACTGTGTTTTGGTCAATCTATCGCTTCTAAGACTTGAAGCGAACCAACGTGCAGGTGAGCATTGAGCCTCTTCTTCATTGTCTCTGCACTCAGGGCTTATAAACAGCTGCGAGTGCCTCTCGCTTGGCGAGGTGGGACTAAAAAAACAGCTGCAATAAAATAAATAAGTAAAGAAAAAAAGTAAGGTGGGACTAAAAAAACAGCTGCAATAAAATAAATAAGTAAAGAAAAAAAGTGCCTCCTACTGGGCCCCCACGGCCTGGATACGACTAGAAACCCACCACGGGCCAGGATCCAGGCCCGCAGGTGGCCCAGTAGGACCATCAGGCAAAGCAGTAGTAAGTAGGCCCGTAAGCCTGCAGTGGAGAGAAGCTTGAGAGGGGAGCGGCAGTGGGGCTTATAAACCACTGCGCGCCCCTCTTAGCTAGCGAGGTGGGACTAAACTTTCGTGTCGCACCGTGGCAGCACAAGGCCATTCGTCCCGGTTCGAGGCTCCAACCGGGACCAATGCCCACCCTTTAGTCCCGGTTGGAGGCACCAACCGGGACCAAAGCCCTCTGCTTCCCGCCCTTTCCGCTGCTGAAAAGAGGCCTTTGGTCCCGGTTGGTGCCTCTAACTGGGACTAAAGGGGGGCATTTGTCCCGGTTGTTGCCTTGAACCGGGACCGATGCTCTGCCTATATAAGCGGCACTCGCGAAAATTTGGTTCAGTTCCTTCTTCCCCGCCGCCCGACGCGTCCAGGCCGTCCGTCTCCGCCTCGCCGTCGCCGTCGTCGCCCCGCGCCGTCCCGCGCCGCCCCGAGCCGTCACCGCCCCCCGCCCCGTGCCCAGTGCCCCGCCGGCCCCTGCCCGTCGCCGCCCCGCCCCGGCCCGCAACGCACCGCCGCCTCACTGTCGACCGTCACCGCGCCGCCTCGCCCCGCGCCGCACCTCGCCGTCGCCGTCGTCGTCGCCGTCCCCGACACGCCGTCGCCGTGAGCAAGTTATTTTTTTGTTAGATTTTTTTGTAGTTTCATAGATTTTTTTGTTAGATGTGTAGTAATTTAGATGTGTAGTTCATAGATTTTTCTGTCAGATATTTTTTTCATATTGTGTAATTAATTTGTTCATATTTTGTTAGATTTTTTCTCTGTTAATAGATTTTTTATGAAAAGATGTTTGTATGTTCATATATATGCATGTTTGTATATGTGTTCATATATATGCAAAGATCGAATATGTCAAATTTTTATGATTTTTTTCTGTTCATTGAATTTTTATGATTTTTTCCTGTTGTAATTTTGTTCATAGAACTTTTATGATTTTTTTGTTCATAGTATTTTCTTTGTCAATTTCTTGTGTATGTATAGGAAAATTGTGAATGATAGAAGTCATTTATGAATATGTTCATATTTAGAATAGAGGAAAAAGGAAAAAAATAAGAAAAGAAAGTAGTTTATTTTTAGTTAGGCAAATAATAGAACTATAGTTAAACTAGTTTATTTTTAGTTTGATTTAATAAACTACTTTATTTTACTATATATAGAAGTAGTTTGTCACCGTGTCAGCGAGGAGGACGAGCACGTCCGTCGCTACATGGTTGCATTGGAGGGCAGGTTCGACAATACCTGACACGTTCTTCAGGGATCTCACTGGAGCTATGATCCTGTGATGGTTCCTTATCGTTGGGTGTCCACCGCCCGCGTCGATACCCGTCGGGCGCTACGGTTCAAGTTGTATTAGTGATGCTATATTAGTGATAATATTCGACGATGTACGAACACCAAGAGATGATGTGTACTTTTGCTTATAATTATTGAATCATGCTAATTTGAATACTACTTTATTTTATGATTTGGTTTTGCTTATTTTATGATTTGGTTTTGCTTATAATTGAATGCCCATATTGGATAAGTTCTCCTTCATTTGAATTATGAACATAGGCCGGAAATGTCGTACTCGGACGACGAAAACCGCCCGGGGCTGTGCGACTGGTGCCCCGACGACCGAGGTATCTGCGATAGGTTCATTGAGCTGGACGAAGATCGGCGCTTCAGCATTAAGCTCGACGAGACCTTCGATGTTCATACAGTACGCAACGACGACAATAGTTTTTTTCTGTAATTAATCATGACTTCAACTATTTTAATCATGACAATATTTTTCATCTTTTCCAATTCGACTAGCTTATCCCATGCTTTGCAAGATGCTATGTCTTGGAGAGGATGGGTTTTGAAGACCATGAAAGTTTCGAAACCAAAAAAATTATCCTAAGTACCCATCATGGTGTGGATTTTCAAGTAAAACTGTACAATGCTCAGAGCGTAACCCATTTTGGTTGCAAAAATTGGGAAGCACTTTGGAAGATGTATGGTCTTGTTGAGGGTATGCTTGTCACCATGGATCTTGGTGATCCTGCAATCGAGCAAGAGAGACCTTCGATTTGGGTCCTTGTGGATACACCTCCAATTATTCCCCCATGTGAGCTTAACATAGTTATTAAGTAATTTATATTGTTTATTTCAAAATAGTTGTCAGCTTATTTCCATTGACAGCTTATTTTGATTATTCAAAGAATGTGCGGAACATGGTAGACAAAACCCACTACACCGATGGCTCCGAATTAACTTATAAGGAGAAAAATCATCTGATAGAATTTTGTAGAGATCTTGAGAATTACAATGTCTACAATCGAACTCCTCAACATTATGGTCAATACGTGCCACTAGTGCACGTGTTGAACTACGGTAACTACCATGGAGATACCCTGGTAAGATTTTTTACTATTACGACATCCGTGCATCTTTTTGCATACTTCTAAAACTAGTACATCATTGCTAACTAAGAAGTTATTACTATGTTTTTCAACAGAGAATCCCAGAGGATTGTGTGCCTCATTTGATGTATGAGAATGGCAGCCTTCATGTTTTGAACATATATCCAGGTCATCCTACGAATCTCAACTGTCCATACCGGATTTCTAAAAGAAGTGGAGACATGACAATCAAAGAATGGAAAAAAATGTATGGACAGTCGTAAGGAGCTTCTTGGAAGCAAAAAGCAGCGAAGGGCAAGAATTGGAGACAGGATGATCGCCATTCTTCATAATGGAGAGTCAGGGTCTATATTGTTTTATGCTATTTTACCTTAAGGGTGTTTAGGTCCTACCTGATACTGATGATCATGTGCTAAGAACAATTATGTAGGGTTGGGTTCGATGACTATGAGGATGATGATCATATGACTTATTATTAATAACGAGTAGAAGTTGTACGATGATGCATGATTAGTAGGACTTGTTATTATATATGATGATGTATGATGCGAGCATGCATGAGCATGTTATATCAGCGGGCGAAATGAACATAGCAGCAGCGTTGATAAACCAAGGACGAAGATATAGGAGAGGACACTTCTCTCTATTAGCTAGCTAATAACAACCTAAAAATAACCCCCAAAACCCCTAAAACAGCCGCTTTTCTAAAAAAACATGGACTTTTGGTCCCGGTTGGAGCCACCAACTGGGACCAAAGGCCCCCCTGACTGGGCTCGGCGGACCGGCCACGTGGAGGCACATCTATCCCGGTTCGTGTTTGAACCGGGACTAATTGGTGGAGGTATTAGTAACGACCCATTAGTCCCGGTTCATGAACCGGGACTAAAGGCCCTTACGAACCGGGACTAATAGGTGTTTTTCTACTAGTGTTGTGTTTAAATTGATCCTGTGACATGTTTCTGGTGAATCAAGATTAGATCAGACGGGTAGCATCATCGCCGCCTGACATAGAACATCTCCGGTGAATCAATATTAGATGGTAGCATCATTAGCGTCAATATATATCGAAGGAAAATGTCAGCAGACTCGTATGTGAACGGTCCCTAATTCAAATGGGACTGATCGTCGGCAACACATTAGCATTTTTCCCATCTGCAACCATTAAAGTGTCCCCCTCAATCAACCACCACAAGCTTCCTTTTGAGCTCACACATGAACAACATCTTCAGGTTTTCGCCGGAACCGAGACACCGCGTTTCTTGTGATCATGTATATGAATATTGCATGTATAACTTCACGTGCTTACCCAACCTAAAAGTTTGAACCCAAGTGCCTGACTGGCACTAGTGTAACCAGACACCATGTCGTATGGTGTGGCAAAACTACCAGCAAAGTCGAATGGAAGGCTGGAAGAGGACAACAAGGGCTCAACCATGGCTGGTAGTGCGCTCGGGTCTGGTCCACCCCGGCCACGAGGACGCTCCGACAGGCGAAGCACATGGACATCTCCACACCGAGTGAGGCAGTAGACCCTACCTTCTTCATGGTACACGAGGTCGACGAGGTGGTCTGTGTCCTTAAGCTACACTGGGTTGAGGAAGGTCCACCCCCTATCCCCCGCGGTGACACAGACGAGCCTATCAGCATCGCATATGGCGGGGGCAAGGAAGTCGTGCCTGCCGGGCTTGGTGAGAATAAAAGCTTGGAAACGCCCCTACCATTATAGATCAATGACGATTGATGGCAAACAAACCTCTATGGTCGTGAAAAGATTGAAGAGGCCAAGGGCAAGACATCCATTGCTAGAGCCGATGCAGAGCGCGCCCAAGGGGATGGGTTCAAGGTTGAAGGAGCGCCGCATGTGAAGCGAGGTTGCGGCAGGGTGGCTACCGACACCGTCGAGGATGACCACCTGCGACGGGGACAACGACACGAGAGCACAGCACCACGTTGTGCTAGTGTTGCACTTGAGATCATTGAGGTTGGTGTTAATGCGGCGGAGGAGGTCCGTCGGCGGACAGCACAGTGCGACATGGTCGTGGGCGGATTCTGTTCAGAAATGTTGGTTTGAGCAGGAATAGTGGCGACTGGAAGGTTTGGGAATTTTTTTGCTTGTGAACAATGTTGCAGGTCAAAGTGAGTCAGCACACAGACTTTATCGGTTGGGCTAGGATGAGAGATGAGACAAATATATTAGATTTCTCACCGGGGTCTGTTTTTATTGCTGGGTTGTGTTATTTGATGATGAAATATGTTTATTGTTTGTCAGGATGTGTTTTTAAGTGTTGAAATCGATTCTCAAATGTTGAAATCTATTTTAATGCTTAAATGTCTTACTAATTGCTGAAATCTTTATAAAAGATGAAATTAAGTGTTGAAATATTTTTTTTATTCTTGAGATATCTTATTAATTGCTGAAATATGTTTTTATTGTTGAAATCTCCTAATAAGTGTTGAAATATTTTCTTTATTTATTGGAATTCGTTTTTAAGTGTTGAAATATCTCTTCTTGTAGGTATGTCTTATTAGGTGTTGGAACTTTTTTTTGAGCAATTGTTTTATTAAGTGTGGAAATCTTTTTTTAATAATGAAATCTCCTATCAAGTGTTGGAATCTTCTTTATTGCTGGAATGACTTATTAAATGTTGGAAATTTTTATTGAACAAATGTCTCATAATTAAGTGTTGAAATCGGTTTCAATAGTGAAATCTCCTATCAAGTGTTGGAGTCTTCTTTATTGCTGGAATTTCTTATTTAAGTACTCATATATCTTATAAAGTGTTGGAATCTTCCTATTAGAAATAATGGTACTACCGTAAGATATGTGCTTCTAGTATGAAGGTCTTAAATGAGGTACTCCTTCTGATTCAGAGACAAGACACAAAGACCATATAATGTGATTCATGAGTAAACTATGACATGGAGAAAGAGAGAACTCGCAGCATATCAAGATTCAAATGAATAGGGTAAGAAATTCATATATGATGAAATGGATGAGCAAGTTACCTGCTCGAGCTTTGTGTGTCGAGTTGCTAGCTCAGGCAAACAATGCAAAAAGCGCATGCCATGGAGCACATATGTCAAATCTGAACCTCTTCCAATATCCAAACCTACAGCAAGAAGATGGAGAGGAGCAATGACATAAGCTTCTCCATGTCCACCTACAAAGAACATGCGTTAGCGAAAGGGTGGCTGAAATAGATGTAAACACTGTACCTAAGAAGCACCTGCTCTGGGCCTCCACTTTTCGCCTTGGACTGCAAGATGAAGCTGTCCAACTCCTTGAGCTTCTCACTAAGTTCCCTAGCGGTTGATGCATGGTGTAATAGTAGTAGATGCAGAATCATTTTGGTCTACTTGTCTCGGACATGATGCCTATGTATGATCATTGCCTTGGATATTGTCATAATTATTTGATTTTCTATCAATTACCCAACAGTAATTTGTCTGCGCACCGTATGCTATTTTTATGAGAGAAGCCTCTAGTGAAAACTATGTCCCTCGAGTCTTTCTTTTATCATCTATTAAAACCAAAAATACCTCGTTGCAATTTGCTTTTATTTATTTTATTTTGTATGTTTGTTCGATCTATCTATAAAAAATTATACCGTTTAATCTTGCTCATAACCCACAGATTGACAACCCCTCTACCCGTTGGGTTGCAAGTATTTGTTGTTTGTGTGCAAGTGTTGTTTACTAGTTATTGTTTGGTTCTTCTACTGAATTGATAACCTTGGTTTCATAACTGAGGGAAATACTTATCTCTATTGTACTGTATCATCCTCTCCTCTTCGAGGAAATCCAAACGCAGATCACAAGTAGCAGCAACCTGGGCCACAGCTGCAAAAATAACATTAGGGAAGAAAATTAGCTACAATTCAACGCAAACGAATTTGCACAAGCATTAGCACATTTCTTTGGGACTACAGAGATCTGAACAATTGCTACTCTTTCCCTTGGGTGCAAATCTGCAGTTCATCACCAACTCTCCCCCCTCTATGCACCGGTGTAACCTCTCTTCTACCCGTTGTAATCTCTACTTAAACATGATGCTCAATGCTATATATTATTTCCCAATGATGTATGGCTATCCTATGATGTTTGAATAGATCCGTTTTGTCCTATGGGTTGATTGGTGATCGTGATTGGTTTGAGTTGCATGTTTTATTATTGGTGCTGTTCTATGGTGCTCTCTGTGTCGCGCAAGTGTGAGGGATTCCCATTGTAGAGTTTGCAATATGTTCATGGTTTGCTTATTGTCTGCGTTGCGGGGGTGATAGCAGCCTAAACACGGATAAGTGGGTTATGGCGTATGGGAATAAAGAGGACTTGATACTTTAATGCTATGGTTGGGTTTTACCTTAATGATCTTTAGTAGTAACGGATGTTTTCTAGAGTTCCAATCATAAGTTTATATGATCCAAATAGATAAAGTATGTTAGCTTATGCCTCTCCCTCATATAAAATTGGAATAATGATTACCGGTCTAGTTATCGATTGGCCAAGGACAAATAACTTTCTTGTGACAAAAAGCTCTCTACTAAAACTAATTCAGTTGTTTCTTTATCTAAAGGGCCCCAAATTTTTAGTATGTGCTCTTTATTATCTTGCAAACCTATCCCACAACACCTACAAAGTACTTCTGGTTTCATACTTGTTCTAGGTAAAGAGAACATTAAGCGTGCGTAGTGTTGTATCGGTGGTTGGTAGAACTTGAGGGAATATTTGTTCTACCTTTAGCTCCTCATTGGGTTCAACACTCTTACTTATCAAAAGAGGCTAGAACTGGCCCCCTACACTTGTGGGTTATCAAGACCTTTTTCTGGCACCGTTGCCGGGGAGCAATAGCGTGGGGTGAATATTCTCATGTGTGCTTGTTTGCTTTATCACTAAGTAGATTTTATTTGTTGTTCTAAGTTGTTCTTTATCTTTAATTATGGATATGGAACACGATATACCAAAAAATTTAGGTGTACTTGCTACTCATGGAGATGGCGACCTCCTAAAACCCTCGATGCTCGTTATGTGAAAAATATTGAACACTACTTAGATAATCCTGAGAAAACCCCGTTCAACTTGATAATGGGAGACACGTTGGATCAACGTGGATACTTTAGGGATTATCTCTTGACACAAAAAGGGAAACTGTTATGGGATCAAATTGATAAGTTGCATTGGTATGCTTGGAATTTATGCCGGAGATATGATTTTACTTGTTGCTCTAGGATGAAGGCTCCACACCTTCCCTTTTCATGCAAATTTAATGATAATGAAATCTTAGCTTCTTATGCTAATGGTAGATATGATTACTATGATGTGGAATGAATGGAAGAATTTGTTTCTCTTAAGGGTGCTTATGAAATTGAATCTTTGTTTGAAAAGTATGAAGCTTTAGATGATGATGTTTATAGGCCTAAAATTTTTGCTATACTTAAATATTGCTATGAGAATTATGAATACAATGTCGATATTAATGCATTTATTGAGAAAGTCTCCGCTGTCCAAGAAGAGACTAATATTTTGCAGGAATCTATGGAAGAAGAAATTGATGACACTATGAGCTCATTAGATGAAAAAGATGATGAGGAGAACAAAGAACAAAAGGAGGAAGAGCGGATTAGCTACCCATGCTCACCTTCTAATGAGAGTAACTCTTCAACTCATACATTGTTTAATTTCCCTTCATTCTTACCGAAGGATGATTGCTATGATCCCTTGGATTTGTTTGAAATATCCCTTTTTGATGAAATTGATGCTTGCTATGCTTGTGGCCATGATGGCAATATGAATGATGCTTATGGAGATGAACTTGCTATAGTTGCTTATGTTATGAAAGAAATTGTTGCTATTGCACCCACGCATGATATTCCTATTATCTTTTTGAATTCTCCCAACTACACTATATCAGAGAAGTTTACTCTTATTAAGGGTTATGTTGATGGGTTGCGTTCTACTATTGCACATGAGGATTTTGATAAATATAATATGCATGTGCTTGCTGATCCTACTTGTAATTATCCTGAGAGAGGAACTACATCTCCGCCCCTCTATGTTTCCAATACGATAAAATTACAAGAAACTCTTTATACTATGCATTGGCCTTTACTTGATGTGCATGAATTGTTCTTTTATGACATGATGATGCATAGGAAGAGAGTTAGACTTCGTTGTTGCATGATATATGTTACTTTGTGCTCACTACTAAATCACAAATCATTGTTAATGAAAATTGGCTTTGATATACCTTGGGATCCAGGTGGATCCATCACTTGAGCACTATATGCCTAGCTTAATGGCTTTAAAGAATGCGATGCCAGGGAGACAACCCGGAAGTTTTAGAGAGTCTTTTTATTCTGTTGTGTGCTTTTATATAGTTTAAAAACAAAAAAATAAAGTGGGGAACCTAAAACTTTTCAAAAGGAAAAGTGAAAGTGAGAAAGAGGAACACCGTTGAAGTGGGGGACATCCTTGAACTTTGTTCATGCTCATGGAAACTTAGTGAATCTCGATTACAGAATTTTTTTAACAAAAATAATTATCCCCTTGTACAAATCCATTGTATTATAAAAATAATGTGCCAAGATTTGCTTTTAGGATGATTAGATTGCTTGTTTGGTATGTGCAGTGCAAAAACAAAAAATTTGGCTGTAGCGCATGAATTTTCTTTTTTTTACTGGAACGTCGAGTGTTTCTGAAATTTTTACACAGTACTGCTATGCAATTTTTTTATTTTTTCCTAAATTTTCAGAATTTTTTGAACTACAGAAGTATGGTATATGTTCAGATTGCTACAGACTGTCCTATTTAAGGCATATTCTGTTTTTGATGCATTGTTTTGCTAGTTTTGATGTAACTATCAATTTTATCAGTAGTATAAGCCATGGAGAAGTTATAGTACAGTAGATATAATGCAAAAACAAAATAAATGGGTTTGCAATAGTACTTAAAGTGATGATTTGTTTTATTGTACTAACGGATCTCACGAGGGTTTTGTTAATTTCTGTGTGATTGAAGTTTTCAAGTTTTGGGTGAGATCATGATGGATGAAGGAATAAAGAGTGACAAGAGCCTAAGCTTGGGGATGCCCGAGGCACCCCTAGGTAATATTCAAGGACTCCTGTCACGTCCCTAGTTCTGGTATGATCTAGGCTTGCTTGTGCATCATGTTTAAGTTCCAAATGAATTTGAAATGGGGAATGTTTCAAACCCTAGCACCAAAGCAAATTCAAATAGATGCAAATTAAAAATGGAATTTCAATTAACCCAAAATGCTTTTCAAAAATGTCCATGGTCTTTGGGAAATGTTGCAAACAACAACCAGAGGTGATGCACATTTTTGCTAAACATTCTGGATTTTTGAATGAACCCATATGTATTTGAATTGGAGCTGTTTAAAATAATATAAATATTTTGAAGGCTCCAAAAATGTTGGAAATTGGTGAGGGCCTCTGGTATATTATAACCAGTGGTCACAAGGAATCTCAACATTTTTATAATTGTGCTAGTATTTATTTTAAGTCAAAAACAAATGTCAGAAATAGAAAAGAAAACAAAAATGGAGAGATGCTTACCTGGGCCACCTGCGGCCTGGCACTGGCCGGCCCGTTCCTGTTCTGGCCCAGCCCACCAGGGGCAGAGCCGTCTTCCTCCTCTTGCCAGTAGGCAGAGGGGAAGCGGTGCCCGACGCCGTGCACGCCGGCACGCAGCTGCCTGCCTGGCTCTTTCTCCTTACGCCAGACGTCGCCATGCGCCGCCCCGTTCACCTCTCACTCTCCCGTGCCCATTCACTCCTCTCCCTTGCTCTCTCTCACCACGGCCGAGCGCTGCCGTCGCCGCCGCACGCCATTACCGCGGCCACCGCCTCCCCCTCGCCCTCTCTTCGAGGCCAGAAGCTCCGCCACGTCGTCCTCCACCTCTTCATCAAGCCACGCACCTCGGGAGGCCCTGGAGAGCCGCCTCGCCGCCGTCTTCATCTCCGGTCGTCAGAGATCGTCTTCGCTGCCCCGTCGTCTTCGACGCGTCCCTGAGCTCGCCAACCGCCTCGTCTGAACTGCCGTGAGCTTCTACGCCTTTCCCCTCTCTCCGTTTAGCCGCCTGCACGCCGTAGCCCCTTTCCCTGACATGGCCGAACTCCGGCCGCCGCACTTGTCGTCACCGGCGCCACTCCGGCCACTCCCCTGCCGCGCCACCACCACAGTTGGATGCAGACGAGCGTCCGCATCCCGTAGCTGCACTCCGCACGCCAAATGGCCCCCTGTAGGCAAAACCCGCAGCGCCCCGCCGCATTTGGACTCGCCGGCGGCTAAACACCGGCGACCGCTGACCTTTGACCGGCGTGGGTTGACCACAGCCCGGTTTGACCTCCCCCCTCTCTCTCAATGACAGAAGGGCCCCCGCGCACCCTAATTAGTAGTTAGGATTAATTAACCCTCTGTTAATTAACCATGACACTGACGTGTGGCCCCCACACGTCAGATTTGACCTGGCCAGCGCCGCTGACTTGGTGACGCAAGCATGACGTCATGCTGACACAGTTATTCTTTTTCTGGAATTATTTTAAAACAGGAAATTCCAGAAAATATTCTAAACTTCAAAAATTCATATCAATTCAAACGTAGCTCAGATTGAAATGATTTATATATGAAAAATTATCAGAAAAATGCAATCTATCCATCTGTACCAGTTTCATGCATGATAAACCAAGTATACCTGCTGTATAAGTGAAACAATATAATGGCATTTATAAAGGACTTATTTTGGAGATGCATTTGAATCTTTGATTCAAATGGACTTCATGCAAATGAATGCTAGTTGCATTAGCTCAGATAACAACACATCTTCATGCCATCTTCATGCATCATATTGTTGCATATGCTTGTGTTTGATTGTCGACACCGTTCCTTCTCGATAGGTATTTGCTCCGGAGACCGTTCCAGAGTACCTGTCTGTGAAGCAGTGCCTCCCTTGTTGATCTACCAGGCAAGCAAACCCCCTTGTTCATTCCGATACAATCCCACTCTCTCGCTCCTGCTCTCTTTTATTGCATTAGGACAACAACGATTCAGCTGTTACTTTATCTTGCGGTAGTTGAACCCATTCCTCTGCATGACCTGTCATTGCCACAGTAAATAGTTGAAACTCACTAGCATGTGTAGGAGTTGATTGAGCCATGTTGTGTTCCTACCATGCCATGCCTGCTATTGCTTAGAGTTGTGTCAGGTCTGATTCATTGGGAATGGATTGGAGTGTTATGCTATGTTCCGATGCTAAGAGTTAAGCGTGTGAACACGATTTGGTAAAGGTAGCGGTGAGAGGCCATGTAGGAGTACATGGTGGGTTGTCTCAATGGGACCGTCCTTAAGAACCAAGTTCTGTGTAAGTTGTCCAATGACTAGCTACTACCACACATTGGGCTCCGGGCGCTCCAAGCTCTCTCGACTTATTAACCAACTTGATCTCTGTCCAGGAGTTGCAACTAGTTTCTGGTGTTTGTAGGTAGTGCTGTTTTTCTACCGAGTGGCACCCGGCAGGGTGGGCTTGGGACAGACTAGGCACAGGTGGCACGGTGTACCAAGTGGCACCCGGATGGTGGGCTTGGGAACCCTGCTCACATCGTTTGGGGCCGTGAGCGACACCCCGGCCGGATCTCCTTGAGGATGGAACCCGAATAGGCGATAAACCTGGACTAGAGCCTTGTGTGGTTAGTCAGGTCGTGGCCGACACCCTCGCCAGGCTTCCGCTTGAAGGTTGCCGAGATACATGACGTGTACATGGTGATAAGTGGTGAGAGCGTGTGTGAAGAAGTACACCCCTGCAGGGTTATCATGATCTATTCGAATAGCCGTGTCCTCGGTTATGGACTTCTTGGATGCTTACGTGGTACATAGACAACTTGAAGTGGATACACTAAAATGCTCAAGATAAGTGTGAGTGCTATGGATGGCCTCCTCGTAGAGAGACGGGGATGAATCCATAGTAGTGTATTGATGTGGTGATTAGTGGACTCGTGTGCGCTGCTTCACCTCAAAGAAGTTCTTGTAGTCGTAGAACAGGATAGCCACCGAGTCAAAGCTGGCTTGCTGCAACTAAACCCCACATTACCTTCTTGATACAAATGCATGCATGATAGGATCTGATGTAAGTCTTGCTGAGTACCTTTGTACTCACGTTGCTTTATTTATGTTTTTGCAGCGGAGACTTCGGTCTTACTAGTAGTTCCGCTTGGACTTCGACGAGTAGCTTGTTACCTCAGCTACGATCTTGCACCCTTGGGAGGGTCTTGTAGATAGTCAGGCTTCTCAGCCTTTTTCTTTTGTAGTTGTCTGTACTCAGACATGTAATGCTTCCGTTGCTTGTATGCTCTGAATGTTGGGTCATGTGACCCCTGTTTGTATTTACTGCTATGTGGCTCTTCTGGGACTTATCTATATGAGTTTGCGTTATGTTGTGAAGCCATGTTGTACAACACATACTTGCATGTTATGCGTACATGTAACGTGTATTGCTATGTGTGGGATCCGACAATCTAGTTGTTTATCCTTGGCAGCGTATCATATGGGGAAATGTAGTCTAGTGCTTCCTGAGCGATAGTAGTCCGCTACAGCCCGGTCCACCGGAGTCCTGCTAGCCCAGCACTACTGCTCGGAACACTTGACTGGCCGGCATGTGTTTCACTTCGTTCCTATGTCTGTCCCTTCGGGGAAATGTCACACGGTGACATCTGGAGTCCTGCCTAGCCTGCTACAGCCCGGGTTACCGGAGTCCTGTTAGCCCAGTGCTACAGCCCGGATTCACACGTTGATGACCGACATGCTCGATGTGATTCATGTATGCCTGTCCTCATGGGTTAGTGCCGCTTTGGATTCACGACTAGCCATGTCGGCCCGGGTTCTTTGTCATATGGATGCTAGCGACACTATCATATACGTGAGCAAAAAGGCGCAAACGGTCCCGGGCCAGGTAAGGTGGCACCCGTGGGAATACCGTGCGTGAGGCCGCAAAGGTGATATGAGGTGTTACATGCTAGATCGGTGTGACTTAGGATCGGGGTCCCGACAACTCCCAAGCAACTAAGCTTGGGGATGCTCCAGAAGGCTTCCCCTCTTTCTTCCAACGATCATCGGTAATTTTACTTGGAGCTATATTTTTATTCATCACATGATATGCGTAAATCATGGAGCGTCATGTGCTTTTTATTTTTATTTTACTAATGCACCATGCTGGTATGAGATAGTCGTTGGTTGATTTATAGAATGCTCTTTGCACTTCACTTATATCTTTTGAGTAAATTTTATGGAGATTTATTTTGAAACATATGTGATTTTTGGGAATCAGAATCAACGCGAAACGATGCCCGATGGGCCCACATGCCCTAGGGGCGCGCCCCCTACCCAAGGCGCGGCAAGGAGGCTTGTGCCCACCCCGTAGGGCGGTTGGTTCCCTTCTTTCGCTGCACGAAAGCTAATATCAAGATAAAAATTGTGTTAAATTTAAGCCAAATCGGAGTTACGGATCACCAAGAGTTTAAAATGGTGAAAGGCCAGAATCTGGGAGCAGAGAAATAGAGGGAAAGAGAGAGAGACAAAGAGAGAGAGAGAGAGAGAGAGAGAGAGATCCCCGATGTACCCTCTACTTGAACATTGTGCTTTATGCTTCATACTATTATCCAATGATGTGTTGCCATCCTATGATGTCTGAGTAGATTTTGGTTGTCCTATCGGGTAATTGGTGAATTGCTATGATTGGTTTAATTTTCTTGTGGTTATGTTGCTGTCCTTTGGTGCCCATCATATGAGCGTGCATGTGGATCACACCATAGGGTTAGTAATATGTTGATAGGACTATGCATTGGAGGGCAAGGGTGACAGCAACTTCCGCCTACCATAAAAATTGATTCATACGGGATTAAAGGGGGACCAATATATATTTTAATGCTATGGTTGGGTTTTACCTTAATGAACATTAGTAGTTGCGGATTCTTGCTAATAGTTCCAATCATAAGTGCATTGAAATCCAAATAAGGGATGACATGCTAGTAGTGGTCTCTCCCACGTGAAAACTTGCTATCGGTCTAGTAACGTAGTCAATTGCTTAGGGACAATTTCGCAAATCCTTCCACCACTTTTCCATACTCGTTAAACTAACTTAATTGTTTTTTATCTAAATAGCACCTAACTTTTATTTTCATGTTCTTTATTATCTTGCAAACCTATCCCTTTACACCTAGAAGGTACTTCTATTTTCATACTTATTCTAGGTAAAGCGAACGTTAAGCATGTGTAGAGTTGTATCGATGGTCGATAGAACTTAAAGGGAATATAAATTCTACCTTTAGATCCTTGTTGGGTCGACACTCTTATCTATCGAGAAAGGCTACAACTGATCCCCTATACTTGTGGGTTATCAAGACCTTTTTCTGGCGCTGTTGACAGGGAGCAATAGCACGGGGTGAATATTCTCATGTGTGCTTGTTTGCTTTATCCCTAAGTAGATTTTATTTGTTGTTCTTAGTTGTTCTCTATCTGTAGTTATGGATATGGAACACGAAATACCAAAAAAAATAGGTGTACTTGCTACTCATGGAGATGGGGAACCTCCTAAAACCATCGATGCTCGTTATGTGAAAAATATTAAACACTACTTTGATAATCTTGAGAAAACCCCATTCAACTTGACAATGGGAGACACGTTGGATCGCGGGTCGCGCGCTACAGCCCGAAGGGGCGATGCAGCTGCGACAGGTGGGTCGGGGCGATGGCGGTCGCCGCGGGCCGCGGCGCGACGGCCCGAAGGGGCGGCGCAGCAACGGAACCTGGGTCGGTGCAACCGCATGAACGGCTCCGGACGGTGGCCTTGACCGCGTGCCACACTCGCTATGGCCCGACGGGGCGACGCAGCGTCGGTGCGAGGGTCGGTGCAGCCAATGGACGGCCTGGAGCGGACGGACTCGAGGCGGTGGTGGACCGCGGGCCGCGACACTACGAACCAAAGGGGCGACGCAGCAGTGACACGAGTCGGTGCAGCTGGGAGAGGAACCACGGGGCGGTAGTGCTGCGGTGCAATGGGGCGACGCAGCGGCAGCCCGTTGCTCGATTGGTAGAGGGGCGCGCAGAACTCGGGGACAATGTTCACGGGACCTGCGGAGGCGCATGCAACTGACAGCCAGGTCGGCCGGGGGCGTAGATGAGGCGGATCGTGGTGGTGAACGGGTGATCAAGCCGATCGTGTGAGAGGTCGAGGACGCCGCTCGATGGAGGCGTGGTGGCGGCAGAGTCCGAGATGAAGCCGGCGATGACAGTCGACAGGGCGGCCGTACCGGCGCGGCGTAGATCGACGGGTGGGCCGGCGCACGCGGGGCGGTTGTGGTTGGCCGCTGCTGGCGCGAGGTCGCCGGGTCGGGGCGATGTAGGAGTCCAGGTCGGAGCAGGGCGGTGACGGCTGGCGCAGGGCGATTGGCGGGCCGCTGCATGGACGGCGGCGGGCCCTAATGGGTGGCCTCGGCGCGCGTGGCCGCCGGGTCGAAGAAGAGGCCGGCTTGTCACGCCAGGATCGAAGTAGAGGCGCACGGGGCCGACGGCGGCGGCAGGTGACGCAAACCGATTTTAAATCAAAAAACTAAAAAAAACGCCGATCAAAGCGACCAACGAGAGAGAGAAAACCCGAACATGTTAGAAGGGATAGAGAGGGATTCGTGGAATCGTTGATGATGTATTGCTTGAGCCTCATGGACATATAAGGGATAGAGAGGGATTCGTGTGAAGTACATGATCTACTTTTTTTTTCCAGGTAAAGTACATGATCTACTTGAAGTAGAAGACAAGTCGGAATACTTTCTAGTCTATCCTTTGTTTTCAATACAATCACCTGACTCAACATGAACGATGTATGAAACAGTAATCGTATCCTATGGTACGCGTTCCTTGGCAGTGTCCGTGTTGGGTACACCGTACGTGTAGGACGCCTTATGTCGGTTCAGCAGCCGGGTTTAAGTAGACATGTCCGTACCTTGTGTAACTACTACACCGTATCTCCAGACGAGCCTTTTGTGTCGCTCGATTCCCAGCTTCCGACGCTAGCGCATCTCGCCGCCCAGATTCGATCGGCTGCGTCCCCCGTGCCGTGCACTAGGAAACTGGCAACCATGGAGCTGCTCCTCCCCGACGACGTGCTGGCTTGCATCCTCCGCCGCCTCAACCCGCGCAGCCTGGCGGCGTCCCGCTGCGTCTGCAAGGCGTGGCACGATGTCGTCGACGCCCGGAGCCTGCTGCGCGCGGACCTCCTCCCGCTCTCGGTCTACGGGATCTTCTTCGTGGAGGAGGTGATCCTGAGCAGCATGCGATTGTTCGCCCGCCCCCTGATGGAGATGGAGCACAAAATCGCCGTCAGGTTCGACTACCTGGACGAGGACGTCCCCCGCCCAGACTACCGACATCTGGAAGTACTGGATCACCGCAACGGCCTGCTCTTGCTCAGGGACTGGGTGGTTAACCCGGCGACCCGGCAGTGCGCGCCCTTGCCCCCGCCGCCGCCTCTACGTGCAGGGATGGAAGCTTTCTTTGACACCAGATACCTTGTGTTTGATCCCGCTGTATCGCCGCACTACCATGTGTTTTCGATCCCTAGAGTCTTGCGCAGCACTGTTGAGCTAACCAAATTCACCGACGAGACGGAATGGCCGCCATCGCCGTACACGCTCACCGTGTTCTCCTCGACAACACGGAGGTGGGAGGAGAGGTCTTTTGTTCGACAAGAAGGAGAAGCGGCCACACGGACTACCATAGCTGACATCAACTTCTCTCCTCGGAAGCAACGCTACGCCGTCCACTGGCGGGATGCGCTTTATGTGCATTCCCAAGACGATTCCATTATACGGTATATATGAGCTCAACCCTCCTTTTTACTACTATTAGGACATTTTTCTCTCCTTCCTCCATCACGGTTTATAGGGCATGTGCGTCGTTCTATATTGACAATTTAACTAGCTATATATGTATTATATGTAATGAAAAATATATCATTTGTGCAGTATAACCTTGTCGACCCATAAGTACCAAGTGATTCCATCTCCAATAGGACGTCAAGTGACATATCTAAAATCTCTCTACTTGGGGAAATCCATCAACGGCGTCTACTGTGCACTAATCTTTAATTTGGAGGAACGGCTACGGATTTGGCTACTTAATGATGATGAGGTACGCGGTCAAACAAAATGGGTGCTCAAGAATGACGTGAGCATTCAACCACTCGTGGGAATAAC
Organism: Triticum urartu; assembly: GCF_056163025.1. Taxonomy (NCBI): domain Eukaryota; kingdom Viridiplantae; phylum Streptophyta; class Magnoliopsida; order Poales; family Poaceae; genus Triticum; species Triticum urartu. The sequence continues at coordinate 672,271,831 of NC_141874.1, read as the reverse complement.
ACATCAACACTTTGGCCTTCAAAACAATGGACTTTGGACTTTGCAAAACACTTCCTATGAACCAATGGCGGAGCAGAAATTTGAATGGGATCCTGACAGCGGCATTACCCTTGAAGCTGAGGCTAAGGCTCCAATAGATCACTTTCATGATGATATTCGTACCCTAGGATTTCATCCTTACAAGGAGATTCTCTTCTTATGGACAAATTGCAAAAGAGTAGTAGCTTACCATTTGAACAGTTCCAAGGCTCAAGACGTGGGAAAGTTACCCGTACCATCGATAGAAACGTCTTTTGTATACACACCCTTGTTGGATGGGGAAATATTAGGAAAATAGTTAACATAGTTGTTGGCATCAAAGTGGTGGTATCAGTCAAATGTAAGATGATGTCATATTGATCTCTGTAACATATGTACCCCCGGAGTATCGGCGTTGACTAATTTTTTGTTCCCTACCTTTTCTTGTATTTTAACTTAATTTATGTTATGTGTTTCCACGATGTTTTGCAACTGAATGCTGAGTTTGTGCAATGCATGCCATTGTTGGATGGGGGAATAATCAGAAAACAGTGTACATACTAATATAGTAGTCAGCATTGACACTTCGATTTCCCACTTCTTGACTCTTTGATTTCCCACTACTAGTGCTATGAGGGATCAAGTGCGAGATGTGAGATGACATATTGATTCGACTGGATACTTACCATCTTTTTGTATTTTAATTCATTTATGTGTTCCCACGATGTCGATCCAAGTTGAGAATGAATGTTGAGCTTGCCAAGCAATGAGGAAACCATACTATCAGCGACGTGCACCACCTCGTTGGTGCTGCTGGTGTTAGTCTAGGCTTTGTTGTGGCTCGGACGAACGAGTTATCAATCATCTTTGTGTGCACTGTAGTTAATCGGTAGTTTAATTGGTAGCTGATCCTACAGTAGGGGTGTGTTTGGTTGCTCGCATGCTCCTTTCTTGCACCCAGCGGCAAGGATTTGGGCCATTTGGTTTGTTGTGGAATCTTTGCTTCACATGAGTTTTAAAGCTGCTAGGAAAGCTCGATCCCAGCGTTCTCGCAGGGCCAGGCCCTGGCAAGCCAAAAGTCGGTCCGCGCCGCACGCACGCGGAAGGGCGGGAGATGCCGCGTCGCCTCGAGTGTGCACGCCATAAATCCCCTCACCGCTCCTCTCCCACCTCTCACTCACCCCTTCCAGAGACGCCATTCCCTCTCTCCTCTCACCGACAGCGATTCCTCCGCCGGCGTTAGATCGGATTACACCATCTCGTACTCCGTTGCCTCTCTCCTCTTGTACTCCGCCGGCGATTGGCCGTCATATTCTATGCTGCCATCTCATTTCGCCGGGCTCCCTCAACGGCAGCAATGGCGGTAAGTGCTCAATCATCCCACAATCGTTGCTGCTATGGTAGATCTGTTTGAATCGGCACATTTCGTGTCTAATTTCTTACATGCACGGTACTTTGTTAGTGCTAGGGCGGATTTTAAGCGCTAGGTTTCTTGTTCGTACGGCTAGGGTTCTTGTTCGTACGGCTAGTGTTTTTGTTCATCTTGTTCGTCGTTCTCATATGGGGTTCATAGTTAGCAGATCCGGCACTACATTCCTCAGATCTCTATCTATATTATACCAATTAGCCAGATTTGCAAGATATTCCGATTTTAGTACTGTTTAGGGACGATTCACACTAGGGATTTAGTAGCAGAACTGTTCGTGGCAGGCCGATGATGAATTGGTATCATGTTGTATTTCCAGGGTTGGATTTGTGAACCATGATGTCTGAACACAACTAGTGTTCATTCAACACGGTTCGCTTACACCATCCCTGGAGATCATGCGTGACTACTGCCACATGCAGTAAGTTTGCATGCACCATCATAGGTTGTCTTTCCACATGCAGTAAGTTTTCGAATTTAGGACATGTTTGCAATTTTGCCGATGATTTAAAAGCAGGGTACAAATGAAGGGATGGCACTGTGGAACCTAGGTGCAAGATAAACGATCGTTTTATCGTGTCCCTTGGTTCCACGGTATCATCTCTTCATTTGTTTTGTCTCCATTGTTCTATGAGGCAGCATTTCGTGTTAAATCTCTTGCGACAATGATTAAATCTAGCCACATGGTTGTTTAAGGGGCTCGGGTTGGTGAACCTAGTGGGTTGCAACAACAAAGTTGGTGTGCCTCTAACTGAAGGAAATATGCCCTAGAGGCAATAATAAAGTTATTATTTATTTCCTTATATCGTGATAAATGTTTATTATTCATGCTAGAATTGTATTAACCGGAAACATAATACATGTGTGAATACATAGACAAACAGAGTGTCACTAGTATGCCTCTACTTGACTAGCTCGTTAATCAAAGATGGTTATGTTTCCTAACCATAGACAAAGAGTTGTTATTTGATTAACGAGATCACATCATTAGTTGAATGATCTGATTGACATGACCCATTTCATTAGCTTTGCACCCGATCGTTTAGTATGTTGCTATTGCTTTCTTCATGACTTATACATGTTCCTTTGACTATGAGATTATGCAACTCCCGTTTACCGGAGGAACACTTTGTGTGCTACCAAACGTCACAACGTAACTGACTAATTATAAAGGAGCTCTACAGGTGTCTCCAAAGGTACATGTTGGGTTGGCGTATTTCGAGATTAGGATTTGTCACTCCGATTGTCGGAGAGGTATCTCTGGGCCCTCTCGGTAATGCACATCACATAAGCCTTGCAAGCATTGCAACTAATGTGTTAGTTGTGAGATGATGTATTACGAAACGAGTAAAGAGACTTGCCGGTAACGAGATTGAACTAGGTATTGGATACCGACGATCGAATCTCGGGCAAGTAACATACCGATGACAAAGGGAACAACGTATGTTGTTATGCGGTCTGACCGATAAAGATCTTCGTAGAATATGTAGGAGCCAATATGGGCATCCAGGTCCCGCTATTGGTTATTGACCGGAGACGTGTCTCGGTCATGTCTACATTGTTCTCGAACCGTAGGGTCCGCACGCTTAACGTTACGATGACAGTTATTATGAGTTTATGCATTTTGATGTACCGAAGGTTGTTCGGAGTCCCGGATGTGATCACGGACATGACGAGGAGTCTCGAAATGGTCAAGACATAAAGATCGATATATTGGAAGCCTATATTTGGACATCGGAATCGTTCCGGGTGAAATCGGCATTTTACCGGAGTACCGGGGGGTTACCGGAACCCCCCGGGGGGTTATTGGGCCTACATGGGCCTTGAGGGAGAAGAGAGAAGGAGGCAGGAGGTGGCCGCGCGCCCCTCCCCTTCCTAGTCCAAATAGGACAAGGGAAGGGGGGCGGCGCCCCCCCCCCCTTTCCTTCCCCTCTTCCTCCTCTTTCCCCCCTTCTCCTTCTCCAACTAGGAAAGAAGGGAGTGGAGTAGGACTCCCCCCTGGCGCGCCCCTCCTTGGCCGGCAGCCCCTCCCCTTGGCTCCTTTATATATGGGGGCAGGGGCACCCTAGAACACACAAGTTGATCTTCGTGATCGTTCCTTAGCCATGTGCGGTGCCCCCCTCCACCATATTCCACCTCGGTCATATCGTTGCGGTGCTTAGGCGAAGCCCTGCGACGGTAGAACATCAAGATCGTCACCACGCCGTCGTGCTGACGGAACTCATTCCCGAAGCTTTGCTGGATCTGAGCCCGGGGAGCGTCATCGAGCTGAACGTGTGCTAAGAACTCGGAGGTGCCGGAGTAACGGTGCTTGGATCGGTTGGACCGGGAAGACGTACGACTACTTCCTCTTCGTTGCGCAACGCTTCCGCTTCGGTCTACGAGGGTATGTAGACAACACTCTCCCCTCTCGTTGCTATGCATCACCATGATCTTGCGTGTGCGTAGGAAAATTTTGAAATTACTACGTTCCCCAACAGTGGCATCCGAGCCTAGGTTTTCATGGTTTGATGTTATATGCACGAGTAGAACACAAGTGAGTTGTGGGCGATATAAGTCATACTGCCTACCGGCATGTCATACTTTGGTTCGGCGGTATTGTTGGATGAAGCGGCCCGGACCGACATTACGCGTACGCTTACACGAGACTGGTTCTACCGCCGTGCTTTGCACACAAGTGGCTAGCGGGTGTCAGTTTCTCCAACTTTAGTTGAACCGAGTGTGGCTATGCCCGGTCCTTGCGAAGGTTAAAACGGCATCAACTTGACAAACTATCGTTGTGGTTTTGATGCGTAGGTAAGATTGGTTCTTGCTAAGCCCGTAGCAGCCACGTAAAATTTGCAACAACAAAGTAGAGGACGTCTAACTTGTTTTTGCAGGGCATGTTGTGATGTGATATGGTCAAGACATGATGCTAAATTTTATTGTATGAGATGATCATGTTTTGTAACCGAGTTATCGACAACTGGCAGGAGCCATATGGTTGTCGCTTTATTGTATGCAATGCAATCGCCCTGTAATGCTTTAATTTATCACTAAGCGGTAGCGATAGTCGTAGAAGCATAAGATTGGCGAGACGACAACGATGTTATGATGGAGATCAAGGTGTCGCGTCGGTGATGATGGTGATCATGATGGTGCTTCGAAGATGGAGATCACAAGCACAAGATGATGATGGCCATATCATATCACTTATATTGATTGCATGTGATGTTTATCTTTTATGCATCTTATCTTGCTTTGATTGACGGTAGCATTTTAAGATGATCTCTCACTAATTATCAAGAAGTGTTCTCCCTGAGTATGCACCGTTGTGAAAGTTCTTCATGCTGAGACACCACGTGATGATCGGGCGTCATATGCTCTACGTTCAAATACAACGGGTGCAAAACAGTTGCACACGCGGAATACTCAGGTTATACTTGACGAGCCAAGCATATACAGATATGGCCTCGGAACACGGAGACCGAAAGGTCGAGCGTGAATCATATAGTAGATATGATCAACATAGTGATGTTCACCATTGAAACTACTCCATCTCACGGGATGATCAGACATGGTTTACTTGATATGGATCACGTGATCACTTAGAGGATTAGAGGGATGTCTATCTAAGTGGGAGTTCTTAAGTAATATGATTAATTGAACTTAAATTTATCATGAACTTAGTCCCTGATAGTATCTTGCTTGTTTATGTTGATTGTAGATAGATGGCCCGTACTTTTGTTCCGTTGAATTTTAATGCGTTCCTTGAGAAAGAAAAGTTGAAAGATGATGGTAGCAATTACACGGACTGGGTCCGTAACTTGAGGATTATCCTCATTGCTGCACAGAAGAATTACGTCCTGGAAGCACCGCTGGGTGCCAGGCCTGCTGCAGGAGCAACACCAGATGTTATGAACGTTTGGTAGAGCAAAGCTGATGACTACTCGATAGTTCAATGTGCCATGCTTTACGGCTTAGAACCGGGACTTCAACGACGTTTTGAACGTCATGGGGCATATGAGATGTTCTAGGAGTTGAAGTTAATATTCCAACAGAATGCCCGGATTGAGAGATATGAAGTCTCCAATAAGTTCTATAGCTGCAAGATGGAGGAGAATAGTTCTGTCAGTGAGCATATACTCAAAATGTCTGGGTATAATAATCACTTGATTCAATTGGGAGTTAATCTTCCAGATGATTGCGTCATTGACAGAATTCTCCAATCACTTCCACCAAGCTACAAGAGCTTCGTAATGAACTATAATATGCAAGGGATGGATAAGACAATTCCCGAGCTCTTCGCAATGCTAAAGGCTGCGGAGGTAGAAATCAAGAAGGAGCATCAAGTGTTGATGGTCAACAAGACCACTAGTTTCAAGAAAAAGGGCAAAGGGAAGAAGAAGGGGAACTTCAAGAAGAACAGCAAGCAAGTTGCTGCTCAAGAGAAGAAACCCAAGTCTGGACCTAAGCCTGAAACTGAGTGCTTCTACTGCAAGCAGACTGGTCACTGGAAGCGGAACTGCCCCAAGTATTTGGCGGATAAGAAGGATGGCAAGGTGAACAAAGGTATATGTGATATACATGTTATTGATGTGTACCTTACTAATGCTCGCAGTATCACCTGGGTATTTGATACTGGTTCTGTTGCTAATATTTGCAACTCGAAACAGGGGCTACGGATTAAGCGAAGATTGGTTAAGGACGAGGTGACGATGCGCGTGGGAAATGGTTCCAAAGTCGATGTGATCGCGGTCGGCACGCTACCTCTACATCTACCTTCGGGATTAGTTTTAGACCTAAATAATTGTTATTTGCTGCCAGCGTTGAGCATGAACATTATATCTGGATCTTGTTTGATGCAAGACGGTTATTCATTTAAATCTGAGAATAATGGTTGTTCTATTTATATGAGTAATATCTTTTATGGTCATGCACCCTTGAAGAATGGTCTATTCTTATTGAATCTCGATAGTAGTGACACACATATTCATAATGTTGAAGCCAAAAGATGCAGAGTTGATAATGATAGTGCAACTTATTTGTGGCACTGCCGTTTAGGTCATATCGGTGTAAAGCGCATGAAGAAACTCCATACTGATGGACTTTTACAACCACTTGATTATCAATCACTTGGTACTTGCGAACCGTGCCTCATGGGCAAGACGACTAAAACGCCGTTCTCCGGTACTATGGAGAGAGCAACAGATTTGTTGGAAATCATACATACAGATGTATGTGGTCCAATGAATGTTGAGGCTCATGGCGGATATCGTTATTTTCTCACCTTCACAGATGATTTAAGCAGATATGGGTATATCTACTTAATGAAACACAAGTCTGAAACATTTGAAAAGTTCAAAGAATTTCAGAGTGAAGTGGAAAATCATCGTAACAAGAAAATAAAGTTTCTATGATCTGATCGTGGAGGAGAATATTTGAGTTACGAGTTTGGTGTACATTTGAAACGATGCGGAATAGTTTCGCAGCTCACACCACCCGGAACACCACAACGTAATGGTGTGTCCGAACGTCGTAATCGTACTTTACTTGATATGGTACGATCTATGATGTCTCTTACAGATTTACCGCTATCGTTTTGGGGTTATGCTTTAGAGACGGCCGCATTCACGTTAAATAGGGCACCATCGAAATCCGTTGAGACGACGCCTTATGAACTATGGTTTGGCAAGAAACCAAAGTTGTCGTTTCTAAAAGTTTGGGGCTGCGACGCTTATGTGAAAAAGTTTCAACCTGATAAGCTCGAACCCAAATCGGAGAAATGTGTCTTCATAGGATATCCAAAGGAAACTATTGGATACACCTTCTATCACAAATCCGAAGGCAAGACTTTTGTTGCTAAATTCGGAAACTTTCTAGAGAAGGAGTTTCTCTCGAAAGAAGTGAGTGGGAGGAAAGTAGAACTTGATGAGGTAAATGTACCTGCTCCCTTGTTGGAAAGTAGTTTATCACAGAAACCGGTTTCTGCGACAACTACACCAGTTAGTGAGGAAGTTGATGATCATGATCATGAAACTTCAGATCAAGTTACTACTGAGCCTCGTAGATCAACCAGATAAGATGCGCACCAGAGTGGTACGGTAATCCTGTTCTGGAAGTCATGCTACTAGATCATGATGAACCTACGAACTATGAAGAAGCGATGGTGAGCCCAGATTCCGCAAAATGGCTTGAAGCCATGAAATCTGAGATGGGATCCATGTATGAGAGAAAGTGTGGACTTTGGTTGACTTGCCCGATGGTCGGCAAGCAATTGAGAATAAATGGATCTTCAAGAAGAAGACTGACGCTGACGGTAATGTTACTGTCTACAAAGCTCGACTTGTCGCAAAAGGTTTTCGACAAGTTCAAGGGATTGACTACGATGAGACCTTCTCACCCGTAGCGACGCTTAAGTCTGTCCGAATCATGTTAGCAATTGCCGCATTTTATGATTATGAAATTTGGCAGATGGATGTCAAAACTGCATTCCTGAATGGATTTCTGGAAGAAGAGTTGTATATGATGCGACCAGAAGGTTTTGTCGATCCAAAGGGAGCTAACAAAGTGTGCAAGCTCCAGCGATCCATTTATGGACTGGTGCAAGCCTCTCGGAGTTGGAATAAATGCTTTGATAGTGTGATCAAGGCATTTGGGTTTGTACAGACTTTTGGAGAAGCCTATATTTACAAGAAAGTGAGTGGGAGCTCTGTAGCATTTCTGATATTATATGTGGATGACATATTACTGATTAGAAATGATATAGAATTTCTGGATAGCATAAAGGGATACTTGAATAAGAGTTTTTCAATGAAAGACCTCGGTGAAGCTGCTTACATATTAGGCATTAAGATCTATAGAGATAGATCAAGACGCTTAATTGGACTTTCACAAAGCACATACCTTGACAAAGTTTTGAAGAAGTTCAAAATGGATCAAGCAAAGAAAGGGTTCTTGCCTGTGTTACAAGGTGTGAAATTGAGTAAGACTCAATGCCCGATCACTGCAGAAGATAGAGAGAAAATGAACGATGTTCCCTATGCTTCATCCATAGGCTCTATCATGTATGCAATGCTGTGTACCAGACCTAATGTGTGCCTTGCTATAAGTCTAGCATGGAGGTACCAAAGTAATCCAGGAGTGGATCACTGGACAGCGGTCCAGAACATCCTGAAGTACCTGAAAAGGACTAAGGATATGTTTCTCATATATGGAGGTGACAAAGAGCTCATCGTAAACGGTTACGTTGATGCAAGCTTTGACACTGATCCGGACGATTCTAAATCGCAAACCGGATACGTGTTTACATTAAACGGTGGAGCTGTCAGTTGGTGCAGTTCTAAACAAAGCGTCGTGGCGGGATCTACATGTGAAGCGGAGTACATAGCTGCTTCGGAAGCAGCGAACGAAGGAGTCTGGATGAAGGAGTTCATATCCGATCTAGGTGTCATACCTAGTGCATTGGGTCCAATGAAAATCTTTTGTGACAATACTGGTGCAATTGCCTTGGCAAAGGAATCCAGATTTCACAAGAGAACCAAGCACATCAAGAGACGCTTCAATTCCATCCGGGATCTAGTCCAGGTGGGAGACATAGAGATTTGCAAGATACATACGGATCTGAATGTAGCAGACCCGTTGACTAAGCCTCTTCCACGAGCAAAACATGATCAGCACCAAGGCTCCATGGGTGTTAGAATCATTACTGTGTAATCTAGATTATTGACTCTAGTGCAAGTGGGAGACTGAAGGAAATGTGCCCTAAAGGCAATAATAAAGTTATTATTTATTTCCTTATATCATGATAAATGTTTATTATTCATGCTAGAATTGTATTAACCGGAAACATAATACATGTGTGAATACATAGACAGACAGAGTGTCACTAGTATGCCTCTACTTGACTAGCTCGTTAATCAAAGATGGTTATGTTTCCTAACCATAGACAAAGAGTTGTTATTTGATTAACGAGATCAGATCATTAGTTGAATGATCTGATTAACATGACCCATTTCATTAGCTTAGCACCCGATCGTTTAGTATGTTGCTATTGCTTTCGTCATGACTTATACATGTTCCTTTGACTATGAGATTATGCAACTCCCGTTTACCGTAGGAACACTTTGTGTGCTACCAAACGTCACAACGTAACTGGGTGATTATAAAGGAGCTCTACAGGTGTTTCCAAAGGTACATGTTGGGTTGGCGTATTTCGAGATTAGGATTTGTCACTCCGATTGTCAGAGAGGTATCTCTGGGCCCTCTCGGTAATGCACATCACATAAGCCTTGCAAGCATTGCAACTAATGTGTTAGTTGTGAGATGATGTATTACGGAACGAGTAAAGAGACTTGCCGGTAACGAGATTGAACTAGGTATTGGATACCGACGATCGAATCTCGGGCAAGTAACATACCGATGACAAAGGGAACAACGTATGTTGTTATGCGGTCTGACCGATAAAGATCTTCGTAGAATATGTAGGATCCAATATGGGCATCTAGGTCCCTCTATTGGTTATTGACCGGAGACGTGTGTCCGTCATGTCTACATTGTTCTCGAACCATAGGGTCCGCACGCTTAATGTTACGATGACAGTTATTATGAGTTTATGCATTTTGATGTACCGAAGGTTGTTCGGAGTCCCGGATGTGATCACGGACATGACGAGGAGTCTCTAAATGGTAGAGACATAAAGATCAATATATTGGAAGCCTATATTTGGACATTGGAATCGTTCCGGGTGAAATCGGCATTTTACCGGAGTACCGGGGGGTTACCGGAACCCCCCGAGGGGTTATTGGGCCTACATGGGCCTTGAGGGAGAAGAGAGAAGGAGGCAGGAGGTGGCCGCGCGCCCCTCCCCTTCCTAGTCCGAATAGGACAAGGGAAGGGGGGCGGCGCCCCCCCTTTCCTTCCCCTCTTCCTCCTCTTTCCCCCCTTCTCCTTCTCCAACTAGGAAAGAAGGGAGTCCTACTCCCGGTGGGAGTAGGACTCCCCCCTGGCGCGCCCCTCCTTGGCCGGCCGCCCCCTCCCCTTGGCTCCTTTATATACGGGGGCAGGGGGGCACCCTAGAACACACAAGTTGATCTTCGTGATCATTCCTTAGCCGTGTGCGGTGCCCCCCTCCACCATATTCCACCTCGGTCATATCGTTGCGGTGCTTAGGCGAAGCCCTGCGTCGGTAGAACATCAAGATCGTCACCACGACGTCGTGCTGACCGAACTCATCGCCGAAGCTTTGCTGGATCGGAGCCCGGGGAGCGTCCTCGAGTTGAACGTGTGCTAAAAACTCGGAGGTGCCGGAGTAACGGTGCTTGGATCGGTTGGACCGGGAAGACGTACGACTACTTCCTCTACGTTGCGTCAACGCTTCCGCTTCGGTCTACGAGGGTACGTAGACAACACTCTCCCCTCTCGTTGCTATGCATCACCATGATCTTGCGTGTGCGTAGGAAAATTTTGAAATTACTACGTTCCCCAACACTAACTTGGTTCAGTAACACTGAGTCCCTTTCAACTACTGTGAACGATGATTCCACAGTACCTTGTGGATTGTGGGAAGAAATTTATCCTACACTTCCCTTGGTACTATTGCGTTATCATCTCGCAATTTGTGGGTTTACGAGGCATGTTTTAATTCTCGGCTACTTGTGTTTGCGCACCCTCCCTGAATTTTGCCGATGATTCAATTCTTTAGCACCATGTCTTTTCGGGGGACGATCTTGTACTACCCGATGCCATTCAGAAGATTGTTCTGAATTGTTTTGGTTAGTACAGAGTCATCTCCCCGATCTGTGTGTGCTTCTCATATGAGGCTTTGATTTTTATTTACCATGTTTGCATAGGCCTATGATTAAATTTTATGCCACCTTGTGATCAAGGTATCGCCTTTAGTACCTAGCTCGTGTTGTGCTTGATCAGATAATATGCTATGCATGATCCGTGGTACTAAGGGATCATCTCTTGAGTGCTATGCATGATCCCTGGTGTGTTATGAGGCATGTTTTAATTATCTGCTTTCTTTTGCAGTGCCTTGAGGAGGGGGATTTGCAAGCTTCATCCAATAGGCCGAGGGGTAGACCAATGAAGGTTGGCCACTTCCAAGACGATGTTGGCCCATCGCATTTCTCCAAGGCGATCATGAATGCCAATTTCCACCGGCTTCCGTGGCTTCATTGGCACTGTCCCGATCGAGGACCATCACGCTGAAGACGAACACCGGATACGGCTGGAAGGTGAAGCTGAAAGAGATTGATGGAAGGCCACGCGTAGGCTGCACGCCGACACCGCAGAAACCTCTGCTACTGCCGAGAACGAAAACCTGCCCTGCCAGCGAGGGAACCCGTTGCCGGCTGCTCAGCCCTTCACTCGCCGGACACACGCAGCTCCACATCTCCTCCTGCGCAATGCGCCTGTCAGATCTACGCACAAGAACATGGGTAAAGCTGAGAGGTTAGAAATGTTCAGTAAGTTTATGACTCTTCTCCTTCAGATGTTGAGGTCATCCGTTTTAATAGCTAGCACGATTGATTTTCACTCTAATTCAGTGTTTACTTCAACAATTCCGTTTTTATTTACTCTGCATATTAGAGTTGACTGAAGTCAAACTTTGTAATATATAGAAAAGAATTTTAATGTTTACCATAAAAGAATCTATATGATGTGGAAGTACATTCAACAATGAATCTAATGGTATTGATTTGTTATTGTATACGTTAATATTTTTGTCTATAAACTTTGTCAAAGTTTGCAAAGCTTGACTTTGACCAAAGCTAATATGCAGAGTAAATAAAAACGGAGGGAGTATACTAAACCAAGGGAATCTTTTCTTAGCACCACCCACTCCACCAATCCGTTTCGACTCGGGATTTTCACCACGCTACACACGCGCTGGATCGAAGCAATGCCACACTGCCACACCCACACTGAGGTGAATTGAGACATGACCCGTCGTATCAATGCCTGCCACAGGAAAAAGGGCAGTGTTGGGCGCCGCCGGCCCACACCGGCCCCCAAATTTGGGCCGGTCGGGCCGCCCGATACAACTGTGCACAACTGTCCACCGCGCATCTTCTTCCTTCCCCTCCTCGTCGTCGATGTGGTCAACACGGGGAAATCCATGGCGACCGTAACTCTCTTCCCTCCCCTGACCCCCCGCGCGCGGGGCGTGCGTCCGTCCTTGCCTGTTAGCCCGCCCCTCGATGCTCTCCGTTGAAAAAAAACGCAAAAGAAAAATAGGTCGTTGACCCATAGAAGCTTTTTTGTTGCCCCCACCCCCCTCGCAGTTCCATCCTTGGGTGCTCCTTCTCGGTGTCGGCTGCAAAACAGCAGCCCTCGCCGGTGTTGCCTTCCCTCTGGTTGCAACTAATGCGCCCCACGGTGTCACTCGCCAGCCGAGCCGGTGGTAGCGAAAAAAGACACTAGTTCCAGCAAGAAAAACAAATGGTGGTAACAAAAATTCATTGTCCCAGCAAAACTCACAAAAACGGTAGTAACAAAAATGTCCGGTGGTTCCAGCACAACACAAAGCTGCTAGTAGCAAAAAGACGGGAGTGGTTCTAGGAAAAGATTTGATGCAGAAAAAAATCACAGTGGCCACGGCACTACCATCCCCTCGATTGCAGCAAAATCTAAAGAAGGTTCTAGCAAAAAAAGAAGTGGTTCCAGCAAAAGAATGAGGCAACAAAAAATCCATATTAGCACAACTCAAAACAAATTCGATGTAGCAAATGAACTAGCTGGTTCCAGCAAAAAATTCACTTGTTCTAGCAAAATATGAAGTCGCCGGTGAGGCGTGGTTTTGTTCCAACAAAAAGTTCCAACACTTAGTAAGACATTTATAGAAGAGATATTTCAACACTTAAAAAACACTAAATGAGATATCAACACTTATTAGGATATTTCAACAATATAAAAGCACATTTCACAACACTAAATAACACTAGTGCAAAACCGGCCTTTAGTGCCGGTTCATCAACCGGCACTAAAGAGTGGGGACTAAAGGTCCCCCCCTTTAGTACCGGTTCGTCACGAACTGGCGCTAAAGTGCAAACACGTGGCACGAGCCAGGCCCGTGTGCGCGTAGGAATGTTTGGGCATTTTTTTAATTTTTGCTTTAATTTTGTGTTTTCAATTTAATTTGGTAATTGTTTTACATTATAATGAGTTGTTAAATCATTAGGTGGAAGTACCGCGGATTAGTTTCGACTGGAGGATCTAGCTAGCTAAGTGATCAAGTATATATATGCCATATCGATATTATACTTGATCACCTAATTAGGTGATCAAGTTTAATATATATGGATATGGCATATATATATACTTGATCACTTAGGTAGGATCCATCCAGCTGAAACTAATCTGTGGTTTCTTTCATTAAATGATATAATAACTCATCATCGTCATCATATTAATATAAAAACTCTTGCATCATTTCATCAACATATATATATATACTCTAGCTAGCTAGCTAAAAAACATCGTAGTCGTCATTATCACTATTTAATCATCATAGTCATTACCGCTATCTAATCACCACCAATAGTAGCTTAAAGAAGAAACATTCACTTTTACCAGAAGCAAAAATATCATCGAGTTCAACATGATTGTCATGATATTATAAGCGTTCATATATAACACCACAAAAGCAAATCACTCTTTGAGATTAAGTTCAGAATGAAGAACACGGACATAAAAGGACAAGTACTAAGAGCAGCATGAACTAGCTAAATCACTCCTGCTAGCTACTCTCTCTCTGGTAAAATAGCATAGAACATGTATAGCTCTCCTGATTCATCATACTGGAGCATGCAGATGAACCTGTCTTCTAATCGTGGGCTGCGCTTCTCATTGCTGCCCCCTAGTACTTCTCTGCGATCGTTAACAATTTTGCTCCAATCTTTCACTATTAAGCATTCATCGCTTTTAGAAATCCTGAATGCACTCATGTGCAATGTAGGATATCTTGGTCGTAAGCTAACCATTGACATGTGACCTTTAGTCTCGATCCACTGAGGCACAACTGTCATCGGGAGTCCCTGTTGAAGAATATCGTATAATAACTAATATACTTAGCAATGAAAGTTTAGCAAAAGATAATGTATGCAAAAGATGCACTGAGGACAAATAGTAAAAATATTACCATCTTTCGTAAATAGATGTGACCGTAGTTCAATATGATCACTATTGGTCGCACGTTTTGAGTACTAACATTTCTAAGTGCAGGAAAAGAATTGTCTTGACAGTATGAAGATCCTCAAGCCATGAAATATAATGACTTATCTCCTCGCAGTTTAGTTCAGCTCTGAGACAGTAGTAGGTCCTGTCTACCAAGCGCCGGACATGTTTGCTTGAATGGAGATAAGTTGTCAATAGAAATTAGTTGTCAATTATTTTTGAATAAGCAATATCAAAGACAAAAATATAGTTGAGAAGAACTCACATAATGGTAGAATTGGAGGCGTCTGCACATCGACCCATATGTCTCTATTACCTTCAATATCATCTTCCGGACGAATATCAAAGGTGATAACCATACCAGGCTCAAATGCATAAGCCTTGCATAATGCTTGCCAAGTTTTGCATTCAAAATAGGTGTACGTGTGTGCATTATATACTTTGACGTTGAAAGTATAACCATGCTCAGTTTTCAGGTAAACTCTCTTTACCTCCATAGTTTTCATATCATTGAAACCTATCTTATCCAAGACAAAAATTCTTGCATGGCAGGGGATGCGCTAGTAGAATAGTGAAAATTAAAAATTATAAGTCAGGCAAATGAAGCATATATAAGTCATGCTTAATTACGAAAACAGACTTGTCGTTGTGACTTACTGTATCGAATTCGAAGTTCTTATCCAGCTTGATGTTGAATCACCTATCATCAACAAGGAAATTTCTGTCGCACTGGCCGCACTGGTCTTCACAGTATTCGCACATAATGAAATTTTTTCCGTCGTCAGACGACATTTCCTATGTTCATATTAGGCGAAACATTAAACACTTACTAATTCAATTAATTCAACTACTGCTATTAATTCAACTAAGCATTTACTAAAAATAAACTAGTTATATTAATTCAACTAGTTCAATTAAACATTTACTAAAAATAAACTAGTTATATTAATTCAATTAGTTCAACTAAGCATTTACTAAAAATAAACTAGTTCTATTAATTTAATTCGTTCAACTAAGCATTTACTAAAAATAAACTAGTTATATTAATTCAATTAGTTCCACTAAGCATTTACTAAAAATAAACTAGTTCTATTAATTCAATTAGTTCAACTATGCATTTACTAAAAATAAATTAGTTCTATTAATTCAACTAGCTAAAATAATATAACTAGTTCTATTAATTCAACTAGTTCAAATAATATAACTAGTTCTATTAATTCAACTAGTTCAAATAATAATCTCATATACGTACCTAAATTTTCTTACTAAAAATAAACTATTTATATTAATTCAACTAGTTCAACTAAATATTTACTAAAAATAAACTAGTTATATTAATTCAATTAGTTCAACTAAGAATTTACTAAAAATAAACTAGTTCTATTAATTAAACTAGTTCAAATAATATAACTAGGTCTATTAATTCAACTAGTTTAAATAATCTCATATACATTTCTTTTCTTACTAAAAATAAACTAGTTCTAATTCATCTAACATGCATTAACATTTCTAACATTCTAAAAATAAACTAGTTATATTAATTAATTCATCTAAACAATAGAAAACAGAAAATAAGTAAAAAAATGTGTGTGTGTGTATGTGTGTACGTACATGTGTAGTGTACGTGTAGTGTGTGTGTGTATGTGTGTATGCGTGTGTGTATGTGTGTGTGTGTGCATGTGTATGTGTGTGTATGTGTGTGTATGCGTGTGTGTATGTGTGTGTGTGTGTATGTGTGTGTATGCGTGTGTCTATGGAGCGGGCGCGTACGGGCGGCGGGGGCGGTGAGGGCGGCGGCCGGGGATGACGAGACGGGCGGCGGGCCGGCGATGAGGCGGCGGGGGGCGGCGACGACGACGGGCGGTGGGGCCGGCCGGCGACGACGGGGACGACGACGATGGGCGGCGGGGGCGGCGAGGGCGGCGGGGACGCCGATGACATCCGGCGGGGGCGACGGCACGGTGGCGCGGCGGCGGCGGCGTCGGCTTGAGTTTTTTCTAAACAGTTGTTTGCAATTTTTTAAGAAAACGTTGTTCACAAATTTTATGGAAGTTGTTCACATAATTTAAAAAGTTGTTCACTATACTTGTGGAAGTTGTTGTATATACAATTTTTTAAAAGTTGTTCACAAGTTTTTCTTAAGAAAACATGATTTTTTAAAAAGGTAGACAAATTTAGAAAAGTTGTTCACAAAGTATCTAGAAAGTTGTTTGCAAAAACGTATAGAAAAGATTGTCCCCAAATTTAAAAAAATTCACAGTATTTTTTTAGGAAAGTTGTTTACACAAATTTAAAGTTATTCCTAGGCATGTTATTCAATTTTTGAAAAGTTGTTCACAAATTTTAAAAAAATGTTGAAAGGTTTAGAAAAGTTGTTCACTGATCTTTAAAAAAATCCATGAGGGGACAATTTCTTTAATCGTGAGGAAAATGAAGGAAATATGCCCTAGGGGCAATAATAAAGTTATTATTTATTTCCTTATATCATGATAAATGTTTATTATTCATGCTAGAATTGTATTAACCGGAAACATAATACATGTGTGAATACATAGACAAACAGAGTGTCACTAGTATGCCTCTACTTGACTAGCTCGTTAATCAAAGATGGTTATGTTTCCTAAGCATGAACAAAGAGTTGTTATTTGATTAGCGAGGCCACATCATTAGTTGAATGATCTGATTGACTTGACCCATTCCATTAGCTTAGCACCCGATCGTTTAGTATGTTGCTATTGCTTTCTTCATGACTTATACGTGTTCCTATGACTATAAGATTATGCAACTCCCGTTTGCCGGAGGAACACTTTGTGTGCTACCAAACATCACAACGTAACTGGGTGATTATAAAGGAGCTCTAGAGGTGTCTCCAATGGTAAATGTTGGGTTGGCGTATTTCGAGAATAGGATTTGTCACTCCGATTGTCGGAGAGGTATCTCTGGGCCCTCTCGGTAATGCACATCACATAAGCCTTGCAAGAATTGCAACTAATGAGTTAGCTGCGGGATGATGTATTACGGAACGAGTAAAGAGACTTGCTAGTAACGAGATTGAACTAGGTATTGGATACCGACGATCGAATCTCGGCAAGTAAGATACCGATGACAAAGGGAACAACGTATGTTGTTATGCGGTCTGACCGATAAAGATCTTCGTAGAATATGTAGGAGCCAATATGGGCATCCAGGTCCCGCTATTGGTTATTGACCGGAGATGTGTCTCAGTCATGTCTACATTGTTCTCGAACCGTAGGGTCCGCACGCTTAACGTTACGATGACAGTTATTATGAGTTTATGCATTTTGATGTACCGAAGTTAGTTCGGAGTCCCGGATGTGATCACGGACATGACGAGGAGTCTCGAAATGTTCGAGACATAAAGATTGATATATTGCACGGCTATATTCGGACACCGGAAGGGTTCCGGGTGATTTCGGAGAAAACCGGAGTGCCGGAGGGGTTACCGGAACCCCCCGGGGAAGTAATGGGCCTTATTGGGCCTTAGGGGAGAGAGAGGGCTGCGGCCTAGGAGGTGGCACGCCCCCCCCCCCACATGGGGAGTCCGAATTGGACTAGGGATGGGGGGCGCGGCCCCTCTTTCCCTCTCCCTCTCCTTCTCTTTCCTTCCCCCTTTAGGTTTCCTAATTGGATTAGGAAAGGGGAGTCCTACTCCCACTAGGAGGAGGACTCCCCCTCCCCTTGGCGCGCCCCATAGGGCCGGCCGGCCTCCCCCTTGCTCCTTTATATACGGGGGCAGGGGGCACCCTAGGACACACAGGTTGATCCTTGAGATCGTCCCTTAGCCGTGTGCGGTGCCCCCTGCCCCCATATTCCACCTCGATCATATCATTGTAGTGCTTAGGCGAAGCCCTGCGTTGGTAGAACATCGTCACCACGCAGTCGTGCTGACGGAACTCTTCCCCGACGCTTTGCTGGATCGGAGCCCGGCGATCGTCATCAAGCTGTACGTGTGCTAAGAACTCGGAGGTGCCGGAGTAACGGTGCTTGGATCGGTCGGATCGGGAAGACGTACGACTACTTCCTCTACGTTGTGTGATCGCTTCCGCAGTCGGTCTGCGTTGGTACGTAGACAACACTCTCCCCTCTCGTTGCGATGCATCACCATGATCTTGCGTGTGCGTAGGAAAATTTTGAAATTACTACGTTCCCCAACAGTGGCATCCGACCCAGGTTTTATGGTTTGATGTGATTTGCACGAGTAGAACACAAGTGAGTTGTGGACGATATAAGTCATACTGCCTACCAGCATGTCATACTTTGGTTCAGCGGTATTGTTGGACGAGACGACCCGGACCAACATTACGCGTACGCTTACGCGAGACCGGTTCCCCCGATGTGCTTTGCACACAGGTGGCTTGCGGGCGACTGTCTCTCCAACTTTAGTTGAATCAAGTGTGGCTACGCCCGGTCCTTGCGAAGGTTAAAACGGAGTCTATTTGAGAAACTATCGTTGTGGTTTTGATGCGTAGGTGAGATTGGTTCTTGCTTAAGCCCGTAGCAGCCACGTAAAACTTGCAACAACAAAGTAGAGGACGTCTAACTTGTTTTTGCAGGGCATGTTGTGATGTGATATGGTCAAGGCATGATGCTGAATTTTATTGTATGAGATGATCATGTTTTGTAACCAAGTTATCGGCAACTGGCAGGAGCCATATGGTTGTCGCTTTATTGTATGCAATGCAATCGCGATGTAATGCTTTACTTTATCACTAAGCGGTAGCGATAGTCGTGGAAGCATAAGATTGGCGAGATGACAACGATGCTACGATGGAGATCAAGGTGTCGCACCGGTGACGATGGCAATCATGACGGTGCTTCGGAGATGGAGATCACAAGCACAAGATGATGATGGCCATATCATATCACTTATATTTGATTACATATGATGTTTATCTTTTATGCATCTTATCTTGCTTTGATTGACGGTAGCATTATAAGATGATCTCTCACTAAATTATCAAGAAGTGTTCTCCCTGAGTATGCACCGTTGCCAAAGTTCGTCGTGCCCAGACACCACGTGATGATCGGGTGTGATAAGCTCTACGTCCATCTACAATGGGTGCAAGCCAGTTTTGCACACGCAGAATACTCAGGTTAAACTTGACGAGCCTAGCATATGCAGATATGGCCTCGGAACACAGAGACCGAAAGGTCAAGCGTGAATCATATAGTAGATATGATCAACATAACGATGTTCACCATTGAAAACTACTCCATCTCACGTGATGATCGGTTATGGTTTAGTTGATTTGGATCACGTGATCACTTAGAGGATTAGAGGGATGTCTATCTAAGTGGGAGTTCTTAAGTAATTTGATTAATTGCACTTAAACTTATCATGAACTTAGTACCTGATAGTATCTTGCTTGTTTATGTTGATTGTAGATAGATGGCTCGTGCTGTTGTTCGTTGAATTTTAATGCGATCCTTGAGAAAGCAAAGTTGAAAGATGATGGCAGCAATTACACGGACTGGGTCCGTAACTTGAGGATTATCCTCATTGATGCTCAGAAGAATTATGTCCTGGAAGCACCGCTGGGTGCCAGGCCTGTTGCTGGAGCAACACCAGATGTTATGAACGTCTGGCAGAGCAAAGCTGATGACTACTCGATAGTTCAGTGTGCCATGCTTTACGGCTTAGAATCGGGACTTCAACGACGTTTTGAATGTCATGGAGAATATGAGATGTTCCAGGAGTTGAAGTTAATATTTCAAGCAAATGCCCGGATTGAGAGATATGAAGTCTCCAATAAGTCCTATAGCTGCAAGATGGAGGAGAACAGTTCTGTCAGTGAGCATATACTCAAAATGTCTGGGTATAACAATCACTTGATTCAGATGGGAGTTAATCTTCCAGATGATTGCGTCATTGACAGAATTCTCCAATCACTGCCACCAAGCTACAAGAGCTTCGTGATGAACTATAATATGCAAGGGATGAACAAGACTATTCCCGAGCTCTTCGCAATGCTGAAAGCTGCGGAGGTAGAAATCAAAAAGGAGCATCAAGTGTTGATGGTTAACAAGACCACTAGTTTCAAGAAAAAGGGCAAAGGGAAGAAGAAGGGGAACTTCAAGAAGAACGGCTAGCAAGTTGCTGCTCAGGAGAAGAAACCCAAGTCTGGACCTAAGCCTGAAACTGAGTGCTTCTACTACAAGCAGACTGGTCACTAGAAGCGGAACCGCCCCAAGTATTTGGCGGATAAGAAGGATGGCAAGGTGAACAAAGGTATATGTGATATACATGTTATTGATGTGTACCTTACTAGAGCTCGTAGTAGCACCTGCGTATTTGATACTGGTTCTGTTGCTAATATTTGCAACTCGAAACAGGGACTACGGAATAAGCGGACACTAGCAAAGGACGAGGTGACGATGCGCGTGGGAAACGGTTCCAAAGTCGATGTGATCGCGGTCGGCACGCTACCTCTACATCTACCCTCGGGATTAATATTAGACGTAAATAATTGTTATTTGGTGCCAGCGTTGAGCATGAACATTATATCTGGATCTTGTTTAATGCGAGATGGTTATTCATTTAAATCAGAGAATAATGGTTGTTCTATTTATATGAGTAATATCTTTTATGGTCATGCACCTTTAAAGAGTGGTCTATTTTTGATGAATCTCGACAGTAGTGATACACATATTCATAATGTTGAAGCCAAAAGATGCAGAGTTGATAATGAAAGTGCAACATATTTGTGGCACTATCGTTTAGGTCATATCGGTGTAAAGCGCATGAAGAAACTCCATACTGATGGACTTTTGGAACCACTTGATTATGAATCACTTGGTACTTGCGAACCGTGCCTCATGGGCAAGATGACTAAAACACCGTTCTCCGGTACTATGGAGAGAGCAACAGATTTGTTGGAAATCATACATACCGATGTATGTGGTCCGATGAATATTGAGGCTCGTGGCGGATATCGTTATTTTCTCACCTTCACAGATGACTTAAGCAGATATGGGTATATCTACTTAATGAAACACAAGTCTGAAACATTTGAAAAGTTCAAAGAATTTCAGAGTGAAGCTGAAAATCATCGTAACAAGAAAATAAAGTTTCTACAATCTGATCGTGGAGGAGAATATTTGAGTTACGAGTTTGGTGTACATTTGAAAAATTGTGGAATAGTTTCGCAACTCATGCCACCCGGAACACCACAGCACAATGGTGTGTCCGAACGTCGTAATCGTACTTTACTGGATATGGTGCGATCTATGATGTCTCTTACTGATTTACCGCTATCGTTTCGGGGTTATGCTTTAGAGACGGCCGCATTCACGTTAAATAGGGCACCATCAAAATCCGTTGAGATGACACCTTATGAACTGTGGTTTGGCAAGAAATCAAAGTTGTCGTTTCTTAAAGTTTGGGGCTGCGATGCTTATGTGAATAAGCTTCAACCTGATAAGCTCGAACCCAAATCGGAAAAATGTGTCTTCATAGGATACCCAAAGGAGACTATTGGGTACACCTTCCATCACAGATCCGAAGGCAAGACATTCGTTGCTAAGAATGGATCCTTTCTAGAGAAGGAGTTTCTCTCGAAAGAAGTGAGTGGGAGGAAAGTAGAACTTGACGAGGTAACTGTACCTGCTCCCTTATTGGAAAGTAGTACATCACAGAAAACTGTTTCTGCGACACCTACACCAATAAGTGAAGAAGTCGATGATAATGATAATGAAACTTCAGAACAAGAAACTACTGAACCTCGTAGATCAACCAGAGTGAGATCCGCGCCAGAGTGGTACGGTAATCCAGTTCTGGAAATCATGCTACTAGATCATGATGAACCTATGAACTATGAAGAAGCGATGGTGAGCCCAGATTCCGCAAAGTGGCTTGAAGCCATGAAATCTGAGATGGGATCCATGTATGAGAACAAAGTATGGACTTTGGTTGACTTGCCTGATGATCGGCAAGCAATTGAGAATAAATGGATCTTCAAGAAGAAGACTGACGCTGATGGTAATATTACTGTCTACAAAGCTCGACTTGTCGCAAAAGGTTTTCGACAAGTTCAAGGGGTTGACCTTCTCACCCGTAGCGATGCTTAAGTCTGTCCGAATCATGTTAGCAATTGCCGCATTTTTTGATTATGAAATTTGGCAGATGGATGTCAAAACTGCATTCCTGAATGGATTTCTGGAAGAAGAGTTGTATATGATGCAACCGGAAGCTTTTGTTGATCCAAAGGGAGCTAACAAAGTGTGCAAGCTCCAGCGATCCATTTATGGATTGGTGCAAGCCTCTCGGAGTTGGAATAAACGCTTTGATAGTGTGATCAAAGCATTTGGTTTTATACAGACTTTCGGAGAAGCCTATATTTACAAGAAAGTGAGTGGGAGCTCTGTAGCATTTCTGATATTATATGTGGATGACATATTACTGATTGGAAATGATATAGAATTTCTGGATAGCATAAAGGGATAGTTGAATAAGAGTTTTTCAATGAAAGACCTCGGTGAAGCTGCTTACATATTAGGCATAAAGATCTATAGAGACAGATCAAGACGCTTAATTGGACTTTCACAAAGCACATACCTTGACAAGATTTTGAAGAAGTTCAAAATGGATCAAGCAAAGAAAGAGTTCTTGCCTGTGTTACAAGGTGTGAAGTTGAGTCAGACTCAATGCCCGACCACTACAGAAGATAGAGAGAAAATGAAAGATGTTCTCTATGCTTCAGCCATAGGTTCTATCATGTATGCAATGTTGTGTACCAGACCTGATGTGTGCCTTGCTATAAATTTAGCAGGGAGGTATCAAAGTAATCCAGGAGTGGATCACTGGACAGCAGTCAAGAACATCCTGAAATACCTGAAAAGGACTAAGGATATGTTTCTCGTATATGGACGTGACAAAGAGCTCACCGTAAGTGGTTACGTTGATGCAAGCTTTGACACTGATCCGGACGATTCTAAATCGCAAACCGGATACGTGTTTACTTTAAACGGTGGAGCTGTCAGTTGGTGCAGTTCTAAACAAAGCGTCGTAGCGGGATCTACATGTGAAGCGGAGTACATAGCTGCTTCAGAAGCAGCAAACGAAGGATTTTGGATGAAGGAGTTCATATCCGATCTAGGTGTCATACCTAGTGCATCGGGTCCAATGAAAATCTTTTGTGACAATACTAGTGCAATTGCCTTGGGAAAGGAATCCAGATTTCACAAGAGGAGCAAACACATCAAGAGACGCTTCAATTCCATCCGGGATCTAGTCCAGGTGGGAGACATAGAGATTTGCAAGATACATACGGATCTGAATGTTGCAGACCCGTTGACAAAGCCTCTTCCATGAGCAAAACATGATCAGCACCAAGGCTCCATGGGTGTTAGAATCATTACTGTGTAATCTAGATTATTGACTCTAGTGCAAGTGGGAGACTGAAGGAAATATGCCCTAGAGGCAATAATAAAGTTATTATTTATTTCCTTATATCATGATAAATGTTTATTATTCATGCTAGAATTGTATTAACCGGAAACATAATACATGTGTGAATACATAGACAAACAGAGTGTCACTAGTATGCCTCTACTTGACTAGCTTGTTAATCAAAGATGGTTATGTTTCGTAACCATGAACAAAGAGTTGTTATTTGATTAACGAGGTCACATCATTAGTTGAATGATCTGATTGACTTGACCCATTCCATTAGCTTAGCACCCGATCGTTTAGTATGTTGCTATTGCTTTCTTCATGACTTATACATGTTCCTATGACTATGAGATTATGCAACTCCTGTTTGCCGGAGGAACACTTTGTGTGCTACCAAACGTCACAACGTAACTGGGTGATTATAAAGGAGCTCTACAGGTGTCTCCAATGGTAAATGTTGGGTTGGCGTATTTCGAGAATAGGATTTGTCACTCCGATTTTCGGAGAGGTATCTCTGGGCCCTCTCGGTAATGCACATCACATAAGCCTTGCAAGAATTGCAACTAATGAGTTAGTTGCGGGATGATGTATTACGGAACGAGTAAAGGGACTTGCTAGTAACGAGATTGAACTAGGTATTGGATACCGACGATCGAATCTCGGGCAAGTAACATACCGATGACAAAGGGAACAACGTATGTTGTTATGCGGTCTGACCGATAAAGATCTTCATAGAATATGTAGGAGCCAACATGGGCATCCAGGTCCCGCTATTGGTTATTGACCGGAGATGTGTCTCAGCAATGTCTACATTGTTCTCGAACCGTAGGGTCCGCACGCTTAACGTTACGATGACAGTTATTATGAGTTTATGCATTTTGATGTACTGAAGTTAGTTCGGAGTACCGGATGTGATCACGGACATGACGAGGAGTCTCGAAATGTTCGAGACATAAAGATTGATATATTGGACGGCTATATTCGGACACCGGAAGGGTTCCGGGTGATTTCGGAGAAAACCGGAGTGCCGGAGGGGTTACCGGAACCCCCCCGGGGAAGTAATGGGCCTTATTGGGCCTTAGGGGAGAGAGAAGGCTGCGGCCTAGGAGGTGGCGCGCCCCCCCACATGGGGAGTCCGAATTGGACTAGGGATGGGGGGCGCGGCCCCTCTTTCCCTCTCCCTCTCCTTCTCTTTCCTTCCCCCTTTAGGTTTCCTAATTGGATTAGGAAAGGGGAGTCCTACTCCCACTAGGAGGAGGACTCCCACTCCCCTTGGCGCGCCCCATAGGGCCGGCCGGCCTCCCCCTTGCTCCTTTATATACGGGGGCAGGGGGGCACCCTAGGACACACAAGTTGATCCTTGAGATTGTTCCTTAGCCGTGTGCGGTTCCCCCTGCCACCATATTCCACCTCGATCATATCGTTGTAGTGCTTAGGCGAAGCCCTGCGTCGGTAGAACATCAAGATCGTCACCACGCCGTCGTGCTGACGGAACTCTTCCCCGACGCTATGCTGGATCGGAGCCCGGGGATCGTCATCGAGCTGTACGTGTGCTAAGAACTCGGAGGTGCCGGAGTAACGGTTGTTGGATCGGTCGGACCGAGAAGACGTACGACTACTTCCTCTACGTTGTGTGATCGCTTCCGCAGTAGGTCTGCGTTGGTACGTAGACAACACTCTCCCCTCTCGTTGCGATGCATCACCATGATCTTGCGTGTGCATAGCAAAATTTTGAAATTACTACATTCCCCAACAGGAAAATGGTTTTAAACATTTTTACGGGGTCTTAGGGGACCCTCAAGTTTTATATAGAAAAAAGACATGTTTCGCGGGATTAAAGATTAAGAATCTTGAGTTTAGAAGACAAGTTGCGAACTAATTTGAAAATATTGAACCTTTTATAAAAACAATTTTTAAATTAAATGGCATTCTATTTCTAGAAAAAGTTTGGTAAGTCAAAATGGAGTACTTCATTAGAGTTCTAAACCTCCAGTTGAGTAATTCAAAAAAGGGAGTTAACAAAAAATGTTGGACATGTGGTATTTTTCCTTTGGAATTCTAATTTTGCGAAAGTACATCTTGGGTTTGTTTCTAGAAAACGGTATGGGTGATTTCCAGGAAACGGTATAGATTAAAAAAATTACTTAACTATAACTTACATGGAAAACCATATATATAGTTTTTTGCCGATGCTAGTTTCACAAATTTTTGCGAGTCAAGACAACCATGTTCATCATTCTATACAGAGTATTGTAACTCATGATAAAAAGCGCCCTCCCCCCCCCCCCAAAAAACAAAGAACAACAACTAAAAAGTTCACTTCATACTAGTTCAAACACAAAATCTAATGGCGAGTTCTCCTCTTTTTTGTGACATCATCACTCATCTTCTCAAACTTGAACTTGTTCTGATGGAAGTTTCCTATCTTGTATGGAATGAGTTTACGGAATTGGCGAACAATTTCCTGAAAAACAGTTGCATAGCTTTTAAGTTTAAAAAGCATTATAAAACAATAACAGAACTGAAAAAGGAAGTCTATGTGTGCAAAAAGAAGACATGCAAAAAATTGTAGGTGAAATATAAGACTAAAAAATTAGTACAAAAGCATGATGACATTTGAGACTAAAAATTTAACAGAACAGGAAAGAAGTATAGCATAAAAAACTCTCTCTGGAATAGTGTTTGTATTGAACATAATGACTATAGATGATTAAAAAAATTAGTTAGCTTGTACAAAGAGAAAAGTGGTTGGTGTAGTCTTTACATTTGCAAACTCCTTCATGTCTTTCTTGTTCCAAGAATCCATGTACAACGTGCCATAGATAGCGCAGTCATGCATGTCCATGTTTGCACAAAAAAAACAGATGAAAAATAGAATTGTAAAGTGGGAAATGTAGAATCAGGTCGAAAAGATAATCTCACAAGTTTGGTTGTTTGGGATAGTTTTGATGGGAAAACTTGACGAATTCTTCTATATTTTTGAAACCGCAGTTGGATGACTTGAATAGAGTGCTGAGGTTGGTAATCTATAATATAAGACATGAAGATAACTTCGAGTTAGATAGACCAAAAAAGTACATTTATACTTATGACAAACAATGTTACTTCCTGGGGAGTGCATAAAAAATACAATTTACTTGAAGAGAAAATGTTTACTTATAGTAAAACTAACCAAGTTTGTTGTGAGGATGTCGAGTTCATTAGCACAGACACTATTTGCTTAATCAAAAAACACTACAAGAAATATGTCAACTAGTGACCTTCTGTCAGTGACCCTGGAAGAATTGGTCATACATCTATGACCATTTGAGACCAATTGGTCAAAAGCTGTTTGGGGGGCTCCAAACCCTAAACCATTGCGACCATTTTGGTCAGAAAGGTCGTAATTTCCTTACACAAAATGGTCATAAAGCAAACAGTGATGGTCCGCTGCCTTATTTCTAATTGTTAACGACCAATATAGATGGTCATAACCTTGTAGATTGTGGTGGGTTGTGATGACTAGGTGCCACCTCATCAGTTTTGCCTATGTGTCATGTCCATGTGGCAGTTTTTGCCCTAGGTGGTGAAGCAACCTATATTTCTGTCATTCCCAAAATTCCCAAAAAAATCTCATAAATTCTTTGGGTCATATCTTCGTCAAATACGTAAAAACATTCCTTGCCTAGTTCAAAAATATTTAAAAAATATTCATTTTCCTATTCTGTTCACAACAACAGTTTGTGAAGGAAGTACCACTTTGGCATGTCCAAATAGTATCCATTTTCTACAGTGCTTTCCTATGCCCAAATAACCATCCTCCACCAAATGCCAGCTCAATCCATTCATTATTTTGAGCCGAGCTTCAACATTCGTATTTATGTCCAATGTGGTAGTTTGCAAAGCAAGTACCACCTAGGCTCCTCCTTTTGAGCTGAAAATTTGTGAAGACAGTCTTCTTAGTAACTGATCATCCTCAGCCAAAACTCACGCCCATTAGCCATGTACATTTCCCGTACCGCTAATCAAACACTTGGCTGCTAATTCATATTTGAGCATCGATCGGTCTCCTCGTGAGAAACTTATGTTGTAATTTTCTTCCTAGCACCTACCTGGGGAGTGCCCAACCCACTAGACATGCCTAGGCTGCCCAGAACACATGGCAACGCCACGGTCACGCGGTGACCACGCGGCGGGCATGCGAGTTTACGCGCTCTAGAGTTGGGGGCCTCGGCCACCGCCCAAACCTGGAC
Source organism: Triticum urartu (assembly GCF_056163025.1). Taxonomy (NCBI): domain Eukaryota; kingdom Viridiplantae; phylum Streptophyta; class Magnoliopsida; order Poales; family Poaceae; genus Triticum; species Triticum urartu. The sequence continues at coordinate 672,243,582 of NC_141874.1, read as the reverse complement.
GTATCGCCACCAAACCATGTACTTATGATTAAATAGGTACTTATGTAACTAGAAATTATTTTTGGAAAAAATAAATAGTAAACTATGAGGCAGCTGCAGTTCAAATTTGACCCGCTTCCACCTGAATCGGCGGGAAATTGTCTTTTTCACCAGAGGTGGATCAAAACTTTTGACACCCAACCATTTTGTCAGTTATGCATTAAATATGGCCTAGTATTTTAGAAAATTGATTTGGTCCAATTTTGCAACAAATATATGGTAGGTCCTTCACAAAAAAAACTCATTTCGGGCACTCCGGAAATGGAAAATGGTTTTTCCATGCAAATAAAATGAAAACTCCCTTAGGCAACAATGTTTGGAATTCCAATATGCACCCATGTGCACAATATGAGATCATTTGAACAAAACTATGCCAAGAATGTGGCCATAAGATTGATTATTTGGCTTGAAAGCCCTTAATCTCCACACGTGATAGCTCGTTTCTGAGAACACTTTTTTAAAATAATTGTCGTATTACAAGTTTATTATTTTTCCTAGGAATTTGGCCTCATATAATGACACAATACGAAGGTTTCCCAATTTTTTGAATTTTTTATGCCCGTTTCAAAATGCGGTCAAAACGGCGGGAATGACCGTTCCTAGCTAGTGGTTGAATCTTGGAATTTTTTTGGTGTTTCTCTAATTAAATAGATACTTACGTACCTAGAAATGATTTTTGGGAAATATAAAGAGCAAACTACGAGGGAGCTATAGTTCAAATTTGACCTGCTTCCAACTGAATCGGCAGGAATTTGTCTTTTTCACCAGAGGTGGATAAAAACTTTTTATACCCAACCATTTGGTCAATTGTGCATTAAATATGGCCTAGTATTTTAGAAATATTATTTGGTCTAACTTTGCAACAATTATTTGGGAGGTCCTTCACAAAAAAACCTCCTTTTGGGCACTCAAAAAATGGAAAATGCTTTTTCCGTGCAAAGAAAATGAAAACTCCCTGAGGCAACCTTTTTTGGAATTCCAATATGCACACTAGTGCACAATATGAGATCATTTGAACAAACTATGCCATGAATATGGCCATAAGATTGATCATTTGGCTTGAAAGCCATTGATCTCCGTTTTACACCCAACCATTTGGTCAATTGTGCATTAAATATGGCCTAGTATTTTAGAAAAATGATTTGGTCCAATTTTGCAATAATTATTTGGTAGGTCCTTCACAAAAATACCTCATTTGGGGCACTCGAAAAATGGAAAATGGCTCTTTTGTGCAATGAAAGTGAAAACTCCCTTAGGCAACATTGTTTGGAATTCCAAGATGCACCCTTTTGCACAATATGAGATCATTTGAACAAACTATGCCACTAATGTGGCCATAAGATTGATCATTTGGCTTGAAAGCCATGCATCTTCACGCATGATAGCTCTTTCTGAGAACACTTTTTTAAAATAATTGCCGTATTACATGTTTATTATTTTTTCTGGAAACTTGGTCACATATAATGACACAATGCGAAGGTTTCCCAATTTTTTGATTTTTTTTGAATTTTTTATGCCCGTTTCAAAATGCGGTCAAAACGGCGGGAATGACCGTTCATAGCTAGTGGTTGAATCTTGGAATTTTTTTGGCGTTTCTCTGATTAAATAGATACGTATGTACCTAGAAATGATTTTTGGAAAAAAATAAAGAGCAAACTATAAGGTAGCTACAGTTCAAATTTGACCCGCTTCCAACTGAATCGGCGAAAATTTGTCTTTTTCATGAGAGGTGGATCAAAACTTTTTACACCCAACCATTTGGTCAAATGTGCATTAAATATGGCCTAGTATTTTAGAAAAATGATTTAGTCCAATTTTGCAAGAAACATATGGTAGGTTCTTCACAAAAAAAACACATTTGGTCACTCAGAAAATGAAAAATGGTTCTTTGAGCAAAGAAAATGAAAACCTCCCAAATCAACATTGTTTGTCATGCCTAAATACACACATGTACAAAATATTGGTTTATTTGAACTAACTATAAGAGGTTAAATGTTTGCCTGAATAAGAGGGTACAAACTATAAGAGAAAAAACCAAAAATGCTTAATTCTGATTGGTGGAACCAGCTGTGGCATGTATCAATGACATGGCAAACATATGTTCACCCATCCATCCATCCGTCCGTCCATCCACCCCTCCGCTCTCTCAGCTAACCCTAGCGCTCGCAGATCCCTCCCCTCGCTGCCACCCGCCTCTCCCCTGGCAGATCCATCCTTCCCCTCCCTCCTTCCCCTCCGGCATGATCGCCGTGATCTACTCCTACCTCCTTCCCCTCCGGCAAGATCTTCGTGCTCTTCTCCTCCCTCCTTCCCCTCCGGCAAGATCCCACATCCATTGATCCATCCTCAACCGGGACCCCTCTCCTGATGCCAGATCCAATCCTCCTCCCTCCCTCCCACCCTTCCTCTTCCAGTTTGATATTCAAAGATGCCAGCGGTTCAAAGCTTACTGAATCCCAAAGGACAATCTTGCATCTGCTACGTACCTGGCCAATCTGGCATACTCACCAAATAGTAAAAGAGCACAACCAGTACCTGTGTTATCATTTTTTTACCCGAACAGAACTGGCCAACGGAAGCATACAAAGTTGTTGTCCTTGTGGCTGGTTTACTGCAATGCGTCAGATTAACCAGTACCACGACACTGCTATGACCCACAAGATCAGTTTTTGTCTCCATTTGCTACGGGCACGCGAGGAAAACTACCAGTTTGGAACTTGTCACGCGTCAGGCCGGTGAGCTCACCCGCCAAAGATTGTACCAACATCCGTCCACAATAAGTGACCCGGTGGATGCACGCGCAGCCCGCCGTCCCTATGGTCCGGTTTATATCCACATATCGGAGACAGGCCAAGCGTCCAGCTGCAAGGCGCCATTGAACGGACACGCGCACTACACGTAAAAAAATAGCTGAAGTTACTGGAGGTGACCTATGGACGTTATATACGACTCATTTTTTCGTCCAATACAAATCAGGTGAAAGCTGTCCAACCAATTTTTATTGATGCATTTTCTTCAAGAACAATTACTCTCGCTTGTGTGATTTTTTATGCAGAACAATTCATCATTACAAAAGAGGCTATCAAGCTATGGCCCTTGCCTGAACCGGACGGGTCAATGGACAGGGTCAATTATAACCCGCCAAGATTCAAAATATTCCAGCAATCCACTGGTCATATTATGGTTAAGCATGGAGAATCTCAAGCCAACTCCTCGAGTCGTCTTGAGACTCGGGGGCTACAATGGTATGATTCGGCAAAATTATCCGGTTTCAATGAATTCAAGAACTCTGGGTCATTGAAGGGCAAAATGACCCGGGCCCCGGAGATTACTGCTAGATCGATGAAAATTTAAAAGTCGTTAGAAGATTTCCGGCTCAAAATAAGGACTCTGGTTTAAAATCCGGTTCAAGAGACATCTTTCTCCCACAAAGCATTGAAGCTCTCAAATCCAGTTCAAAATCCGGCTCAAGGTAAATTTGTCCCTCACAAATTTTTTAAGCTTTCAAATCTCGTTTAAAGTTCCAGTTCAAAAAGAATTACTCTCTCTCAAGTTTGAGTTCTAAGAAAAATTAAAGGTTGACAAAAAGAACTTGCTGCCTCATGCGTGGTTCAAACATAGGTATCCTGCCTTACGGCTTATCTTATTATGGTCACTTGGGCTTCCTGCTCATCGAGCATAACTGTCGGTACCCTCTTGATTGGTGCAATACTAATATATGGTCACTTGGGGGCTTCCTGTTCAAACATAGGTCGTATTCGAACCAAAGAGAACATAGCTGTTGAAACCCTTTTGATCGGCACACTACCATACTCACTAGGGGGCTTCTTGATCGTATCCGAATCATAGCTTAACCTCTTTTGGGTCCGACGTGGATCGTATTCGAATTAGCGTCGTTAAACAACTCTCAAGGTCATTTGGGGGCTTCCTGTTCAAACATAGGTCGTATTCGACACACGTGATACCTCGTTTCTGAGAACACTTTTTTAAAATAATTGTCGTATTACAAGTTTATTATTTTTCCTGGGAACTTGACCACATATAATGACACAATGCGAAGGTTTCCCAATTTTTTGATTTTTTTTTGAAATTTTTATGCCCGTTTCAAAATGCGGTCAAAATGGCAGGAATGACCGTTCCTAGCTAGTGGTTGAATCTTGGAAAATTTTGGTGTTTCTCTGATTAAATAGATACTTATGTACCTAGAAATGATTTTTGGAAAAAATAAATAGCAAACTATGAGGCAGCTGCAGTCCAAATTTGACCCGTTTCTAGCTGAATCGGCGGGAATTTGTCTTTTTCACCAGAGGTGGATCAAAACTTTTTACACCCAACCATTTGGTCAATTGTGCATTAAATATGGCCTAGTATTTTAGAAAAATGATTTGGTCCAATTTTGCAATAATTATTTGGTAGGTCCTTCACAAAAATACCTCATTTGGGGCACTCGAAAAATGGAAAATGGCTCTTTTGTGCAATGAAAGTGAAAACTCCCTTAGGCAACATTGTTTGGAATTACAAGATGCACCCTTTTGCACAATATGAGATCATTTGAACAAACTATGCCACGAATGTGGCCATAAGATTGATCATTTGGCTTGAAAGCCATGAATCTTCACGCATGATAGCTCTTTCTGAGAACACTTTTTTAAAATAATTGTCGTATTACAAGTTTATTATTTTTTCTAGAAAATTGGTCACATATAATGACACATTGCGAAGGTTTCCCAATTTTTTGACTTTTTTTGAATTTTTATGCCCGTTTCAAAATGCGGTCAAAACGGCGGGAATGACCGTTCGTAGCTAGTGGTTGAATCTTGGAATTTTTTTGGTGTTTCTCTGATTAAATAGATACTTATGTACCTAGAAATGATTTTTGGAAAAAATAAAGAGCAAACTATAAGGCATCTATAGTTCAAATTTGACCCGCTTCCAGCTGAATCGGCAAAAAAATTTCTTTTTCATGAGAGGTGGATCAAAACTTTTTACACCAAACCATTTGGTCAAATGTGCATTAAATATGGCCTAGTATTTTAGAAAAATGATTTAGTCCAATTTTGCAAGAAACATACGGTAGGTCCTTCATAAAAAAACACATTTGGTCACTCAGAAAATGAAAAATGGTTCTTTGAGCAAAGAAAATGAAAACCTCCCAAATCAACATTGTTTGTCATGCCTAAATACACACATGTACAAAATATTGGTTTATTTGAACTAACTATAAGAGGTTAAATGTTTGCCTGAATAAGAGGGTACAAACTATAAGAGAAAAAACCAAAAATGCTTAATTCTGATTGGTGGAACCAGCTGTGGCATGGATCATTGACATGGCAAACATCTGTCCACCCATCCATCCATCCGTCCGTCCATCCACCCCTCTGCTCTCTCAGCTAACCCTAGCGCTCGCAGATCCCTCCCCTCGCCGCCACCCGCCCCTCCCCTGGCAGATCCATCCTTCCCCTCCCTCCTTCCCCCCCTCCTTCCCCTCCGGCAAGATCGCCGTGATCTACTCCTCCCTCCTTCCCCTCCGGCAAGATCGCTGTGCTCTAATCCTCCCTCCTTCCCCTCCGGCAAGATCCCACATCCATTGATCCATCCTCAACCGGAACCCCTCTCCTGATGCCAGATCCAATCCTCCTCCCTCCCTCCCTCCCTTCCCCTTCCAGTTTGATATTCAAAGATGCCAGCGGTTCGAAGCTTACTGAATCCCATGTTGGGTTTCGTAGTAATTTCAAAAAATTTCCTACGCACACGCAAGATCATGTGATGCATAGCAACGAGGGGGAGAGTGTTGTCTACGTACCCAACGCAGACCGACTGCGGAAGCGATGACACGACATAGAGGAAGTAGTCGTACGTCTTCACGATCCAACCGATCAAGCACCGAAACTACGGCACCTCCGAGTTCGAGCACACGTTCAGCTCGATGACGATCCCCGGACTCCGATCCAGCAAAGTGTCGGGGAAGAGTTCCGTCAGCACGACGGCGTGGTGACGATCTTGATGTACTACAGCAGCAGGGCTTCGCCTAAACTCCGCTACAGTATTATCGAGGAATATGGTGGCAGGGGGCACTGCACACGGCTAAGGAATAGATCACGTGGATCAACTTGTGTGTTTCTGGGGTGGCTCTGCCTCAGTATATAAAGGAGCCAAGGGGGAGGGGGGCGCCGGCCAGGGAGGAGGGCACAGGAGGAGTCCTACTCCTTCCGGGAGTAGGACTCCCACCCCCCAATCCTATTCCAACTAGGATTCCCAAGGGGGGAAAGAGAGAGAGGGGGGCCGGCCACCTTCTCCTAGTCCTAATAGGACTAGGGGAGGGGGAAGGTGCGCAGCCACCTTGGTCTGCCCCTTTCTCCTTTCCACTAAGGCCCATGAAGGCCCATATGGCTCCCGGGGGGTTCCGGTAACCCTCCCGGTACTCCGGTAAAATCCCGATTTCACCCGGAACACTTCCGATATCCAAATATAGGCTTCCAATATATCAATCTTTACGTCTCGACCATTTCGAGACTCCTCGTCATGTCCCCGATCTCATCCTGGACTCCGAACTCCTTCGTTACATCAAAACTCATAAACTCATAATATAACTGTCATCGAAACCTTAAGCGTGCGGACCCTACGGGTTCGAGAACAATGTAGACATGACCGAGACACGTCTCCGGTCAATAAACAATAGCGGGAACTGGATGCCCATATTGGCTCCTACATATTCTACGAAGATCTTTATCGGTCAGACCGCATAACAACATACGTTGTTCCCTTTGTCATCGGTACATTACTTGCCCGAGATTCGATCGTCGGTATCCAATACCTAGTTCAATCTCGTTACCGGCAAGTCTCTTTACTCGTTCCGTAATACATCATCTCACAACTAACATATTAGTTGCAATGCTTGCAAGGCTTATGTGATGTGCATTACCGAGAGGGCCCAGAGATACCTCTCCGACATTCGGAGTGACAAATCCTAATCTCGAAATACGCCAACCCAACATCTACCATTGGAGACACCTGTAGAGCTCCTTTATAATCACCCATTTACGTTGTGACATTTGGTAGCAAACAAAGTGTTCCTCCGGCAAACGGGAGTTGCATAATCTCATAGTCATAGGAACATGTATAAGTCATGAAGAAAGCAATAGCAACATACTAAACGATCGGGTGCTAAGCTAATGGAATGGGTCATGTCAATCAGATCATTCAACTAATGATGTGACCTCGTTAATCAAATAACAACTCTTTGTTCATGGTTAGGAAACATAACCATCTTTGATTAACGAGCTAGTCAAGTAGAGGCATACTAGTGACACTCTGTTTGTCTATGTATTCAAACATGTATTATGTTTCCAGTTAATACAATTCTAGCATGAATGATAAACATTTATCATGATATAAGGAAATAAATAATAACTTTATTATTGCCTCTAGGGCATATTTCCTTCAGTCTCCCACTTGCACTAGAGTCAATAATCTAGATCACATCACCATGTGATTAACATCGATAGTTCACATCATCATGTGATTAACACCCATAGTTCACATCGCTATGTGACCAACACCCAAAGGGTTTACTAGATTCAGTAATCTAGTTCACATCGCTATGTGATTAACACCCAAGGAGTACTAAGGTGTGATCATGTTTTGCTTGTGAGAGAATCTTAGTCAACGGGTCTGCCACATTCAGATCCGCATGTATTTTGCAAATTTTTATGTCAACAATGCTCTGCATGGAGCTACTCTAGCTAATTGCTCCCACTTTCAATATGTATCTAGACCGAGACTTAGAGTCATCTAGATTAGTGTCAAACTTGCATCGGCGTAACCCTTTACGACGAACCTTTTTTTTCACTTCCATAATCGAGAAACATATCCTTATTCCACTAAGGACAATTTTGACCGCTGTCCAGTGATCTACTCCTAGATCACTATTGTACTCCCTTGCCAAACTCAGTGGTAGGGCATACAATAGATCTGGTATACAGCATGGCATACTTTATAGAACCTCTGACTGAGGCATAGGGAATGACTTTCATTCTCTTTCTATTTTCTACCGTGGTTGGGCTTTGAGTCTTACTCAAGTTCACACCTTGTAACACAGGCAAGAACTCTTTCTTTGACTGTTCCATTTTGAACTACTTCAAAATCTTGTCAAGGTATGTACTTATTGAAAAAACTTATCAAGCGTCTTGATCTATCTCTATAGATCTTGAAGCTCAATATGTAAGCAGCTTCACCGAAGTCTTTCTTTGAAAAACTCCTTTCAAACACTCCTTTTATGCTTTACAGAATAATTCTACATTATTTCCGATCAAAAATATGTCATTCACATATACTTATCAGAAATGCTGTAGTGCTCCCACTCACTTTCTCGTAAATACAGGCTTCACCGCAAGTCTGTATAAAACTATATGCTTTGATCAACTCATCAAAGCGTATATTCCAACTCCGAGATGCTTGCACCAGTCCACAGATGGATTGCTGGAGTTTGCACATTTTGTTAGCACCTTTCGGATTGACAAAACCTTCTGGTTGCATCGTATACAACTCGTCTTTAGTAAATCCATTAAGGAATGTAGTTTTGTTTATCCATTTGCCAGATTTCATAAAACGCGGCAATTGCTAACATGATTCGGACAGACTTAAGCATAGATACGAGTGAGAAACTCTCATCGTAGTCAACACCTTGAACTTGTCGAAAACCTTTTGCGACAATTCTAGCTTTGTAGATAGTAACACTACTATCAGCGTCCATCTTCCTCTTGAAGATCCATTTATTCTCAATTGCTTGCCAATCATCGGGCAAGTCAACCAAAGTCCATACTTTGTTCTCATACATGGATCCCATCTCAGATTTCATGGCTTCAAGCCACTTTGCGGAATCTGGGCTCACCATCGCTTCTTCATAGTTCGTAGGTTCATCATGATCTAGTAGCATGACTTCCAGAACAGGATTATCGTACCACTCTGGTGCGGATCTTACTCTGGTTGATCTACGAGGTTCAGTAGTATCTTGATCTGAAGTTTCATGATCATTATCATTAGCTTCCTCACTAACTGGTGTAGGTGTCACTGAAACAGTTTTCTGTGATGTACTACTTTCCAGTAAGGGAGCAGGTACAGTTACCTTGTCAAGTTCTACTTTCCTCCCACTCACTTCTTTCGAGAGAAACTCCTTCTCCAGAAAGTTTCCGAATTTAGCAACAAAAGTCTTGCCTTCGGATCTGTGATAGAAGGTGTATCCAATAGTTTCCTTTGGATATCCTGTGAAGACGCACTTCTCCGATTTGAGTTTGAGCTTATCAGGATGAAACTTTTTCATATAAGCATCGCAACCCCAAACTTTAAGAAACGACATCTTAGGTTTCATGCCAAACCATAGTTCACATGGTGTCGTCTCAACGGATTTAGATGGTGCCCTATTTAACGTGAATGCAGCTGTCTCTAATGCATAACCCCAAAACGATAGTGGTAGATCGGTAAGAGACATCATAGATTGCACTATATCCAATAAAGTACGATTATGACGTTCGGACACACCATTACACTATGGTGTTCCAGGTGGCGTGAGTAGTGAAACTATTCCACATTGTTTTAATTGAAGACCAAACTCGTAACTCAAATATTTGTCTTCGCGATCAGATCGTAGAAACTTTATTTTCTTGTCACGATGATTTTCCACTTCACTCTGAAATTCTTTTGAACTTTTCAAATGTTTTAGACTTATGTTTCATCAAGTAGATATACCCATATCTGCTCAAATCATCTGTGAAGTTCAGAAAATAACGATACTTGCCGTGAGCCTTAACACTCATCGGACCGCATACATCAGTGTGTATTATTTCCAATAAGTCAGTTGCTCGCTTCGGAGAACGGAGTCTTAGTCATCTTGCCCATGAGGCATGGTTCGCAAGCATCAAGTGATTCATAATCAAGTGATTCCAAAATCCCATCAGCATGGAGTTTCTTCATGCGCTTTATACCAATATGACCTAAACGGCAGTGCTACAAATAAGTTGCACTATCATTATTAACTTCGCATCTTTTGGTTTCAATATTATGAATATGTGTATCACTACGATCGAGATCCAATGAACTTGTTTCATTGGGTGTATGACCATCGAAGGTTTTATTCATGTAAACAGAACAACAATTATTCTCTGATTTTAATGAATAACCGTATTGCAATAAACATGATCAAATCATATTCATGCTCAACGCGAAAACCAAATAACACTTATTTAGGTTCAACAGTAATCCCGAAAGTATAGGGGAGTGTTCGATGATGATCATATCAATCTTGGAACCACTTCCAACACACATCGTCACTTCACCCTTAACTAGTCTCTGTTTATTCTGCAACTCCCGATTCAAGTTACTAATCTTAGCAACTGAACTAGTATCAAATACTGAGGGGTTGCTATAAACACTAGTAAAGTACACATCAATAACATGTATATCAAATATACTTATGTTCACTTTGCCATCCTCTTTATCTGCCAATCACTTGGGGTAGTTCCGCTTCCAGTGACCAGTCCCTTTGCAGTAGAAACACTTAGTCTCAGGCTTAGGACCAGACTTGGGCTTCTTCACTTGAGCAGCAACTTGCTTGCCGTTCTTCTTGAAGTTCCCCTTCTTCCCTTTGCCCTTTTCTTGTAACTAGTGATCTTGTCAACCATCAACACTTGATGTTCTTTCTTGATTTCTACCTTCATCAATTTCATCATCATGAAAAGCTCGGGATTCGTTTCCGTTATCCCTTGCATATCATAGTTCATCACGAAGTTTTACTAACTTGGTGATGGTGACTAGAGAATTCTGTCAATCACTATCTTATCTGGAAGATTAACTCCCACTTGATTCAAGCGATTGTAGTACTCAGACAATCTGGGCACATGCTCACTAGTTGAGCGATTCTCCTCCATCTTTTAGCTATAGAACTTGTTGGAGACTTCATATCTCTCAACTCGGGTATTTGCTTGAAATATTAACTTCAATTCCTGGAACATCTCATATGGTCCATGACGTTCAAAACGTCTTTGAAGTCCCGATTCTAAGCCGTTAAGCATGGTGCACTAAACTATCATGTAGTCATCATATTGAGCTAGCCAAACGTTCATAACGTCTGCATTTGCTCCTGCAATAGGTCTGTCACCTAGCGGTGCATCAAGGACATAATTCTTCTGTGCAGCAATGAGGATAAACCTCAGATCACGGATCCAATCTGCATCATTGCTACTAACATCTTTCAAAACAATTTTTCTCTAGGAACATATCAAAATAAACATATGAAAGCAACAACGCAAGCTATTGATCTACAACATAATTTCCAAAATACTACCAGGACTAAGTTCATGATAAATTTAAGTTCAATTAATCAGATTACTTAAGAACTCCCACTTAGATAGACATCCCTCTAATCCTCTAAGTGATCACGTGATCCAAATCAACTAAACCATAACCGATCATCACGTGAGATGGAGTAGTTTTCAATGGTGAACATCGTTATGTTGATCATATCTACTATATGATTCACGCTCGACCTTTCGGTCTCTGTGTTCCGAGGCCATATCTGCATATGCTAGGCTCGTCAAGTTTAACCTGAGTATTCTGCTTGTGCAAAACTGGCTTGCACCCGTTGTAGATGGACGTAGAGCTTATCACACCCGATCATCACGTGGTGTCTGGGCACGACGAACTTTGGCAACGGTGCATACTCAGGGAGAACACTTCTTGATAATTTAGTGAGAGATCATCTTATAATGCTACCATCAATCAAAGCAATATAAGATGCATAAAAAGATAAACATCACATGCAATCAATAAAAGTGATATGATATGGCCATCATCATCTTGTGCTTGTGATCTCCATCTCCGAAGCACCATCATGATCACCATCGTCACCGGCGCGACACCTTGATCTCCATCGTAGCATCGTTGTGGTCTCGCCAATCTTATGCTTCCACGACTATCACTACAGTTTAGTAATAAAGTAAAGCATTACATCGCGATTGCATTGCATACAATAAAGCGACAACCATATGGCTCCTGCCAGTTGCCGATAACTCGGTTACAAAACATGATCATCTCATACAATAAAATTCAGCATCATGCCTTGACCATATCACATCACAACATGCCCTGCAAAAACAAGTTAGACGTCCTCTACTTTGTTGTTGCAAGTTTTACGTGGCTGCTACGGTCTTAAGTAAGAACCAATCTCACCTACGCATCAAAACCACAACGATAGTTTGTCAAATAGACTCCGTTTTAACCTTTGCAAGGACCGGGCGTAGCCACACTCGGTTCAACTAAAGTTGGAGAGACAGTCGCCCGCAAGCCATCTATGTGCAAAGCACGTCGAGGGAACCGGTCTCGCGTAAGCGTACGCGTAAGGTTGGTCCGGGTCGTCTCGTCCAACAATACCGCCGAACCAAAGTATGACATGCTGGTAGGCAGTATGACTTGTATCGTCCACAACTCACTTGTGTTCTACTCGTGCATATAACATCAACATAAATAACCTAGGCTCTGATACCACTGTTGGGTTTCGTAGTAATTTCAAAAAAATTCCTACGCACACGCAAGATCATGTGATGCATAGTAACGAGGGGGAGAGTGTTGTCTACGTACCCAACGCAGACCGACTGCGGAAGCGATGACACGACGTAGAGGAAGTAGTCGTACGTCTTCACGATCCAACCGATCAAGCACCGAAACTATGGCACCTCCGAGTTCGAGCACACGTTCAGCTCGAGGACGATCCCCGGACTCCGATCCAGCAAAGTGCCGGGGAAGAGTTCCGTCAGCACGACGGCGTGGTGACGATCTTGATGTACTACAGCAGCAGGGCTTCGCCTAAACTCCGCTACAGTATTATCGAGGAATATGGTGGCAGGGGGCACCACACACGGCTAAGGAATAGATCACGTGGATCAACTTGTGTGTTTCTGGGGTGCCTCTGCCTCAGTATATAAAGGAGCCAAGGGGGAGGGGGGCACCGGCCAGGGAGGAGGGCGCAGGAGGAGTCCTACTCCTTCCGGGAGTAGGACTCCCCCCCAATCCTATTCCAACTAGGATTCCCAAGGGGGGAAAGAGAGAGAGGGGGGCCGGCCACCTTCTCCCAGTCCTAATAGGACTAGGGGAGGGGGAAGGTGCGCAGCCACCTTGGGCTGCCCCTTTCTCCTTTCCACTAAGGCCCATGAAGGCCCATATGGCTCCCGGGGGGTTCCGGTAACCCTCCCGGTACTCCGGTAAAATCCCGATTTCACCCGGAACACTTCCGATATCCAAATACAGGCTTCCAATATATCAATCTTTACTTCTCGACCATTTTGAGACTCCTCGTCATGTCCCCGATATCATCCGGGACTCCGAACTCCTTCGGTACATCAAAACTCATAAACTCATAATATAACTGTCATCGAAACCTTAAGCGTGCGGACCCTACGGGTTCGAGAACAATGTAGACATGACCGAGACACGTCTCCGGTCAATAACCAATAGCGGGACATGGATGCCCATATTGGCTCCTACATATTCTACGAAGATCTTTATCGGTCAGACCGCATAACAACATACGTTGTTCCCTTTGTCATCGGTACATTACTTGCCCGAGATTCGATCGTCGGTATCCAATACCTAGTTCAATCTCGTTACCGGCAAGTATCTTTACTCGTTCCGTAATACATCATCTCACAACTAACATATTAGTTGCAATGCTTGCAAGGCTTATGTGATGTGCATTACCGAGAGGGCCCAGAGATACCTCTCCGACATTCGGAGTGACAAATCCTAATCTCGAAATACGCCAACCCAACATCTACCATTGGAGACACCTGTAGAGCTCCTTTATAATCACCCATTTACGTTGTGACGTTTGGTAGCACACAAAGTGTTCCTCCGGCAAACGGGAGTTGCATAATCTCATAGTCATAGGAACATGTATAAGTCATGAAGAAAGCAATAGCAACATACTAAACGATTGGGTGCTAAGCTAATGGAATGGGTCATGTCAATCAGATCATTCAACTAATGATGTGACCTCGTTAATCAAATAACAACTCTTTGTTCATGGTTAGGAAACATAACCATCTTTGATTAACGAGCTAGTCAAGTAGAGGCATACTAGTGACACTCTGTTTGTCTATGTATTCACACATGTATTATGTTTCCAGTTAATACAATTCTAGCATGAATAATAAACATTTATCATGATATAAGGAAATAAATAATAACTTTATTATTGCCTCTAGGGCATATTTCCTTCATCCCAATGGACAATCTTGCATCTGCTACGTACCTGACCAATCTGGCATACTCACCAAATAGTAAAAGAGCACAACCAGTACCTGTGTTATCATTTTTTACCCGAACAGAACTGGCCAACGGAAGCACACATAGTTGTTGTCCTTGTGGCCGGTTTACTGCAATGCGTCAGATTAACCAGTACCACGATACTGCTACGACCCACGAGATCAGTTTTTGTCTCCGTTTGCTACGGGCACGCGAGGAAAACTACCAGTTTGGAACTTGTCACGCGTCAGGCCGGTGAGCTCACCCGCCAAAGATTGTACCAACATCCGTCCGCAATAAGTGACCCAGTGGATGCACGCGCAGCCCGCCGTCCCTATGGTCCGGTTTATATCCACATATCGGAGACAACCCAAGCGTCCAGCTGCAAGGCGCCATTGAACGGACACGTGCACTACACGTAAAAAAATAGCTGAAGTTACTGGAGGTGACCTATGGATGTTATATACGACTCATTTTTTCGTCCAATACAAATCAGGTGAAAGCTGTCCAACCAATTTTTATTGATGCATTTTCTTCAAGAACAATTACTCTCGCTTGTGTGATTTTTTATGCAGAGCAATTCATCATTACCAAAGAGGCTATCAAGCTATGGCCCTTGCCTGAACCGGACGGGTCAATGGACAGGGCCAATTATAACCCGCCAAGATTCAAAATATTCCAGCAATCCACTGGTCATATTATGGTTAAGCATGGAGAATCTCAAGCTAACTCCTCGAGTCGTCTTGAGACTCGGGGGCTACAATGGTATGATTCGGCAAAATTATCCGGTTTCAATGAATTCAAGAACTCTGGGTCATTGAAGGGAAAAATGACCCGGGCCCCGGAGATTACTGCTAGATCGATGAAAATTTAAAAGTCGTCAGAAGATTTCTGGCTCAAAATAAGGACTCTGGTTTAAAATCCGGTTCAAGAGACTTCTTTCTCCCACAAAGCATTGAAGCTCTCAAATCCGGTTCAAAATCCGGCTCAAGGTAAATTTGTCCCTCACAAATTTTTTAAGCTTTCAAATCTGGCTTAAAGTTCCGGTTCAAAAAGAATTACTCTCTCGCAAGTTTGAGTTCTAAGAAAAATCAAAGGTTGCCAAAAAGAACTTGCTGCCATGATGCGCGGTTCAAACATAGGTATCCTGCCTTATGGCTTATCTTATTATGGACACTTGGGCTTCCTGCTCATCGAGCATAGCTGCCGGTACCCTCTTGATTGGTGCAATACTAATATATGGTCACTTGGGGGCTTCCTGTTCAAACATAGGTCGTATTCGAACCAAAGAGAACATAGCTGTCGAAACCCTTTTGATCGGCACACTACCAAACTCACTAGGGGGCTTCTTGATCGTATCCGAATCATAGCTTAACCTCTTTTGGGTCCGACGTGGATCGTATTCGAATCAGCGTCGTTAAACAACTCTCAAGGTCATTTGGGGGCTTCCTGTTCAAACATAGGTCGTATTCGACACACGTGATACCTCGTTTCTGAGAACACTTTTTTAAAATAATTGTCCTATTACAAGTTTATTATTTTTCCTGGGAACTTGACCACATATAATGACACAATGCGAAGGTTTCCCAATTTTTTGATTTTTTTTGAATTTTTTATGCCCGTTTCAAAATGTGGTCAAAACGGCAGGAATGACCGTTCCTAGCTAGTGGTTGAATCTTGGAAAACTTTTGGTGTTTCTCTGATTAAATAGATACTTATGTACCTAGAAATGATTTTTGGAAAAAATAAATAGAAAACTATGAGGCAGCCGCAGTCCAAATTTGACCTGTTTCTCGCTGAATCGGCGGGAATTTGTCTTTTTCACCAAAGGTGGATCAAAACTTTTTACACCCAACCATTTGGTCAATTGTGCATTAAATATGGCCTAGTATTTTAGAAAAATGATTTGGTCCAATTTTGCAATAATTATTTGGTAGGTCCTTCACAAAAATACCTCATTTGGGGCACTCGAAAAATGGAAAATGGCTCTTTTGTGCAATGAAAGTGAAAACTCCCTTAGGCAACACTGTTTGGAATTCCAAGATGCACCCTTTTGCACAATATGAGATCATTTGAACAAACTATGCCACGAATGTGGCCATAAGATTGATCATTTGGCTTGAAAGCCATGAATCTTCACGCATGATAGCTCTTTCTGAGAACACTTTTTTAAAATAATTGTCGTATTACAAGTTTATTATTTTTTCTGAAAACTTGGTCGCATATAATGACACAATGCGAAGGTTTCCCAATTTTTTGACTTTTTTTGAATTTTTTATGCCCGTTTCAAAATGCGGTCAAAACAGCGGGAATGACCGTTCGTAGCTAGTGGTTGAATCTTGGAATTTTTTTGGTGTTTCTCTGATTAAATAGATACTTATGTACCTAGAAATGATTTTTGGAAAAAATAAAGAGAAAACTATAAGGCAGCTATAGTTCAAATTTGATCCGCTTCCAGCTGAATCGTTGAAAATTAGTCTTTTTCATGAGAGGTGGATCAAAACTTTTTACACCCAACCATTTGGTCAAATGTGCATTAAATATGGCCTAGTATTTTAGAAAAATGATTTAGTCCAATTTTGCAAGAAACATATGGTAGGTCCTTCACAAAAAAAACACATTTGGTCACTCAGAAAATGAAAAATGGTTCTTTGAGCAAAGAAAATGAAAACCTCCCAAATCAACATTGTTTGTCATGCCTAAATACACACATGTACAAAATATTGGTTTATTTGAACTAACTATAAGAGGTTAAATGTTTGCCTGAATAAGAGGGTACAAACTATAAGAGAAAAAACCAAAAATGCTTAATTCTGATTGGTGGAACCAGCTGTGGCATGGATCATTGACATGGCAAACATTTGTCCACCCATCCATCCGTCCGTCCGTGCATCCACCCCTCCGCTCTCTCAGCTAACCCTAGCGCTCGCAGATCCCTCCCCTCGCCGCTACCGCCCCTCCCCTGGCATATCCATCCTTCCCCTCCCTCCTTCCCCTCCGGCAAGATCGCCGTGATCTACTCCTCCCTCCTTCCCCTCCGACAAGATCGCCGTGCTCTAATCCTCCCTCGTTCCCCTCTGGCAAGATCCCACATCCATTGATCCATCCTCAACCAGAACCCCTCTCCTAATGCCAGATCCAATCCTCCTCCCTCCCTCCCTCCCTTCCCCTTCCAGTTTGATATTCAAAGATGCCAGCGGTTCGAAGCTTACTGAATCCCAATGGACAATCTTGCATCTGCTACGTACCTGACCAATCTGGCATACTCACCAAATAGTAAAAGAGCACAACCAGTACCTGTGTTTTCATTTTTTACCCGAACAGAACTGGCCAACGGAAGCACACATAGTTGTTGTCCTTGTGGCTGGTTTACTGCAATGCATCAGATTAACCAGTACCACGATACTGCTATGACCCACAAGATCAGTTTTTGTCTCCGTTTGCTACGGGAACGCGAGGAAAACTACCTGTTTGGAACTTGTCACGCGTCAGGTCGGTGAGCTCACCCGCCAAAGATTGTACCAACATCCGTCTGCAATAAGTGACCCGGTGGGTGCACGCGCAGCCCGCCGTCCCTATGGTCCGGTTTATATCCACATATCGGAGACAGCCCAAGCATCCAGCTGCAAGGCGCCATTGAACGGACACGCGCACTACACGTAAAAAAATAGCTGAACTTACTGGAGGTGACCCATGGACGTTATATACGACTCATTTTTCCGTCCAATACAAATTAGGTGAAAGTTGTCCAATCAATTTTTATTGATGCATTTTCTTCAAGAACAATTACTCTCGCTTGTGTGATTTTTTATGCAGAACAATTCATCATTACAAAAGAGGCTATCAAGCTATGGCCCTTGCCTGAACCGGACGGGTCAATGGACAGGGTCAATTATAACCCGCCAAGATTCAAAATATTCCAGCAATCCACTGGTCATATTATGGTTAAGCATGGAGAATCTCAAGCCAACTCCTCGAGTCGTCTTGAGACTCGGGGGCTACAATGGTATGATTCGGCAAAATTATCTGGTTTCAATGAATTCAAGAACTCTGGGTCATTGAAGGGAAAAATGACCCGGGCCCCGGAGATTACTGCTAGATCGATGAAAATTTAAAAGTCGTCAGAAGATTTCCGGCTCAAAATAAGGACTCTGGTTTAAAATCCGGTTCAAGAGACATCTTTCTCCCACAAAGCATTGAAGCTCTCAAATCCGGTTCAAAATCTGGCTCAAGGTAAATTTGTCCCTCACAAATTTTTTAAGCTTTCAAATCTGGTTTAAAGTTCTGGTTCAAAAAGAATTACTCTCTCGCAAGTTTGAGTTCTAAGAAAAAATAAAGGTTGCTAAAAAGAACTTGCTGCCATGATGCGCGGTTCAAACATAGCTATCCTGCCTTACTGCTTATCTTATTATGGTCACTTGGGCTTCCTGCTCATCGAGCATAGCTGTCGGTACCCTCTTGATTGGTGCAATACTAATATATGGTCACTTGGGGGCTTCCTGTTCAAACATAGGTCGTATTCGAACCAAAGAGAACATAGCTATCGAAACCCTTTTGATCGGCACACTACCAAACTCACTAGGGGGCTTCTTGATCGTATCCGAATCATAGCTTAACCTCTTTTGGGTCCGACGTGGATCGTATTCGAATCAGCGTCGTTAAACAACTCTCAAGGTCATTTGGGGGCTTCCTGTTCAAACATAGGTCGTATTCGACACACGTGATACCTCGTTTCTGAGAACACTTTTTTTAAAATAATTGTCGTATTACAAGTTTATTATTTTTCCTGGGAACTTGACCACATATAATGACACAATGCGAAGGTTTCCCAATTTTTTGATTTTTTTTGAATTTT
Source organism: Triticum urartu (assembly GCF_056163025.1). Taxonomy (NCBI): domain Eukaryota; kingdom Viridiplantae; phylum Streptophyta; class Magnoliopsida; order Poales; family Poaceae; genus Triticum; species Triticum urartu. Next base: position 672,224,396 of record NC_141874.1, on the reverse strand, counting down.
TTATGCCCGTTTCAAAATGTGGTCAAAACGGCAGGAATGACCGTTCCTAGCTAGTGGTTGAATCTTGGAAAACTTTTGGTGTTTCTCTGATTAAATAGATAATTATGTACCTAGAAATGATTTTTGGAAAAAATAAATAGAAAACTATGAGGCAGCTGCAGTCCAAATTTGACCTGTTTCTAGCTGAATCGGCGGGAATTTGTCTTTTTCACCAAAGGTGGATCAAAACTTTTTACACCCAACCATTTGGTCAATTGTGCATTAAATATGGCCTAGTATTTTAGAAAAATGATTTGGTCCAATTTTGCAATAATTATTTGGTAGGTCCTTCACAAAAATACCTCATTTGGGGCACTCGAAAAATGGAAAATGGCTCTTTTGTGCAATGAAAGTGAAAACTCCCTTAGGCAACACTGTTTGGAATTCCAAGATGCACCCTTTTGCACAATATGAGATCATTTGAACAAACTATGCCACGAATGTGGCCATAAGATTGATCATTTGGCTTGAAAGCCATGAATCTTCACGCATGATAGCTCTTTCTGAGAACACTTTTTTAAAATAATTGTCGTATTACAAGTTTATTATTTTTTCTGAAAACTTGGTCGCATATAATGACACAATGCGAAGGTTTCCCAATTTTTTGACTTTTTTTGAATTTTTTATGCCCGTTTCAAAATGCGGTCAAAACAACGGGAATGACCGTTCGTAGCTAGTGGTTGAATCTTGGAATTTTTTTGGTGTTTCTCTGATTAAATAGATACTTATGTACCTAGAAATGATTTTTGGAAAAAATAAAGAGAAAACTATAAGGCAGCTATAGTTCAAATTTGATCCGCTTCCAGCTGAATCGTTGAAAATTAGTCTTTTTCATGAGAGGTGGATCAAAACTTTTTACACCCAACCATTTGGTCAAATGTGCATTAAATATGGCCTAGTATTTTAGAAAAATGATTTAGTCCAATTTTGCAAGAAACATATGGTAGGTCCTTCACAAAAAAAACACATTTGGTCACTCAGAAAATGAAAAATGGTTCTTTGAGCAAAGAAAATGAAAACCTCCCAAATCAACATTGTTTGTCATGCCTAAATACACACATGTACAAAATATTGGTTTATTTGAACTAACTATGAGAGGTTAAATGTTTGCCTGAATAAGAGGGTACAAACTATAAGAGAAAAAACCAAAAATGCTTAATTCTGATTGGTGGAACCAGCTGTGGCATGGATCATTGACATGGCAAACATTTGTCCACCCATCCATCCGTCCGTCCGTGCATCCACCCCTCCGCTCTCTCAGCTAACCCTAGCGCTCGCAGATCCCTCCCCTCGCCGCTACCGCCCCTCCCCTGGCATATCCATCCTTCCCCTCCCTCCTTCCCCTCCGGCAAGATCGCCGTGATCTACTCCTCCCTCCTTCCCCTCGGACAAGATCGCCGTGCTCTAATCCTCCCTCGTTCCCCTCTGGCAAGATCCCACATCCATTGATCCATCCTCAACCAGAACCCCTCTCCTAATGCCAGATCCAATCCTCCTCCCTCCCTCCCTCCCTTCCCCTTCCAGTTTGATATTCAAAGATGCCAGCGGTTCAAAGCTTACTGAATCCCAATGGACAATCTTGCATCTGCTACGTACCTGACCAATCTGGCATACTCACCAAATAGTAAAAGAGCACAACCAGTACCTGTGTTTTCATTTTTTACCCGAACAGAACTGGCCAACGGAAGCACACATAGTTGTTGTCCTTGTGGTTGGTTTACTGCAATGCATCAGATTAACCAGTACCACGATACTGCTACGACCCACAAGATCAGTTTTTGTCTCCGTTTGCTACGGGAACGCGAGGAAAACTACCTGTTTGGAACTTGTCACGCGTCAGGCCGGTGAGCTCACCCGCCAAAGATTGTACCAACATCCGTCTGCAATAAGTGACCCGGTGGGTGCACGCGCAGCCCGCCGTCCCTATGGTCCGGTTTATATCCACATATCGGAGACAGCCCAAGCATCCAGCTGCAAGGCGCCATTGAACGGACACGCGCACTACACGTAAAAAAATAGCTGAACTTACTGGAGGTGACCCATGGACGTTATATACGACTCATTTTTCCGTCCAATACAAATTAGGTGAAAGTTGTCCAATCAATTTTTATTGATGCATTTTCTTCAAGAACAATTACTCTCGCTTGTGTGATTTTTTATGCAGAACAATTCATCATTACAAAAGAGGCTATCAAGCTATGGCCCTTGCCTGAACCGGACGGGTCAATGGACAGGGTCAATTATAACCCGCCAAGATTCAAAATATTCCAGCAATCCACTGGTCATATTATGGTTAAGCATGGAGAATCTCAAGCCAACTCCTCGAGTCGTCTTGAGACTCGGGGGCTACAATGGTATGATTCGGCAAAATTATCTGGTTTCAATGAATTCAAGAACTCTGGGTCATTGAAGGGAAAAATGACCCGGGCCCCGGAGATTACTGCTAGATCGATGAAAATTTAAAAGTCGTCAGAAGATTTCCGGCTCAAAATAAGGACTCTGGTTTAAAATCCGGTTCAAGAGACATCTTTCTCCCACAAAGCATTGAAGCTCTCAAATCCGGTTCAAAATCTGGCTCAAGGTAAATTTGTCCCTCACAAATTTTTTAAGCTTTCAAATCTGGTTTAAAGTTCTGGTTCAAAAAGAATTACTCTCTCGCAAGTTTGAGTTCTAAGAAAAAATAAAGGTTGCTAAAAAGAACTTGCTGCCATGATGCGCGGTTCAAACATAGCTATCCTGCCTTACTGCTTATCTTATTATGGTCACTTGGGCTTCCTGCTCATCGAGCATAGCTGTCGGTACCCTCTTGATTGGTGCAATACTAATATATGGTCACTTGGGGGCTTCCTGTTCAAACATAGGTCGTATTCGAACCAAAGAGAACATAGCTGTCGAAACCCTTTTGATCGGCACACTACCAAACTCACTAGGGGGCTTCTTGATCGTATCCGAATCATAGCTTAACCTCTTTTGGGTCCGACGTGGATCGTATTCGAATCAGCGTCGGTAAACAACTCTCAAGGTCATTTGGGGGCTTCCTGTTCAAACATAGGTCGTATTCGAACCAAAGAGAACATAGCTGTCGGTACCCTCTTGATCGGCAACGCCAAAGCCACTGGGGGCTATATGATCGTATTCGAATCTTAGCTCAACCCCTTTGGAACGTTTTTTCTGATCATATACGAATCAAAAGCCTTAAATTTTTTAAGTCTTTTTTGCGAACAATTTTGGGTTTGACTTGAGACCTTTTTTGGATTATATCTCAAATGTCCATAAGTGTTTTATGCTTAACCAGGCTTGACTTTTGACTATAAGTCGCCAGCTTATGACAATCATCATCTATGTGGAAGGATTGGCTTCTAAGGATTGGGTTATCACCCTTACTGCACAGGTCATGTAAACCAGCAGTACAAATTCAATATCACAGTGGTTATATGTGAGGTATTATGACCCGCCCTGCGGCAAATGCCAAGGGTTCTTGTGATCTACTTGTGTGCAGGGTAAGACTACATTTGGGTGGTTACCCGCCCTGGCTCTTGAAGTTAAGTCGCTAGGGCATATGTTGTTTAAACTCTATGAAGGATTTGCAGAACTATGACTTATATCAATGCTTCAGTCCAAGCTCATCACTGAAATTGGTGTCTCAAAAGGGTTATCAATTATTGATTTTCTCAAGGGCTATAGGCCACCAGGTTATAAAAATTCCGGCTTACAATGAATGCGCATTAAGTCGTCATCGGCCAAGAGCCGCCATGTATTTAAACTCCGGATTTACTTGTCAACCGATGAGGTATTCAAATCTTTAATAGCCAAAACTGGCTGGATTTTCATGATGATATTGAATGATTAAGGTTTTCATACCGGATTATACTATTCAAATCTTGAATAGCCAACATGGCTGGATTTCTATTATGATTATCAATAACCAGTGTTATGATTGAGGGTTTCAAAGTCGCTTTAGCGCAACAGCTATTATTTTTATCAATGGGCATGATTTATTTTACAATGGAGGAAATAGTCCCGAGTCGCTGGAGGCTTACGACCCGGCACTTGAGGGCTAAATTTTTCAAGTCGAGATTACATCGAATATACAAGTCCCATGTCACTGCTAGCATGCTCCATGGCACTTGGGGGCTAATGCAAAGTCATTTTTTGCTCAACTTATTGAAGACCCGACTCATCACATTTTAAATGAGCCGGCCCTTGGGGGCTACCAATTGCTCCTGTCAGAAATTCAAGGTACACAAGCCTTAATCCAGTATATTGAAAGATCCATTATTCAGTTGGTAGAGTATAAAGCTCTTAACCTTGTGGACATGGGTTCAAGCCCCATGGTGGAGATTACATCATTTGATGGTATTATCAATGAATCATATACAAAGTCCCAGCTCAGTAATATCTTATTGAGCCGGCCCTTGGGGGCTACACGTTGTTGCTCAAGTTTACATTATCATATTTACAAAGTCCCTGCTCATTATTGCATAATGACCCGGCCCTTGGGGGCTACACTAGTTGAAATCTTTATGAGCATAAGGCAATTACAAGTCCTAGGTTGCTGCAAGCATGACAGCCCGGTACTTGGGGCTACAGGTGATGTGCATATAAGGGAGGAATAACTTCAAATTATCAGTTTTGAGCAAATCAGGTATTATATTATTATCAGAGAAATCTGCAAAGTTTATGACCCGACGTCATCATAAGATTAACCCGGCATCAGCAACAGTTATGACCCGGTGTTATCAATATTTACAAGTCGGCAATTTTTCTCGCCAGCCTCTACATCTTTAAACCGGCGGATCACCAGATGAATCTTGAGTCCAGTATGTTGATTAAGCCGGCGCCTTGGAAGTCGACTCAAGTGGATTATTCTTCACAATAGTTTTTCTGTGAGAAACCAACATCAACAAATTGAGTATGAAGCTAGCTTACTGACCTGGATTTTCTAGATGAAGGAAATGCCAATTGGACTAAAGGATAATCAGGTCCCGTCTCAGGAGAATATTTAACCCGGAGCACAAGGAATTAAGGATGATCAGGTGCCGGCGTACAAGAATTTTTAACCCGAAACACAATCTATCAAAGTTGTTCTTGTGTTTGTTTTACAGGATCAATTTAACATGGATAAACCCAAATTAAACTGGGGGCTAATGTCGGGGATATACCCCGCGGTATGACCCGGCCGGAAGTATGACCCGGCCGGAGTTGGCGCTTCACCGATGACCCGCCGGAGGACTGACGATTCACGGGTTTGGCGGCTCACTGGTCAGACGACTCACGGATGAACCCGACAGCGGGTCACATAGAAGACTAGGCCCAAGGCCCAGTAGGCCGGCTCATATTATGGTGGGTCGGCTTAAGACATAAGGCATGAGGAATATTTCCTTTACGAGGAAGCAAGACCCATACTTGTATCCGACTTGTAATAGAGAATAAGGTAGTTCTAATCCTAATACGACTCTACATGTAAGCCGCCCCTTCAACTTATATAAGGAGGGGCAGGGCTCTCCAAAGAGAGAGAGGAAAGAAGAAGAAACAATCTCTAGGGCTAGACACAAAGAGCCGGTTTACCGGCAAGTCTCTCGTGACGATAATGAGACCTAGCCACAAACAGCATGTAGGGTTGTTACCGGATGATGTTTCCCGGGGCCCGAAGCTGTCTAAACCCTTGTATTGTGTTGCGTCACTTGATTCCCATCAACCCCTTCAAGCTACCACATAGATGCGTTGGCCTCGCGACTAAGTCCTTGCACTAGGACATCTGCCGTGACAATTCCACGACACCTTCCCCCATCTATATTTAGCGGTCCACTCTCCCGCAACCCGCTGTACCTTCTACTTGAACATGGTGCTTTATGCTTCATATTATTATCCAATGATGTGTTGCCATCCTATGATGTCTGTGTAGATTTTCGTTGTCCTATCGGTGATTGATGAATTGCTATGATTGATTTAATTTGCTTGTGGTTATGTTGATGTCCTTTGGTGCCCATCATATGAGCGTGCGCGTGGATCACACCATAGGGTTAGTTGTATGTTGATAGGACTATGTATTGGAGGGCAAGAGTGACAGAAGCTTCAACCTAGCATAGAACTTGATGCATACGGGATTGAAGGGGGATCAATATATCTTAATGCTATCATTGGGTTTTACCTTAATGAACGTTAGTAGTTGCGGATGCTTGTTAATAGTTCCAATCATAAGTGCATAGAATTCCAAGTCAGGGATGACATGCTAGCAGTGGCCTCTCCCCACATAAAACTTGCTTTCGGTCTAGTAAAGTAGTCAATTGCTTAGGGACAATTTCACAACTCCTACCACCACTTTTACACACTCGTTATATTTACTTTATTGCTTATTTGTCTAAACAGCCCCTACTTTTTAATTGAATACTCTTTATTATCTTGCAAACCTATCCAACAACACCTACAAAGTACTTCTAGTTTCATACTTGTTCTAGGTAAAGCAAACACTAAGCGTGCTTAGAGTCATATCAGTGGCAGATAGGACTTGAGAGAATATTTGTTCTACCTTTAGCTCCTCGTTGGGTTCGACACTCTTACTTATTCAAAGAGGCTACAATTATCCCCTATACTTGTGGGTTATCATGGGCTTATGCTTTAATTGAATATGATTTGGCTTATGAATCTCTGAAATCCATGAAGGCCAAATTGTTGCTAATTTTATTGTTGAGCATCGGATTGATGAGAAGCATGATATTGATATAAACCTTGTCTCATTAGTACCATGGAAATTATATTTTGATGGTTCAGTTTGTAGCAATGGCCAAGGTGTCTATTTTGTTTACATATCTCCTCATTGTGCTGTTTTTGAAGCCTCATGCCGCTTAGAATATTTTTGCACAAATAATCAAGCCGAATGTGAAGCATTGTTATTCGGCTTAGAGATGTTGCTTGCCATAGGGGTTACACATATTGAGGCTTTTGGTGATTTGTTATTAGTAGTGCAACTAATATCCAAAGTTTTTCAATGTTTTGACGAATCACTTAATGTTTATCTTGATAAATGTCTAGATATAATTTCTGTTTTGGATTATTTTAGCATTGCTCATATATCAATACATGACAATTGGAGAGCAAATGAATTGTCACAACAAGCATCCGGCTATCATGTTCATCATGGCATGTTTCATATTTCTGAAAAGCCGATGTCTAGTCTTGCTAACATAGGGGAGGCTGAACCGGAGCCCACCGTTTCGGCCACTAATGAAATATTTAATGCAGGAGAAAATCAAGACTGGAGGAAACCCATTATTGATTATTTGTGTGATCCTAGTAAAAGGGTGGACAAGACTGTTCGGTGTATGGCCTTCAAATACACAGTGAGAGATGATGATCTCCATCTTCGAACGGTTGATGGTATTCTTTTAAAGTGGTTGGACAAGGACCAAGCTAGAGTTACTATGGGTGAGGTCCATGAAGGTATTTGTGGCACTCATAAGTCATCTCCCAAGATGAAATGGTTATTACGATGTGCTTGGTTTTATTGGACGACAATGGTTAATGATTGCTTCCGGTATTATAAAGGATGTGAATCTTGTCAAAAGTTTGGTGATATTCAGTTGGCTCCCGCTACTATGTTACATCCTATTATCAAGTCGAGGCCTTTTGGAGGTTGGGGCTTAGACTTTATTGGAGAGATTCATCCTTCTTCTTCAAAAGGGCATCGGATCGTGTTGGTGGCAACTGATTATTTCACTAAATGGTCTGAAGCAATACCGCTCAAAAATATGATGCATACAGAGGTAATTCAATTCATAACTGAGCACATTATTCATAGATTCAACATTCCTCAAACATTAACTACGGACCAAGGTTCATTCTTTATGTCACATCATGTGAGAGAATTTGCCGAATCATATAAGATAAAGTTGCTCAATTCCTCCCCAAATTCTGACCAAGCCAATGGACAAGCTAAGTCTAGCAATAAAATATAAATAAAGCTCATCAAGAAGAAGATTGAGCATAATCCAAGGAGATGGCATGAGCTACTGTCCGAAGCTTTGTGGGCACACAGAATCTCAGGGCATGGTGCTACAAAGGTTACTCCATATGAGCTCGTATATGGTCAAGAGGCCATTTTACCGGTGGAAGTGAATTTGAATGCTTTGAGAATAGCCAAACAAAATGATTTATCGGCGGTAGACTTTTATAACTTGATGATGGACAATATTGATGAAGTCACCGATGAACGTTTGGCTGCTTTGAAGGCCATAGAGAGAGATAAGTTGAGGGTGGCAAGAACTTACAATAAGAAGGTCAAGTTGAAGAATATCCAAGTTGGTGATCTCGTGTGGAAGGTGATTCTACCAGTTGGTTCAAAAGATAGAAAATTGGGAACTGGTCTCCTAGTTGGGAAGGTCCTTTTAACATTACAAGAGTAGTTTCCAGAAATTCATATTTGGTGGAATCCGTACAAGGCACATTGTTACCTCGAGCTCTCAATGGCAAGTATTTAAAGAAGTATCACCCAAGTGTGTGGCAAGAAGCCTAGATAGGCAACAGCCGATATATAACTATCGCCCTAAGCAAAGACATGGCCGATATATGACTATCGCCCATAGCATAAATCATGGTTGACACACAATTATCCCCCTAAGATATATAAATGGCCGATGGAGTGTTGACATCGTCCTTAGAAAAAAAACATTGCAAATTATTTTTCGCCATGCAAGTTTTGCCGAAAAATAGGGGGGCATGTGTTGACACCAGATTTTGGCATTGTCAAAAACATAATTAAGAAGTCCTCAAATAGAAAATTTCTGAAAGTGAGAAAGTTTCGTATCATCGAAAGGAGAAAATTTGATATTTGGGTCATAGCCATCCAATCTAATCTCTAAGTCCGAAGTTGTTTTCGAAATACTGAAATTTTGTATCCAGAACATTTTTCGGCTTATTACGCCCCCAAGACGGTCCCATATGGAAAACGGATGTACACGAATTGTCTTCGTCTCGTCGAAATGATCAATTTTGATATAAAGACCATCCTAATCCGAGGTCGTATGCAAAAGTTAGAGCCTGCATAACGCGACCCTCCAGTGGGCAAAATATGACGCCCGGACCAGACACACATGTTGGTATGTGTGATGAGCTGTGTGAATAATTAGCTGTTTTGCGTGGGCGATTTTGCCCTGAAGATGTCCTCAAATTAAAAAACGTTCAACACGAAAGTTGTTCGTCTCGTCGAAACGAGTAAATATGCTTTTGGGCGCATTTTCATCCGAGGTTGTTTACCACATCAAACAAGACCTACAAGTTCGGACAAAACTAATCCGAATTTGACTAGTGTTCTTCACTTTGGAGATCTTCGATCTACGAAGTCCTAGGGGCAGGCGAACCGACCTAGGGCAGCCCATCACCTCGTGCGTCCAGACGGGGTCTCTCCCGGCCGCGTGGGGTTTCGGGTCTTCAAAAGAGCTTGCTGGATTGTCTTGCGTATCGCGCTTCCGGTGAGCCTTCTTCGGCGATGTGTCTTGCGTATTGCGCTTGACGCCGAGGGTACACGTTGACGTGTTCGTGTGGGAACACATAAAAAATGAATTGTAATGGATGAGTAGCTAAAATAAGATTCTATAAATACTAACGTTGGCTTTGGGAATTCATGTTCTAATTTGGTTTTTCTGTCTAAACATTTGTGGCAGTTGAAGGAGTTCTCCAAAAAACTATTTTTGCTGGTCACTTTCGGTTCTGGCGTCTAGGAATTTATGTAGTGTATCCCATGATTATGTTGCTAGGATTTTTTTTCTTTGTACAAATTGTTGGATATTTCGATGAGGAGTTGTTGCAGAGTCAAATATCTATTTATTGTTTAGACAACGACTGAAAGTTGAAAGAAATTATTCGGAGTATGTGTATTGGAAAAAAATATTCTTACCACATGCTTTCATTGTTCGCATTCAAACCAGTTAAAAAATGAACTGCATCACATGGAAAAAAGAATATAATGAAAAAAATGTAAATAATGAAGAATATTTATGCGGAGAATGTGTATTTTATTAAATCCTTTTTAAATAATGTTTGACAAGTGGTCAGAATTGAATTCGAACATTCATGACAATAACATGTGGTCACACTCATGCTCCTAAAGCGTGCACGATTCATTAAATCCAATGTTTGTTAAAAATGTGTTCAGAATGAACTTGTGAACATGCATGAAATTATTTTTCTAGATCCAAAGTTTCTTGAATTTGGAACATTTTTTAAATCCAATGTTGCATGAATTTGGAAAACAATTTTCTAAACGCAATGGAACCAAAAATGTTTATTTCAACGTTTGTTTACGAATTCAAAAAGTTTGTTCATGAGTCCAAATTAACAAAAAAAATTAGTACTTTTGGGGAAAAAAGTACATAAAAATGTTCGTATAGTTAGATATTTGTTCAATTTTGTAAGAAAATGTTCGTATTTGTAAAAAAAATCGAAAATGTGTGAAGTAACGTTCATATTGAAAAAATGTATGGTATTCCAGAAAATGTTGTTTACAAATTTTGAAAAATATGTTCACAATAAAATATAAAAAACAGGTTTGGAAAAAGTTGTTGTGTTTGAGATTGGTTAACAAAGTTCATTTTAAAAAATTGTCCTAGAGTTTTTAGAAAATGTTGACAAGTTTAATTAGAGAAGTTGTTCACAATTTTCTTAACTTCTTCGTGTGTTTTCAAATTTTTTTCATGTGTACACAAAAGTTGTTAACAAGTTTTTCATAATTGTTGTTGTGCAGGCAATTTTTTAAAATATTGAACAAACAAGTTTAGAAAAGTTGTGAATGAAGTCTGTACAGACATTTATTCATAAAGTCTCTAGATATTTGTCCCCGAGTTTAAAAACATGTTGTTCACAAAACATAGAAAAAATGTTCACAGGTTTGAAAAACATTGTTCATGTGTACAGCAAAGTTGTTCTTAAAAAAATGTTATCGGTTTAAAAAAAATGTTGACAAGTTTAGAATAGTTGTTCACAAGTTTAAAGAAAAAATGTTGAAAAGTTTAGGAGAAGTTGTTCACAAAAATACGTACAAACGTTGTTTACAAGTTTCAAAAAAATGCTTACCTTGGTATTTCAAAGTTTTAACAAAAAATGTTGACAAGTTTAGGATAAGTTCAGAAAAAATGTTGAAAAGTTTAGAAACAAAAAATGTTGATAAGTTGAGAAAAGTTGTCCTGTGAGTTTGAAAAGTTGTCACAAATTATTAAACAAAATGTTCACAAGTTTAGAGAAGTGGTGAACAAAGTCTCTAGAGACATTTGTTCACAAAGTCTCTAGAGACATTTGTTCACAAAGTCTCTAGACATTTGTCCCCGAGTTAAAAAAAATGTTGACAAGTTTAGAAAATATGTTCACAACTTTTTTAAGAAAGTCTCACACAGATAAGAAGTTGTCACAAATTTTTGAAAAATGTTGTTCATAAAATATAGAAAAAAGGTTCACGGGTTTGAAAAAAGTTGTTTATGTGTACAGAAAAGTTGTTAACAAGATTTTCATAAAAATATTACCGATTTAAAAAAAGTTGACAAGTTAAGAATAGTTTTTCACAAGTTTAAAAGAAAAAATGTTGACAAGTTTAGGAGAAGTTGTTCACCAAAATCCGTACAAACGTTGTTCAAAAATTCAGAAAATTTGTTCACAAGTTTCAAAAAAATGCTAATGCTGGTATTTAGGAGTTATAAAAAATGTTGACAAGTTTAGGAGAAGTTGTTCACAATTTTAGAAAAAAAATCACAAAGTTTAGAAACAAAAAATGTTGATAAGTTCAGAAAAGTTGTCCTGTGACTTTGAAAATTTGTTCACAAATTATTAGAAAAAGGTTCACAAGTTTTGGAAAGTTGTGAACAAAGTCTCTAGAGAGATTTGTTCACAAAGTCTCTATACATTTCTCCCCCGAGTTTTGAAAAAAGTGTTGACAAGTTTAGAAAAGTTGTTCATAGCTTTTTAAAGAAAGTTGTTCACATAAATTAAAATTTGTTCGCAAATTTTTGAAAATAAATTGTTCGCTAAGTATAGAAAAGTTGTTCATGTGTAAAGAAAAGTTTTCAACAAGATTAATGTTGACAAGTTTCGAATAGCTGTTCACAATTTTAGAATAGTTGTTCACTAGTTTAAAAAATGTTGACAAGTTTAGGAGAAGTTGTTCGCCAAATCCCTACAAAGTCGTTCACAAGTCCAGAAAAAAAATGTTCGCAAAGTTTAGAAACAAAACTTATTGATAAGCTCAGAAATGTTGTCCTGTGAGTTTGAAAAGTTCCTCATGTGTGTAGAAATAATTGTTTTTAGGAAAGTTGATTTTAAGAAAAATGTTGGCAATTCTAGAAAAGTTGTTCAAAAAACCATTGAAAGTTGTTCAAAAAATTTGAAAGTTTGTTCACAAGTTTATTAAAAAAAGATAATGAGTTTTTTCTAAACAGTTGTTTGCAATTTTTTAAGAAAACGTTGCTAACAAATTTTATGGAAGTTGTTCACATAATTTAAAAAGTTGTTCACTATACTTGTGGAAGTTGTTGTATATCCAATTTTTTAAAAGTTGTTCACAAGTTTTTCTTAAAAAAAACATGATTTTCTAACAAGGCAGACAAATTTAGAAAAGTTGTTCACAAAGTATCTAGAAAGTTGTTTGCAAAAACGTATAGAAAAGATTGTCCCCAAGTTTAAAAAAATTCACAGTATTTTTTTAGGAAAGTTGTTTACACAAATTTAAAGTTATTCCTGGGCAAGTTATTCAATTTTTGAAAAGTTGTTCACTAATTTTAAAAAAATGTTGAAAGGTTTACAAAAGTTGTTCACTGATCTTTAAAAAAATCCATGAGGGGACAATTTCTTTAATCGTGAGGAAAAATGGTTTTAAACATTTTTTACGGGGTCTTAGGGGACCCTCGAGGTTTAAAAAAGTTCATTATTTTAAAAAAATGTTCGGGAGGCACTAACATGTTTTATATAGAAAAAAGACATGTTTCGCGGGATTAAAAATTAAGAATCATGAGTTTAGAAGACAAGTTGTGAACTAATTTGAAAATATTCAACCTTTTATAAAAACAATTTTTAAATTAAATGCCATTCTATTTCTAGAAGAAGTTTGGTAAGTCAAAATGGAGTACTTCATTAGAGTTCTGAACCTCCACTTGAGTAATTCAAAAAAGGGAGTTAACAAAAAATGTTGGACATGTGGTATTTTTCCTTTGGAATTCTAATTTTGCGAAAGTACATCTTGGGTCTGTTTCTAGAAAGCGGTATGGGTGATTTCCAGGAAACGGTATAGATTAAAAAAATTGCTTAACTATAGCTTACATGGAAAACCATATATATAGATTTTGCCGATGCTAGTTTCACAAATTTTTGCGAGTCAAGACAACCATGTTCATCATTCTATACAGAGTATTGTAACTCATGATAAAAAGCGCCCCCCCCCCCCAAAAAAAAAGAACAACAGCTAAAAAGTTCACTTCATACTAGTTCAAACACGAAATCTAACGGCGAGTTCTCCTCTTTTTTGTGACATCATCACTCATCTTCTCAAACTTGAACTTGTTCTGATGGAAGTTTCCTATCTTGTATGGAATGAGTTTACGGAATTGGCGAACAATTTCCTGAAAAATAGTTGCATAGCTTTTAAGTTTAAAAAGCATTATAAAACAATAACAGAACTGAAAAAGGAAGTCTATGTGTGCAAAAAGAAGACTTGCAAAAAATTGTAGGTGAAATATAAGACTAAAAAATTAGTACAAAAGCATGATGACATTTGAGACTAAAAAGTTAACAGAACAGGAAAGAAGTATAGCATAAAAAACTCTCTCTGGAATAGTGTTTGTATTGAACATAATGACTATAGATGATTAAAAAAATTAGTTAGCTTGTACAAAGAGAAAAGTGGTAGGTGTAGTCTTTACATTTGCAAACTCCTTCATGTCTTTCTTGTTCCAACAATCCATGTACAACGTGCCATAGATAGCGCAGTCATGCATGTCCATGTTTGCACAAAAAAACAGATGAAAAATAGAATTGTAAAGTGGGAAATGTAGAAACAGGTCGAAAAGATAATCTCACAAGTTTGGTTGTTTGGGATTGTTTTGATGGGAAAACTTGACGAATTCTTCTATATTTTTGAAACTGCAGTTGGATGACTTGAATAGAGTGCTGAGGTTGGTAATCTATAATATAAGACATGAAGATAACTTCGAGTTAGATAGACCAAAAAAGTACATTTATACTTATGACAAACAATGTTACTTCCTGGGGAGTGCATAGAAAATACAATTTACTTGAAGAGAAAATGTTTACTTATAGTAAAACTAACCAAGTTTGTTGTGAGGATGTCAAGTTCATCAGCACAGACACTTTTTGCTTAATCAAAAAACACTACAAGAAATATGTCAACTAGTGACCTTCTGTCAGTGACCCTGGAAGAATTGGTCATACATCTATGATCCTTTGAGACCAATTGGTCAAAAGCTGTTCGGGGGGCTCCAAACCCTAAACCATTGCGACCATTTTGGTCAGAAAGGTCGTAATTTCCTTACACGAAATGGTCATAAAGCAAACAGTGATGGTCCGCTGCCTTATTTCTAATTGTTAACGACCAATATAGATGGTCATAACCTTGTAGATTGTGGTGGGTTGTGATGACTAGGCACCACCTCATCAGTTTTGCCTATGTGTCATGTCCATGTGGTAGTTTTTGCCCTAGGTTGTGAAGCAACCTATATTTCTGTCATTCCCAAAATTCCCAAAAAAATCTCATAAATTCTTTGGGTCATATCTTCGTCAAATATGTAAAAACATTCCTTGCCTAGTTCAAAAATATTTAAAAAATATCCATTTCCTATTCTGTTCAGAAAAACAGTTTGTGAAGGAAGTACCACTTTGGCATGTCCAAATAGTATCCATTTTCTACAGTGCTTTCCTATGCCCAAATAACCATCCTCCACCAAATGCCAGCTCAATCCGTTCATTATTTTGAGCCGAGCTTCAACATTCGTATTTATGTCCAGTGTGGTAGTTTGCAAAGCAAGTACCACCTGGGCTCCTCCTTTTGAGCTAAAATTTTGTGAAGACAGTCTTCTTAGTAACTGATCATCCTCAGCCAAAACTCACGCCCATTAGCCATGTACATTTCCCGTACCGCTAATCAAATACTTGGCTGCTAATTCATGTTTGAGCATCGATCGGTCTCCTCGTGAGAATCTTATGTTGTAATTTTCTTCCTAGAACCTACCTGGGGAGTGCCCAACCCACTAGACATGCCTAGGCTGCCCAGAACACATGGCAACGCCACGGTCACGCGGTGACCACGCGGCGGGCATGCGAGTTTACGCGCTCTAGAGTTGGGGGCCTCGGCCACCGCCCAAACCTCGACGTATCGCCACCAAACCATGTACTTATGATTAAATAGGTACTTATCTAACTAGAAATTATTTTTGGAAAAAATAAATAGTAAACTATGAGGCAGCTGCAGTTCAAATTTGACCCGCTTCCACCTGAATCGGCGGGAATTTGTCTTTTTCACCAGAGGTGGATCAAAACTTTTGACACCCAACCATTTTGTCAATTATGCATTAAATATGGCCTAGTATTTTAAAAATTGATTTGGTCCAATTTTGCAACAAATATATGGTAGGTCCTTCACAAAAAAACTCATTTCGGGCACTCAGAAAATGGAAAATGGTTTTTCCATGCAAATAAAATGAAAAATCCCTTAGGCAACAGTGTTTGGAATTCCAATATGCACCCTTGTGCACAATATGAGATCATTTGAACAAAACTATGCCAAGAATGTGGCCATAAGATTGATTATTTGGCTTGAAAGTCATTGATCTCCACACGTGATAGCTCGTTTCTGAGAACACTTTTTTAAAATAATTGCCGTATTACAAGTTTATTATTTTTTCCTAGGAACTTGGCCACATATAATGACACAATACGAAGGTTTCCCAATTTTTTGATTTTTTTTGAATTTTTTATGCCCGTTTCAAAATGCGGTCAAAACGGCGGGAATGACCGTTCCTAGCTAGTGGTTGAATCTTGGAATTTTTCTGGTGTTTGTCTGATTAAATAGATACTTACGTACCTAGAAATGATTTTTGGAAATATAAAGAGCAAACTACGAGGCAGCTACAGTTCAAATTTGACCCGCTTCCAACTGAATCGGCAGGAATTTGTCTTTTTCACCAGAGGTGGATAAAAACTTTTTACACCCAACCACTTGGTCAATTGTGCATTAAATATGGCCTAGTATTTTAGAAAAATTATTTGGTCCAATTTTGCAACAATTATTTGGGAGGTCCTTCACAAAAAAACCTCCTTTTGGGCACTCAAAAAATGGAAAATGCTTTTTCCGTGCAAAGAAAATGAAAACTCCCTGAGGCAACCTTGTTTGGAATTCCAATATGCACACTTTTTTAAAATAATTCCCGTATTACAAGTTTATTATTTTTCCTGGGAACTTGACCACATATAATGACACAATGCGAAGGTTTCCCAATTTTTTGATTTTTTTTATTTTTTTATGCCCGTTTCAAAATGCGGTCAAAACGGCAGGAATGACCGTTCCTAGCTAGTGGTTGAATCTTGGAAAACTTTTGGTGTTTCTCTGATTAAATAGATACTTATGTACCTAGAAATGATTTTTGGAAAAAATAAATAGCAAACTATTAGGCAGCTGCAGTCCAAATTTGACCCGTTTCCAACTGAATCGGTGGGAATTTGTCTTTTTCACCAGAGGTGGATCAAAACTTTTTACACCCAACCATTTGGTCAATTGTGCATTAAATATGACCTAGTATTTTAGAAAAATGATTTGGTCCAATTTTGCAATAATTATTTGGTAGGTCCTTCACAAAAATACCTCATTTGGGGCACTCGAAAAATGGAAAATGGCTCTTTTGTGCAATGAAAGTGAAAACTCCCTTAGGCAACATTGTTTGGAATTCCAAGATGCACCCTTTGCACAATATGAGATCATTTGAACAAACTATGCCACGAATGTGGCCATAAGATTAATCATTTGGCTTGAAAGCCATGAATCTTCATGCATGATAGCTCTTTCTGAGAACACTTTTTTAAAATAATTGCCATATTACAAGTTTATTATTTTTCCTGGAAACTTGGTCACATATGATGACACAATGCGAAGGTTTCCCAATTTTTTGATTTTTTTGAATTTTTTATGCCCGTTTCAAAATGCGGTCAAAACGGCGGGAATGACCGTTCCTAGCTAGTGGTTGAATCTTGAAATTTTTTTGGTGTTTCTCTGATTAAATAGATACTTATGTACCTAGAAATGATTTTTGGAAAAAATAAAGAGCAAACTATAAGGCAGCTACAGTTCAAATTTGACCCGCTTCCAGCTAAATCGGTGAAAAATTGTCTTTTTCATGAGAGGTGGATCAAAACTTTTTACACCCAACCATTTAGTCAAATGTGCATTAAATATGGCCTAGTATTTTAGAAAAATGATTTAGTCCAATTTTGCAAGAAACATATGGTAGGTCCTTCACAAAAAAACACATTTGGTCACTCAGAAAATGAAAAATGGTTCTTTGAGCAAAGAAAATGAAAACCTCCCAAATCAACATTGTTTGTCATGCCTAACTACACACATGTACAAAATATTGGTTTATTTGAACTACATATAAGAGGTTAAATGTTTGCCTGAATAAGAGGGTACAAACTATAAGAGAAAAAACCAAAAATGCTTAATTCTGATTGGTGGAACCAGATGTGGCATGGATCAGTGACATGGCAAACATCTGTCCACCCATCCATCCATCCGTCCGTCCATCCACCCCTCCGCTCTCTCAGCTAACCCTAGCGCTCGCAGATCCCTCCCCTCGCCGCCACCCACCCCTCCCCTGGCAGATCCATCCTTCCCCTCCCTCCTTCCCCTCCCTCCTTCCCCTCCCTCCTTCCCCTCTGGCAAGATCGCCGTGATCTACTCCTCCCTCCTTCCCCTCCGGCAAGATCGCCGTGCTCTGCTCCTCCCTCCTTCCCCTCTGGCAAGATCCCACATCCATTAATCCATCCTCAACCGGAACCCTCTCCCGATGCCAGATCCAATCTTCCTCCCTCCGTCCTCGCCCCAGCTGCCTGCTCCCCTCCCCTTCCAGATCGCCGCCACCACCTCCCTCCTCCTCCCTCGCCCCGGTTCCTGCTCCGCCGAGGCCGCCGCCGGGAGATCCGACTTCGCCGACGGGAATGGGGCCGGATCCGCCACGCCCGAGCGCTCCATCCTCGTCGACAGGGATGACTACATCCTGGCCTCCGCTTCCCGTGCCACCGGATCCCGACGAGGATGTCCATGTCGTCGTCCTCGCAGGCCGCTAGCGCCGCCGCGACCGCGGCCGCGCCCGCGCCGCACCAGGCCGGGCCGTCGTACGTGGTGCCGGACCTCAGCCTCCGCGACCACCGCTTCACCGTCCCGCTCGACCACTCCTCCCCCTCCGCACCGCACATCACCGTCTTCGTCCGCGAGGTCGTCCCAGGTACGTCCGCGCCGACCCCGTACCGCTCCTGGGCGACGGCTTCCGCGTTCTCACCTTTTCCCTCACTCTTTGGAGGTGGCTTTCTCCGTGCCCGTCGCCGGCTCGGACCGCACCGTCAGGAGTTCCAGAATCCAGGTGCGTGTCTGAATCGTGTTTTGGTGTGCTATTAGTTACAGTAGATAGCACAATTGCCAGATTGGTTCGGGGCAGGGAGCAATTCTGGGCAGATTCCGATAGCGCTAGCTAGGACTGGGACCGTGTCCTCGTGCTATACATCTGGATTGCACATATTGGCTACTACTATCACTTGTAGATAGACACACATACTAGTCGCAGTACATGCCCATTCAGTAAATTCTTCAGTGTTCTTGGCTTCTTAGTACATGCACATTCACATTTATTGTATCTGAATTGTATCAACTTGCCAGTTAGCTAATTACTAAAATCATATGCACATAACTATGTGAAGTTGATGTTCAACCATTACATGTGATAACTAGGAAGCATATTTTTATTAGTGGACTGCTATTTCTTTTCTTGCTTCTGTTTGCAAAATTAGGCGATCATGGTAGCCTTGTTTTCTTTAGTGTTAAAAAAAGTACTAGGCTGCAGTTTTTTAGTGTGTCATCTTTATATGTGTCTTTCGAGTGAACAAACTATGCTAAAGGTAGATCAGGACTTTCATCTGAAGTGGAATTCTATCTTGGGTCTGATCTTTTGAATGAAAAGTTTTAGTTAGAAATACACTGCTTTCTATCTGAAGGGGTGTATAGCTGTGTTGTATGACGTTGTTAGTTTTTGATGTACAAAATTTTGGTAGGTATTCTAGGCTGATGATTGTTGGGACTCTATAGTTATTGAATGGATTTGCTAGCAACAAGGTGCCAGGCACAATTTACTGGTTATGAGAAGACTATAGTTGTGTTATTGTGATATTCAATTTATAGAATTGACTATGTTTTTTTTGCTTCAGGTAAACCAAGGTTTTGCTCATGGATCGTACTAAGCAGACTGCTCGTAAGTCCACTGGAGGAAAGGCTCCTAGGAAGCAGCTAGCGACCAAGGTTTGTGACTGTAATATTGATAGTTTACCTATGCCATGTCTTTATTTATAGTTTAGGTAAACTGAACTGGGTATAATTTGAATCTCAAGCTTCATTGCCAGCTTATGACCAGATATCCTACTGATGTATATGGACTATCATGGTATTATTGTTAATTTGACCATGTGCTCTACTTTGCTTTTTGACAGGCTGCCCGTAAGTCCGCTCCCACAACTGGAGGAATGAAGAAGCCTCACCATTACCGCCCTGGAACTGTTGCTCTTCGGTGTGTAAAATCTTCCAACCTATTCTAGCATGTGTTATAGTTTGTTTTGAAGTATTCTCAAATGAGTAAATTTTGTGCTTGACTTTGCAGTGAGATCCACAAGTACCAGAAGAGCACGGAGCTGCTCATCAGGAAGCTTCCATTCCAGAGGCTTGTTAGGGAGATTGCCCAGGACTTCAAGGTGATCAATCAACTTGTGCACTACATTGTGATGCTCCTGTTGTGTCAACTCTTATAGTATGATGAATCAAGTAAACTAAAAGCACCATCTTGTGTCTGCTTTTGCTGCTGTTTTTAGTGATTGTTTGGAACCGCTAGCTCTAATTTAACTTACTTCTCGTTCCCCTGTTTCTGCTGTCAGTATTCCCGTGGCAATTTAGGTAACTATAGTAATACTGTACAAGAAACATCATTGCATTACAAGTTGGGTTTGAATCTACTTGTGAGCAACTGGGTGCGCCCATTCTAGAAATATGATATGTAGATTTGCTTCACAGAACTGATATAAAGGCATCTCAAGTTACTTAATAGTTCCTTATCACAGGCCAACAATGCTATTGTGAGTCACTAGTAGAAAAAGGGTCAAACGTGAAGCACATTAGTGCCGGTTTGAATTAGAGCCGGCACTAATGTGTACATTAGTGCCGGTTCGTGGCGGCGATCAATAGTACCGGTTCGTGGCGAACCTTTAGTACCGGTTCATGCCATGAACCGGTACTAAAAAGGCTGTGTCAGCCTGCGGTCAGGCTATGGCCCCACCATCACCATTTAGTGCCGGTTTGTACCACGAACCGGTACTAATGAGGTTATGGCAAACTGTTTTTAGTCCCACCTCGCCAAGAGAGAGGCAGTATGAGCGGTTTATAAGCC
The DNA here is from genome assembly GCF_056163025.1 of Triticum urartu. Taxonomy (NCBI): domain Eukaryota; kingdom Viridiplantae; phylum Streptophyta; class Magnoliopsida; order Poales; family Poaceae; genus Triticum; species Triticum urartu. The sequence goes on along the minus strand of NC_141874.1, from coordinate 672,203,673 downwards.
GTGAGTGCACAGACAATGACGAAGAGTTGCAATGCTGATCTACATGTTGATTAGCTTCAAGCCTTGCGGAATAGTATAGATTGCACTGAGCTATGTGCAGTGGCTTAGTGCAATCTACACTATTCCGAATGGCTTGAAGCAAATTAACCAGCATTGCACCTCTTTTTTATTTTTAATAACTTATTTAAACTCCGGACTTCTTTTGTGTTTAGTATGCAGCATTTAAAGCAACGTCATCAATTTCCAACATGTTCTGACATCATTTGTTGTTTTTCGGTCATTTACCTAATTGTTTAGAGAGCTAAATGACCATGAAATTGAAAATCACTACAAAATGAATCCTGAAAATGTTGAAACTTGGCATGGTATCATCATATCACCCGCATAGCATGCGCGAAAGAGTAGAGAGGGTCACGGCAAAAACTGGACGCACTTCGTGTACAAACTGGACATACTCTTTCCGAGTATCAGGGTTTCGGACGAGAACTCATCTGTTACATGGCCACTTCAATGTTTTTTAAACTTATTTGAACTCTGGACTTCTTTTGTGTTTAGTATGCAACATTTAAAGCAACGTCATCAATTTCCAACATGTTCTGACATCATTTGTTGTTTTCGGTCATTTACCTAATTGTTTAGAGAGCTAAATGACCGTGAAATTGAAAATCACTACAAAATGAATCCTGAAAATGTTGAAACTTGGCATGGTATCATCATATCACCCGCATAGCATGTGCGAAAGAGTAGAGAGGGTCACGGCAAAAACTGGACGCACTTTGTGTACAAACTGGACAAACTCTTTCCGAGTATCAGGGTTTCGGAGTCCGGAGTGGGTACTAATGTGCATCCCACCAATCAGGAAGAATCACACGGATCGTGTGTTTCTTTCTAGCTCTTGCGAGTCGTTGGATCAAGGGTGTGTTTCTTCCTAGCTCATGTGAGTCGTTGGATCGAAACTACCACAATCACTTTGTGAGCCAGACGACCCTATATATAGCCCACCTCTCGCCTTCCCTGCATAAGTCTTTCAGTTCATCGATTACATACATCTACCAGTTCATCGACTGCATACATCTACCAGTTCATCGACTGAATACAAATCATTCGGATTCGCCATCATACATCCAACCGTGCATTTGATATGCATATATATGCATCACGAGCCACGGTTGGGCTGTATGATGGCGATACCGATTGGTTTGTTCTAGATCCGACATAAAAGGTTTGATACAACTTCTTTTTTGTGACATAAGAGCTATCTCTCCTCCTACCTATTTTAGTTACACAACTACCTATTTGTGCCAAATTTTCACTTTTGCTGTTGCTCTTGCATCATAAGCATCCATGTTAACTAGACTTACAAGTAATGCAATTTAACCAAACTATCTTGTGATCTTCGCCAAGAGAGAGGCAGTATGAGCGGTTTATAAGCCGTGAGTGCACAGACAATGACGAAGAGTTGCAATGCTCATCTACATGTTGATTAGCTTCAAGCCTTGCGGAATAGTATAGATTGCACTGAGCTATGTGCAGTGGCTTAGTGCAATCTACACTATTCCGAATGGCTTGAAGCAAATTAACCAGCATTGCACCTCTTTTTTATTTTTAATAACTTATTTAAACTCCGGACTTCTTTTGTGTTCAATATGCAGCATTTAAAGCGACGTCATCAATTTCCAACATGTTCTGACATCATTTGTTGTTTTTCGGTCATTTACCTAATTGTTTAGAGAGCTAAATGACCGTGAAATTGAAAATCACTACAAAATGAATCCTGAAAATGTTGAAACTTGGCATGGTATCATCATATCACCCGCATAGCATGCGCGAAAGAGTAGAGAGGGTCACGGCAAAAACTGGACGCACTTCGTGTACAAACTGGACATACTCTTTCCGAGTATCAGGGTTTCGGACGAGAACTCATCTGTTACATGGCCACTTCAATGTTTTTTAAACTTATTTGAACTCCGGACTTCTTTTGTGTTCAGTATGCAGCATTTAAAGCGACGTCATCAATTTCCAACATTTTCTGACATCATTTGTTGTTTTTCGGTCATTTACCTAATTGTTTAGAGAGCTAAATGACCGTGAAATTGAAAATCACTACAAAATGAATCCTGAAAATGTTGAAACTTGGCATGGTATCATTATATCACCCGCATAGCATGTGCGAAAGAGTAGAGTGGGTCACGGCAAAAACTGGACGCACTTCGTGTACAAACTGGAGAAACTCTTTCCGAGTATCAGGGTTTCGGACTATACAAAAATAAATAATGCAGAAAATAAAAAAACTATACAAAAAAATTACTCAATAAATAATGCAGAAAAGAAAAAACTATATAAAAAACTACTCAAAATAAATAAAAGAAAATAAGTAATGCAGAAAAGAAAAAACTATATAAAAAATTTGTTGGCGCACTGCCATGTGGGTCTGCCAGACCTAGGGTGTGCAAATGCAGGCCCAGGAGAGCCAGCAGACTCACAGGGCAGCGCGCCCTAATTAATTAGGCCCAGAAGCCTGCTATATAGAGGAGTTCGAAGAGGTAGCCGCGGCTGGGTTTATAAACCAGTGCGGCTGCCCTTCGCCGGGCGAGGTGGGACTAAACTTTGGGGTGGCAGCGCAAGGCCTTTAGTACCGGTTGGTGGCTCCAACCGGTACTAAAGGCCCCCCCTTTAGTACGGGTTGGTGGCTCCAACCGGTACTAAAAGTCTTCGTTTCCCGCCGCTTGGCCTGGCGAAAATAGGCCTTTAGTACCGGTTGGAGCCACGAACCGGTACTAAAGGCCCATCCTATATATATATAGCACTTACGAAAATTTCAGTTTCATCCCCACTTCGTCTCCAACCTCCGCCGCGCGCGCCGCTCGATCCCGTCATCGCCGCCCGTCGCCCGTACCGTCGTCCGTCGTCATCGTCGCTGTCCCCGCCGCCGCCCGTCGTCGTCGTCGTCTCGCGCTGACGCCCCGAACGCCGCCGCCGTCCGTCGCCATCGCCGTGGCCGTACGTCTCTCTCTTGCTCCCGCACACACATACACACACATACATACACACACACATACACACACACACCGGCGCCCCCGCCCCGTACGCCGGCGCCCCCGCTCGTACGTACGGGGCGGCGGCGTACGGGGCCGCACACACACATATACCACACACACACACGCATACACACACACATACACACATACGTACACACATATACGTATATATACACACACATGCATACACACACACATACACACACACACGCATTTTTTTACTTATTTTCTGTTTTTTAGAAAAGTTAATTAGATGATCGAATGTTAGATTAATGTCGAATGTTAGATGAATTAGCTAGCTAGATAGAAAAATTGTCGAACTAGAGATTAGAACTAGTTGAATAATTAATATAACTAGTTTATTTTAGTAAGAAAATTTAGGTATATGAGATTAGAACTAGTGGAATAATTAATATAACTAGTTTATTTTTAGTAAGAAAATTTAGGTATATGAGATTAGAACTAGTTGAATAATAAATATAACTAGTTTATTTTTAGTAAGAAAATTTAGGTATATGAGATTTGATGATCTAATTAAAATATTATTTGTTAATGAGTTTTTCTGTTTATTTTTTTTTATATTTTGAGTTTATATAAATGTTAGATTAATGTCGAATGTTAGATGAATTAGATAGAAAAGTTAAATATATAGTAATGTCAATTGAATATATAGTTAGATATATTAATGTCAAATGTTAGATGAATATATATTTGGCTAGATATAGGTGTTTAATGTTTCACCTATATGAACATAGGAAATGTCATCTGACGACGAAAAAGATTTTATTATGTGCGAACACTGTGAAGACCAGCGCTGCCTGTGCGACCAAAATTTCCTTGTTGATGGTAGGCGCTTCAGCATCAAGCTGGATGAGACATTCGAAGTTGATACAGTAAGTCACTTTGTCAATTATTATTTGAATGCAAAACTTATGCTTCATTTGCTTCAACTTATAATTTTAAATTTTCACTATTCTACTAGCGCATCCCCTGCCATGCAAGAATTTTTGTCTTGGATAAGATAGGTTTTAGTGCTATAGATGATATGGAGGTAAAGAGAGTTTACTTGAAGACGGAGCATGGGTATACTTTCAACGTCAAATTATATAATGGAGACACATATACCCATTTTGAATGCAAAACTTGGCAAGCACTATGCAAGGCTTATGCATTTGAGCCTGATATGGTTATCACCTTTGATATTCGTCCGGAAGATGATATTGAAGGTAATATAGACATCTGGGTCGATGTGCAAACGCCTCCAGTCCTACCATTTGGTGAGTTTTTCTCAACCATGCATGCATATGTTTATGTCTTTCATACAGTTTATTCAAAAATAGTTGACAACTAATTTGTATTGTCAGCTTATTTTGGTTCAAGCAAACATGTCCGGCGCTTGGTAGACAGGACCTACTACTGCCCCGGGACTCAACTAAACTGCGAGGAGATAAGTCATTATGTTTCATGGCTTGAGGATCTTAATACTGTCAAGACAAACTTTTTTCCTAAACTTAGAAATGTTAGTACTCAAAACGTGCGACCAATGGTGATCGTATTGAACTACGGTCACATCTATAATCAAAAGATGGTAAGATTTTAAATATTTGTCCTTAATTAGTGCATCTTTTGCATACATTATTTTTGAAGCTAAACTTTCATTGCTTAGTATATTAATTACTATACGATGTTGTTCAACAGGGACTTCCGATGACAGTTGTGCCTCAGTGGATCGAGACAAAAGGTCGCATGTCAATGGTTAGCTTACGACCAAGATTTCCTACATTGCACATGAGTGCATTCAGGATTTCTAAAAGCGAAGAATGCTTAATAGTGAAAGATTGGAGCAAAATTGTTAACGATCGCAGAGAAGTACTAGGGGGCAGTAAGGAGAAGCGCAACCCAAGATTAGGAGACAGATTCATCTGCATGCTCCAGTATGATGAATCAGGAGAGCTATACATGTTCTATGCTATTCTACCTGAGAGGGAGCAGCAGGATCAGTAGCTACTACTTCATGCTCTTAATTAGTACTTGTCTCATGGATCCGTTTCCTGAACTTCGATGTTGGTGATGATTATGTTGAACTTGATGATATCTCTTTGCTTCTGTTACAAAGTGAATGTTTCCTCTTTAAGCTAGCCAACGTTGATGATGATTACATAGCTAGCGGTAATGACTATGATGATTAAATAGTGGTAATTAGACGACTACGATGATTTTTAGCTAGCTAGAGTTTATTTATTTATTAATATGCGATGATGATGATGATGATGATGATGACGACTACAACTCATTATAATGTAAAACAATCCTAAATTAAATTGATAACACAAATTTAATTGAAAAATACAAAATAAAACAAAAACCCACAACCATTTAGTACCGGTTGGTTTTACCAACCGGTACTAAAGGGCTCCCGGCCCCCGGAGCTGGCTCGTGCCACGTGGTACCCCTTTAGCACCGATTCGTGCTGAACCGGTACTAAAGGGGGGGCCTTTAGTGCCGAAATAATAGTGCCGGTTCCTAAACCGGCACTAAAGGGCCTTACAAACCGGTGCTATTGCCCGGTTCTGCACTAGTGAGTACAGAAACCAATCTTGGTTCTTTCCTATTTGCATGTAGCCCCCTCGCTCACGTACTGTTGCCGCTGCTCCTGCTATTTTCTACTGCCTGCTGCCGCATACTGCTGCTGCTCGCCAGATGCCGCAGCTACTCACTGCTGCTGCTACTCTTGCACTGCTGTTGCTGATGCTACTCGTTATGGAATTCATTATGGAACTTGGTGCAGTGTACCATCAGTCACAGCTGCTGAGTTAGCTAGTTAGGTAGTAGTACATGACAGTGAACGGCTCAAAAGTATTTCTGTGTTTGATGCATGGCCTATCTTACTTCGTGCTTATACATTCTATTCTGTACCTAACTTATATTGGAAGCTGACTATTCTGTAAGATGGATCTAACCATCATTAAATGCACAAGTTTTCAGGATAATTCGCAACTGCATTAAGAAATTCTAGTGGGAGTTATACATGTTTTCTCATGATAGATTGATCTAGACTGAAACATGATTTTGCATCCCGTTTTCCATCGACAAATATACAAGTTATATCAGCAAGTTACTGTATGTGTTAGAGAAATCAGTGTTGATTTATTTGTTATTATTTTTTCTTTCTAATTTTTGCATGAGAGCAAGCTGGTGTAGCTAGCTGGACTATGCAGCCATGAATCAGGAAGTAGAATATTCAGTTTTGCTAATAGAAAATAAATGTATTAAAAACTTTAAAAACTGCATAATAAGTGCTTGTTCATGTTTGGTTTTCTCTAAACTTTGTTTGTATGATTGAGGGCAAATTTACTTGGTTCTTTCCTCTAAACTGTGCTTGGAACATTCGTTTTTATGATCTAAAATTGCCTTCCTGTGATGATGCAGGTGCCCAGTTTGTGCTTGCTACCGAAGGAGCTCCATGTTGAAGAAGATTGAAGAGCACCAGGGTTAACACCAGGGCAGCTTGTAGAGCTTGTAGAGCTTATAGAGCTTGTATATGTATAGAGCTTGTAAATGTATCATGTGTAGAGCTTGTAGAGCTTGTATATGTTAGAGCTTATAATGTGTAGAGCTTGTAAAGTATATGTTATTTGTACAATAGGAGCTCTGTACTGAATCTGGCTGATAATATTTGGAGTATTATGTGTGTGTTTTATTTGTGCCAATTTAAATACTGGTTATTTATTTACTGTTAAATTGAAATATGAAGAATAAGAACTTGCTAGTTGGGACCCATGTACCTAAACCTGACATCTGGGACCCATTTGACTAGTGAACCTTTTTTATATTACAAAAAAACTAAAACTTTCTAGTAGAAAAGGCCACGGCGCCAAAATGATAAGGCTTAATTGTTGGGCTTGGCCCATCTACCTAGCCAAAATTAATATGAGAAAAAAACACAAATAGGCCGAATTGTTGGGCTAGGCCCATGTAGAAAATCGAATTGGACCGGGCTGAATCTTGTGCCACATCAGATTGCCACGCTGGATGCCTACGTGGCCTGGGGAGGTTGCTAGTGACCAAAACGCCATAGTAGATGTATTTTGGTCATAAACGTCTTCAACCTTTCCAGAAGAAAGGTCGCTATAGTCAGTTTACGACCGCCAGCTTTTAACCTTCTGTTTTTGGTCACAAAAAGGTCGCAAATGAAAAACCATGACCTTTCAGTGACCAATAGTGGTGGTCACAAGTTGACATATTTCTTGTAGTGAAATTTGATCGTTTCAAAAAGATTGTTTACGCAAAAAAAAGTCCAATGCAATGTATTTACTCTAGGGAGAAAAAGATGCACATGAAAAAAGTGTGACCATCACAACAGATTAGAAGGAAGGGATTAACTATAGGAAAAAATGAAGGTCAATTATTAACCATCATGAAAAAATCATATACCAAGTCACATTTGTGCAGGTTGTTTCCTGTGTTGATTCATCATGAGGTTTTCTCCACAACTCATCATGTTTGGCGACCACCTTTGATATTACTTGCACTACCTATATTTGTTATTGGCCAAAATTCATAAGGTTGTGAGCAAAAAATCTTGCAGAAAAGAAAAAATGAACAAATAAGACAGTTTTAAACATACTTCAGGATGGTTGGATGAGGTCGACCCATTAGCTTGCGGTGGTCCTGCGAACAATGTTTCTTGTGGGGCGTTGAAACATGTATCCTCAGCAAATACTAAGGCATGAGCCCCATATGGTGTGGTGGAAATGTCCTGAAGCTATTTGAATGAATTGCATCAAAACTAATTCTTTCTTATAGGAAGCAAACACCATTTGTTCATATATGTAAAATAGCTAATTAAGAAATAAAAATAAAGAGATGTTCATTCTCAGAAAAAGAAAAAAAAAGAAACCATTTATGAAAACTTGAGCTGAGTTTTGTTCCTATTTAAATTCCACGAGTTGTTGTTGAAACATCAAGTGGTTTGAATAAAGGTTCACATGATGTATTTTAAAAAAATGCTACCAAGCTTCGTAGCAGTATTTTCCTTTACATACACACTTACCTTATTCTTACATACTGTAATTGGGATCTTCCTAGTTGTTAACATCACCTTTCTAGTACTAGAAAATCTAAATAAATCATCTACCATCTGCTATTTTGTTTTTTTCATCCTTGAACTAATTATGATTGCACTTAAAGATCAAATGGTTGCAGAATAAAAGGGTCTGACACGATCCAAAATGACGACTTTTAGAAATTAAAAAGTATACTTGACCAAATGCAGAACAAAAAAAATATGATTTGCGTATGCTTTTTCTGTGAGAGCTGGTAAATTGAGCATGAAGTGTTACAAGCAAAGTCAAAATGAGTGACCAGAACCACTCTATATAGTAGGCTGAGAATAAGCATATGACTTTTTGGGGCACATGAAAATTGGGGCATTCCCTAGCATAGAAATGTGGCATAACATGATAGACCAATACTTCAGAAGTAGAAACCCTAGCATAGAAATGTGGCTCACTACTTGACGAAGAAGCCTTGATCACAGAAACTAGGCAGTTAACTAATCAAAAATAATATTTTCACAAAAACAGCACTAAATGGAAGGTTTTTTTTGTAACATATATATGATGACAATTTGTTAACGGAAAGTTGTTCACAAAATCAGGTAAAAAAACAAGTATTCTAACATATATGTGGATGCACACTTACAGGCAGAGCTCCATAGGCTACTGGTTTGTTAGTTCTCCTTTTGAAATCAACATTAGATGCGTGAACTAAATCTGCAATCTGCACATGAACCATTCTAGGGACATTGTAGTTAGTGCTCCTAAATGGCCTTGCAGAAGTAAGATCCAGAAAATCCATATATATGATCTGGATAACACGAAGACGTGATAAAAAAGGGATGAAAATGAAACAATGGAGAAAAACAGAAAAAATGATACAAAATGAACAAAAGAAAAATAACTTACAACAAGCATGGGCAGGCAACCGCCAACCCAGATAGGGTCGTTCAAATCATCCGAGACTCTGTTAAAAAAATCGTGGAAGCTTTCGATCTCTTCACTCAGGTGATTGATGCAATATGTTGCCAAATCATACTTATGCAACTGCGTAATGTCATGTAGACTGTACAGAAGCTTGCAGTTTGCGTAGTTGCCAGTGATTGGACAGAGAATTGTTGAGAAGAACAGAAACAGGAAACTGCAAATAAAACCTTCCTCACTTTCATCATTCTTCATCATGGCTATTGGAATGTTCGTACTTCCAGATTTATATTTATCGCTGAGTTCCTTAACTTTTGCTACTACAGCAGGATCATTGCTCTCGGTAGGAAAGGGTTCAGAACCAGATTGAATTCCAAAACCTTAATGACCATTTCCCTTCGGATATGAATGACTTTATTCTTGTGCTTGAAGACAACATTTGAGCGAGTGTGGCCGGCAAGCCATTGCATGAATCCAATGGGGACAATGAGATGCCTATTGATGTGCAACCGATTATCCAGATCATGATTGGAAACATATTATTTTTGCTTATCAGTTAAATTTGTAACGGCTTTGTTCCATCTGAGGGTCAAGAACCTATGCTTTATAGTCCCACGGCGTTTCAGAGTTTTATACATGGTTACCAGATAAGGAGCTCTATGGAACAAAAAAAGGATAAGATTAAAATGAAGAACCTAAAAACTAACTGACATAAAAAGTTACTGAGGTTGTTCCATTATAAGGGATGTAGATCATAGCATTACTTTCATGTAAAAAGCATATCATTTTAAATCATGAAAAAAACTGCTATTTGTGTGGGAGGACAACATGGATATAAAAAGCATTAACACGGGATGTTGCTCATAGCATTATTTTGATAACAAAAAAAATGATAACACAACAACCAAATGTACATAAAAAATACCGACGTTGATTCAGACTGTAAAATGTAGTGCTTTCATACCTAAATGTACTACAAATAAATAACATAGCAACTCAAGAATAGGTTTAACAAAAAATGAGATTCCACACTAACAACCAAAAAAGACCAGCATGTACTATACATGATTATCAGGGGAAACCCTAGCTAAAAAAATCAATGCCGAAACCCTAGTTAATTTGATGCAAACCACATCGGGACGCTATGAAATTGGGCAACCCTAATGAAAATCTATGGCGAAACCCTAGCTAAAATCGGAGCAAACAACATCAGCACTCCATGAAAAAAATTAGAAAACCCTAGCGAAAATCCATGGCGGAACCTTGGCGAAATCGAAGCAAACCACATCAGCATGCCATGAATTAGAAACCCTAGCACAAAACTATGGCGAAACCCTAGCGAAAAACCATGCCGGAACCCTAACTAAACGAAGCAAACGACATCAGCACGCCATGATATAGTAAAAATCCTAGTAGAAGTCTTGGGCGAAATCCTAGAAATCCTATCACGTCTCTAAACAAATCGCTGCCCAGCAGGGTGAACAACGCACATCCGAGAAGAAAAAAAGAGAGACAAAGACGGGGATGGCGATCAAGGTTGATTCTCAAACGTTGGTGAAGAGCGCCCTGCGGAGGGACGACCTTCGTCTGCTGTCGATCTAGAAAACTGCCGCGCGGAAGGAGAAGGAGAAAGGAGATGGAGAAGAAGAAAAGAAGATGGGAGAAAGAAAATAGAGTACGAAACGAAGGAAGAAAACAGAGCTGGGCCGGCCCGATAAGAGAACGAAAGACGCAAGGGGAGTACGCGCCTCGGCGCTATGCGGCGAAATGTATGTTCTGCTAATTGCGAACAGTAATCGGTTCCGCTCATGCGGGTGCCGGCCTGGGCCGGCCCATTAGCGCGGTTTTCCTTTTTTTCTGTGCGTTTTCTGTTTGTTTTTTTATTTTTCTGTTTCTTTTTAATTTTCTGATTTCTTTCTTTAAATTTGAATATTTTATAAAATCTAAAATGTTTTCAAATTTGAACAATTTTTTATTTTGAACAATTGTCGATTAAGAACAAATGTTGGTTTTGAACATTTTTCAATTTGAACAATTTTGAGATTTGAACAATTTTTTAATCTGATGGTTAATATTTCCTAACACTATGTGTCTGACGATCTCCCCAATAGTGGTGGTCAGGTGTCGCTTAGCCTCCATTTGGTGGCCATGTGACACCGACGCCCCAATTGTCGTGGTTTTTTGTCATTACCTCTTTCGGAAGGAGATGGGCCTGTGTCTTCAGCATTAAAACCACATAAACAATGTAGGATCGAGGTTTCCTCAACATATCGAACATATCATAATGTGTACTCCCTCTGTCTCGAAATAACGGTCGGAGGTTCAGTTCATTGTCCATTTTACAAAACAGTCACGTATTCATTCAAATTGTTACAAATTTATCCTAAAACTGAAATTTCGAATTGAAATCATGGCGTGCGGGCCTCGAGCATGGCGGCTCCGGCGGCGTGCGGGGCTCGAGCAAGGCGGCGCCGACTGAGGGCTGGTAGCGGTGCAGGGGAGCAAGGCAGCGCCGCAACATTTTCCGCTCCGGCCCCCTCTTCTCATTCCGTCCCCGACGACGCGGCGCCATAGGAGCTCGACGGAGGAGACGCGCTCGAGCTCCATGGAGGCCACACATCGGAGCTATGTCTCGAAGAGAGACCAGGAGCTCTGCTCGCCGCTTCCCCACGTTGCTATGCATCACCATGATCTTGCGTGTGCGTAGGAATTTTTTTGAAATTACTACGTTCCCCAACACCCGCATGCCCCACGTGACACTTTACCACGCGCCCCGCAGTTGCCATGGGCCGGACCCTCGTCCATGTTCGTTTAAGTGCAGTTGCCATGTCGCTGAACTACGGTTGCCATGTCGGACAACTATAGTTGCCATGTTTGCTCAACTGCAGTTGCCATCTCAGGTCAAAGTTCTAGATTGCCATTTTTTGGACAACTACAGCTGTTGCCATGTATGGTCTGGTCTACTGCAGTTGCCATGATTTCAAAACTTTAGGAGTTGCCACCTACTAACACTAGGCAATTGCCATGTAGTGCTAAAAAAAAGGCATGGCAAAAAACATGTTCGGGTAAAAGAGAGAGTTGCCATGTGCTCACAAGCACGCTAGGGCAGTTGCCATTTAAAAAAGAAAGAGTTGCCATCTGCTTACGTGCACGCTAGGGTAGTTTGCCATGTACCATGCCAAACATATGGCAACTGACATGTTCGGGTAAAAAAAGGAGAGTTGCCATCGGCTTGCAATCACACTAGGGCAGTTGCCATGTACACTGCAAAACGCATGGCAACTGGCAGCATGGGTGCGGGAGAGGAGGCAGGCGTGTGGGCGAGATGGCAAACTGCGCACACACCAGCCCTTGTGCGTGACTGAAACTGGAGCAGTTCGCCCACACACCGGCCCCTCCGTGTGGTAAAACGGATGTGTGGGCGACCTCTCTCATACACCAAACACGCGAGTTGTCCTACGTGGCATACAAAATCAGCTAATTCGTGCCAAGATTCGTGCAGAAGTTACTGGACGGTGATGAAGGCGTGTGGGTGAGTTGGCTAACGCCCACACGTGTGGGCGTTAACATTTCCGTTTGTTTTTTGTAAGGACAATTTTTTACTTTTGTTTACCGAAGATACAGACTCTTTTCCAATTTGTTTTTCTCTGATATATTCAGGACAAATGTTGTCAATGTCAAACTTTGATGCAATCTGTCAGGAACCCTCCTTGTACATCAACACTGGCATGGACATTGTTTTTTGAGGGGATCACACTGGCATGGACATGGGCTGGCACCTAGGCTGTCGTCATGGTTTTGGCCCACCTATCAGCAAGGAAGGAGTCCAGAACTACATATACACGAGGCACCGCAACGGAGGAAATTTCTTGGGCAGCTCGGCCCTAGTCATGCATAGAAGGAGTTATAGACCCGGACACACTTGAGGCGATAGCATGCCGCGAAGCCGTAGCACTTACTGAAGATTTACATATACAACATTTTGTTGTAGCATCTGATTGCCAGCAAGTCATCTCAGACATTCATAGGAGCGCAAGAGGAGCATAAGGGGCGATCATTAGCGAGATTAACGTCCATGCGGCAGCTCCCCAATGTACTTTTTCATTTGAGTCTTGTGCTGTGAATTATGAAGCACATACCCTAGCTAAATTTGCTTTCTCTAAAGGTCCGCGTCGCCACGTTTGGTTTGGCGCACCCACGACCTAAGACGTATCCCACTTCATGTGGTCTTTGATGAATAAATCAGGTTTTTACCCCTCAAAAAAAAAAAGAGGAGGCACCGCAACGGGAAGCGCCTCTGTCCCGCTCTCTGCGGAACGTACGGCACCGCCGCCCGCGGGAAGTTTTTCCGTTGCAGCCCAACTAAGTAGGTCTATTTTCTGTTCTACTAAAACCAAATCTGTTTAAATTTGAAAATTGTTCAAATATGAAATCCATTCAAAATCAAAATCTGTTGAAATTTGAAATTTGTCCAAACTCGAAAATTCTTTGAATACCAAAATGGTTCAAATTAAAAAAATGTTCAAAACCGAAAATTGTCCTGTATCAAATTTTTTCTAAATTTAAAAACAATTTATATTTTATAAAATATTCGAATTTGAAAAAAAGAGAACAGAAAAACGAAAAAAAGAGAACCGAATACAGTCCGCAATGAGCGGAACATAGGTTTCGCCCCGCAACTAGGAGGGCATGCATCCAGACGGATCACGATTCACGACGGCGAACCAGCTCTCTCCTTGCTTCTCTGTAGTACTCTCTCCGTTCCTTTATATAAGATGTATTTGGTTTTTGATAAAATTTTAGAATGTAAGGTGCATTTCTTTTTATTCCTCATAATTCCCTTGTTAGCCCTTCAGAAAAAGGAAAGTATCTCTCTCTTGATTGTCTATATCTCTTCTTGTAGCAAAAGAAGGAAACTATCTCTATGCCGATTGCATGTATCTTTTAATTTCCTGGACTAATTGATTTACTTGCCACAAACCAATAAATTTGCCAAGGGTAATTTTGTCCTAACACATCTATAATTATGTACCTTGGTCACCGTGCCGAAAATAATACACCTTAGATAAAGGAACGGAGGGAGTATTCCCCAATCCTTGGTGAACATTGTATCCAAATTCTTGTGCTGTCAGTCGAATTCAATCCTAGAGGAACCTCAACACAATCCACAGTCTCTCCAGCAAATTGTCACACCGTCCCTGTTTGACTTTGATCACGGCCGGGAAGAGAGTAGTCCAGGTAAGAGCATCTCCAGCCGTTGGCCCCCCAGGAGGCGCCTAAAATCGCCGCCTGGGGGTGACCCGGCGCAAAAAATGGGCCTGGGGACGAGTTGGCCCCCAGTCGCCGCCCCCAGGACCGTCCCCAGGCACGCGTTAAAAAAATAAAAATGTTTAGAAAATTTAGGCAAAGTTCGGCTAAACAGGACAAATTTCAGCAAACTTGGGCATATATTAGACACGTTCGCGGATTTTCATTACATACATGGCAAATATATAAACTTAATCTAAAAAAAACTGGCTGAACTCCGAGTAGTCGCCGTCGTCGCCGCCATCGTCGGCCTTCTCCTTCTTGACTCGGGCGCCCCTACTGGACCCCTCTCCGGCTGGTGGTGGCGGCGGCCCGTCGTCATCGCCGTCGCTGTCGTCAATGATGACGGCAGCAGCAGCAGCGACTGGCCCGAAGAACAGCGAGGGGCGCCACCTGTGGTGGGGTGCCCCCGGCCGCACACTTGGTGGACGCCAGTCGCTGCTGCTGTCGGCGCTCGAAGTACGCCGCCCATGCCGCGTGGTTGTCGGTGGCGTACTAGGGGAGGGAGAGCTCGGCGTCGGTGAGGGAGGCGCGCATGATCTCGACCTCGTCGGCGAAGTAGGAGGGTTTGGCCACGGCGTCGGGCAACGTGGGAATGGGCACTCCCCCGTTGCTGAGCCTCCAGGCCGTCGTCCCTGCGCGCATGTCCGGCGGCGCCGGGATGTTCGCCTGGAACAGGAGCCACGACTCCTGCTCGCGGAGCGAACGACGGCCGAAGCCGTTTGCCGCCGCCTTGTCTCCGGGGAAACGCTCGGCCATCCGGAAAGGGGAGGGAGATGGAGGGGTTGGGCGACGGCTCACGGGAGAGGGAGGGCTGGGGAGAGGAGCTCGGCGTTGGCGCTCGGGAGAGGTGGCGCTCATTAGAGGAGAGCGAGGCCATAAATAGCCGCGTCACGTCCGTGTGTACGCGTTCGACGGAGGGGAGGCGTCGGCGCGCCGCCCCATGATGAGCCGCCCGTGAGGAATCAATGACAAAGCTGACCAGCGGCAGCCTTGCCATTGATTCCCTGCGGGAAACCGAGGCGTTGGGAGAAGACGAGGCGGTGTCGCTGACGGGCTGACCTGCGGCTCTTTCGCGTCAAAAACGATTCACACTGCGCCCCCGAACGCCCCCAGCGCGCCGGGTTCGGGTTGGTTCCGCCTGCGCTAATTTCGAGCCGAGCCGGCGAAAACTGGGCCCTTGGGAGCGTGACTGGGCCGATTTTTTGGCGCCGGCGGTCGAAAAGTCGTCTGGGGGGCCTTGTTGGGGGCGTGGCTGGAGATGCTTTAATTCGCTAGTTGGTACTACTTGTTGATCATGCCAAGAACTCGATTATTTTTCTGCTCACCAAATCTGTCAACAGTCACGACAGCGCGGCGCTATATATAAAACTCCATGACATATAAAACTCCAGAAGTTTGAAACCTATACGCCATGCATGCAATATCTCTCAACTATCTATCCCGTATCCTTTTCTATCTCTTTCTCTTAATTGTTCTCCACGAGAGATGGACGTAACGGGATGCATGAATCCTAGCGATCGATGATCGTCCCGCTGCCTTGTAATCCACGACAGGCTTCGTTTCTCTTATATATAGCAAAGCGGCTCTCCCCCAAACCAGATTCCATCCATCGATCCATCTAATACCATAATGGCAGCGAAAATCCGTCATTCGACTCTTCTTGTTCTACTACTTGTAGTAGCTTTCTTCCTACCCCTGGTCTGTTCCACGGAGTTCGTCCACCTCCACTTCAATTACACCATCGACCCCTACACCAAGAACTACGTAGACTTGAAGAGAATACTGGTGAGGAACCAGCCTGAGCTGCGAGTGCTGACGAGCACGGCGTTGGCGGTTCGACGCCCCATCTTCTATGACCTACCGGCTCGAGTGATTTTTTGCCACCTCAATGGTAAATGAATCCGGCTTAATTTCAGATTCGTTCGCTTTTCGGCTTTTCAGATCAGTTGTAATTCGATCATCCTCTCTGACTTGCTTTACCCTCTCTCCTTTATTTATTTATTAAAGTGACCTTCCCCAGGACAAGTGCGTCGTCGCCTTCGCAGACGACGATATCTCCGCCATGGGCTTCAGGAACTCCACCGGGCACTGGCACTGCATAGGAGGCTTCCGGTTCGCGGGCTGTACACTTCTCCCCTTCGGGGAGAATTATGGCGAGCTTCTCGGAGAAGGTGGCCACATAAACCTCCCGTTTGTACCGCTCGGGAGGGAGGCGGCGAAAGAGGGAGTGCGCCTCCTGGCAAGCTACTCATACTCCCCCGGCGGGGACCTTGGACCGGCTAAGCGAGGCATGGCCAGGTTCATCGTCATGATAGCCGAAGCAGCCCGTTTCCGGCCCGTCAGCAACAGGTTGGCCCATCACTGGGAGGAAAAGACCAACATGCTCGATGTTGAGGCAGAATTCTGTGTAAACTGGGGAAGAATGTCGTTTTTACTTATTGACTGGGATAAAACAACCAGGCCTACAAGCTGGGGAAGGGGGCATTACGCAGCGGCTCAGGAGCTGGAGCAGGAAACAGGAATTAAGAGCCCAAGAGATGCTTTGCGCGTGCTAGATCTGCTGGTGAGGCCAAGAGGTTATAGCGTCCCCAACTAACTAGAAGACGTACTACGATTCAAGACAACAAATTAGGGTTTAGGGTTAGGATTTAAGGTACGTGTGAGGCAACAAGGAGTAGTACAATATAATGTTCAAGGTCTGTAATGCTGTAATGAAGATTGAAAGAAATAAGACTCTACTAGCTAGTACAATAATGTGTGTTTGTGTTGTTTCTTTCTTCTGAGCATTATAGTGTTAGGCATCCGTTAGTCGCCACGCGCCGCTCCCCGTCCCCTTCTTCTCCTCCTCCTCCTCCGTCCCCTAGCCTGTTTCATATCTGAATTTGTGCTAAATTAAGTTTGTGTCTTATGACTATGATATCCATTCTACAGCAGTCTGTTATGGTTTGATTCAAAGCACACACTCTTAAAGTTTCTTCAAGTTTATATCATCTATATCTATACCTACTAATACTAATAAAAGAAATAAGTATTCTTAGTCCGTCATGCTATTTTATAGAAAACCCCCTGATTTTTTTGACATTAAACCCGCAGTAGATATTAAATGTTTTTTAAAAATACTCATACTCATATCTTCTAAACCGTAACTCCAAATTTAACATATTATATATGAATTTTGATTAGAAAAATATGTATAATCTGAATATGATGTTATTTTACCTGTTAACAATTAAAAAAAATACTATCTAGGTACCAATACATATGACGTGTATGGCAAGAAATAGTGATGAAATATTGACGCAAGTACCTGCGACCACATGAGATAATACAAAAATGTTCTTTTCTAGAAAAAAATCTGTCTTTATGCTTAAAAAATCATGCATCTTTTTAACAAATCTCATGTATTTAAGAAATTTGCATGTGAAAAAAGTGTTCAAGAGTTACCCTAAGTTGGTGATGCTTATACTGAAAACCGCCCTTCATGCACACATGTCTCCGTAGTGTGCTAATGTGTCATTGTCTGTCTTTGTCATTTTCCTTTACCGGCCCGTAACAATACCCCATTTCATACATGACATGAATTTCTTTCTAAGAATTAAATCTATATGCAGGCCGTCTTGAAATAGAATACCTGTGGAATCTTGAACTGCACTTTGGAAGGCTAAGACTATCTTTGTTTGGTCCGTAGCTACAAATTTTCAGACTACAGACCATTTTTTGTAAATTAAGAGCGTGTGGTATTTTTTTTTCTACCGTTGCAACGCACGGGCCTTTTTGCTAGTAAGTATTAAAGTTTGGATCAGCAAAGTTCTCGACTTCCAATAGAAACTTATCAATTGATTTAATTCAGCTGTACATGTCTTCACGTGCATCAACAGAATTATGCGGCGTTTTTGTATATACCATCCATTCATTTATTCAGGACAAGAAATCTTCAATTATAAATGTACGTAGCTGTATTTGATCAAGCTACTGTATTTTTTTCCAGGCATGAGCAGCAGGCTTCATCTAATTGCTTACAAATGCCTAATAACTTGATGGAATGTATCTATTTCTTAGGCGGGGTACTAAGTACTAGTTTCCTTACTCCTTTCGTTGACTAATCACTCCCAAAGGTGGAGCACATGAGCATCTGCCATTGCTGCAATTTGTAGTGGGAGAATATTTTCTGCAATTCCAGGTTCTAAATGCAAGATAATTGGATGGTGTTGTAGTTCTACTCCGTGAACAGTTCAGATTCTATTACTGTTCACTTGTTGATTTGAGTTGCTCTAAACGCAGAATTTGCCATAATTCAGCGGTCAAGGTAAATCCTTGAGCTTGCTATATATGCACTTTTTTTATATATTTACCTTCATGTTTTCTAATGCAATTTTTTGATAAGAGTAAAGCGTCCTGCAAGCGGAGAATATTATACCTCCCTGAGCATCTCGAAGCACCATACCTGCATCAGCCCCTCCTGCTGAATGAGACCCATCTGAGTTGAGTTTGACCCACCCATCTGGTGGAGAAGACCATGGGGGGCGGCCATAGGTGTTACTTGAGCTGGTTCCCTATACCTGATGCGATCATATGATACCACTGTTTTACCCTTCTCAGGATCCATAGGTGAGTTTAACTTTGTAGCAACTAGAGACTCCAAATAGCTTAGAAGAAATTGTAAGGGGACACAACAGAAAATAAATATTTCCGGTATAGCAAGCACGCCCAGGACCACTATGGAGACTGCATTCAAGGTTTGATCTGATCCGTACCGACCCGGCGCAACAGAAGAATTGTCGGTGGATATTGTCGGTGCAGATCCTCGCAACTAGGATTTACAACCTCCCAACCGCGAGGATGTACTCCTTCGTCGGACAGCCCTTCGGGAGGCGGTCGGACAGTCCCTCGGACAATGTCACGGACAGCCCTTCGGGAGGACACTCGAACAGCCCCTCGGGCAAAAGATCGAAACTACAATCTCTCTACGGGGTTGCACACATACGGTGTCAGCTATCTGGCAGGGCTTCGCCGTCCAGAACAAGTTCCTGCCGGAACCCAGACAGCCGACAGCCTTTTGGCTCTACGAAACTATTTCGCTGGGAGGGGGAGAGAGAGAGCCAGATCATGCATGGCTTGTGTATGTAAGAAAGAGTGAGTGTGGAATGCACCCCGCCGCCGCCCCAAGGCCGTCCCCGCGGTTGCACCGACCCGCGAACCACCGTTGCGTCGCCCCTTTGGGCTGCAGCGTCGCGGCCCGCGGTCCCTACCGCCGCCCCGAGGTCTTCCCGCCGTCGCCCCGACCCGCCTGCCGCCGCTGCGTCGCCCCTTCGGATCGTAGCGCCGTGGCCTGCAGTCCACTCCGCCGTCACCGCGTGTCGACCTCCCGTGGTATGCGTCGCGCCGTCTCCCTTGGCGCGGGAACGCTACCATCCGCGCCGGTCTTTGTCATGCTGTCAGGGTTCTTCGCCTACTTCGAGCACCGCCGCCGCACTCCTAACCTAGCCGCCGCCGCTATGAGGCCGCTGCCGCCGCTCTTCTTTGACCGCCGCCGCCCGTCCACCCCCTTCATCTTCGTCCAAGCACCAGCCCGTCGCCAGCGTCGCCGTCATCTACCCCGACCACCGTTGGTGCCATCGGCCCCACGCTGATGGACGCCGCAATCGTCGTCGAGTTCTTCTCTGCTGGCCCCTCCGACTTCTCCGACATGGCGTACAGCTCGTACAGGTCCCTCGTCTACGCATGCCCGGTGCTGACAACACCGATGCGTGCCTTCATCCATGACGTGTCCCCGGGCCTGGCAAGCCTGGTCGGCGCTTCGTCAACTTCATCTTCATCCGTCTACACATGCCCGCTGCTGGCAACACCGGTGCGTGCCTTCGTCCACGATGTGTCCCGGGGCTTGGCAAACCTGCTGCGACGCGTCGTCAACAACATTTTCTTCCTGACGCACCCCTACTTCGACACCACTGCGCCCATGCTAACTCGACGCCCCCTTGCGCCCGCGGCTCCACGGCGACTTCCTCAACACCGGCTACCCCGACTCGACATCGACCACGGCATTCTGCGTACGGCTACCTCGACCACGGCTCCACCACCCACGCTCTCGGCTACATCGACAAAAGGCACAAAGGGCTACCGTCTGCTTGAGCAACCTCGTTGGTTTCCACTCCAGCCACGACTCCGCGATGCGTCGACCGTTACGACTGTGGGGGGGGCGTCCGTCGGCTTGCCTTCGGATTCTTCTCCAGTCTCACCGTCTGCGTCGCTACCGTTGTGACTGCGGGGGGATGTTGAGTAACATGATTGTATTAGGAAACATAGGTTAGACTAGGAAATATTCTGGCTTGCCTTGTACTCCAAGTAGATCATGTACTCCTATATATATGCCCACGAGGCTCAAGCAATACAACGAACTATTCCACCAATCCCTCTCTCCCTTCTAACACAGACTACCTATAAAATATCATTCAACTTGTAAATGCTTCCACATTGATATCAGCTTTGACCAGCTACCAACAGAAACATTGGCTCTCTGCAAAAAAAGAACAAAAATTCCAACTATCCTCAATCATCTTCACAATTGACCATGGTCGACAAAGTCTTGATCCAGCGGGATCGGGCGCCCCAATCTTTGTTGACTTTGGCCAATTCTCCAATCGGCACACAAACTCAATTACATAACATCTTGTATAGAAAAGAAATTACTTTACATAATTCATTTCATACAAAAATTATGAAGTGATCATTTCACAATGGATAGATAGCAGTTGATCGATGGATCTTGCTAAGAAAACTATATGTACATTCCATATTATTTAATATGAATACATAAGTGCCATTACCGTATAACATGTTTGCCTCAATTTACTACTTTTTTGACAATATTTCTTTGCAAATACTAATTATATAGAGATGATTTGTTATATTACATACATTGGTACTTAACAAGTCTAATTCAGTGTATATCAGTTTGATGAATTTTTATAATAGATCAATGATACTTTATTTGTACTCAATAAAGTATTCATGTAGAGAAATTGCACATATGTATATTATTATTATATGTTCAGGATTAAATAAAAATCTGTAATATGCACATCCTTGATAAATTAATGCCGCCAAAACGCTTCCTTTGCCGTAATTCTAATTATACATCGATCACTCCTGCCCCGGCCCAGCCATCATATCACTCGCTTTACTAATCAATATGCCTATTCCTATTTTTTGTTCCTCAAACAGTATAGTACCTACAACACTAAATGCTTTGACTACAAGAGCTGAGACCTGGACCATCAAGGTCGATATTTTAATACTTTAGCACACAACTAACTTATCTTCTACTCCCTCTCTCTCAGTCTACAGGGCGTGTGCATATCCCTAGGTCGTCAATTTGACCAACCTAATACAAGTCATATATTACAAAAAATATACCAATATAAACTTCAGATGTTCTATTTTCAAACGGTATAATTTTTATGTTATATACTTTATATTAGAGTGATAAAATTGGTAACCTAGATATACGTGCAGGACTTGTATACTGAAACGGGGGGAGTAATGAACTTATCAACACTGATACAATTTTATCAAATGGGAAGGTTCATTGATAACACTCACAATTTGCTTTCTATAAGTTTGCTAATATTTTCTTTGTGTTTTGGGCATGCAATATGAGCCATGCTTTTAATGGGAACATATTATTCAAGAAGTTTAAGCTAGAAATAAGGGAAGACTAATCTATGTATTTGAGACCTTCGAAGCTGGGAGGATGAAAAATTGTGATCATTGAAGAACAATGTCAAAAAACGTTGTCCTTTTCGTTACAACGGTGATGAAAGTTGATGAAGAAAAAACATCCTTTCTAGACAACTACTTAGAATTTGATGATAATAGCACCTCGAAGAGTTGACTAAATATTGATGAACAATTTTCATAAACGTACGTGATCCATATCAAAGATTATGTTTAATTCGATTAGATTTTCTAATATTTTTATGTGCAAAGATCATCGTGTTGCTTACCGCCATGAAACCAATAGAAGAAGTAAAGAAAAACAAGGCGACAAGCAAGGAGCTACTCGAAACATCCTCGAGATTGAACTCCTTTTGCTAGAATGAGTAATACACAGGCATAATATCAACAAGTGTGTCAAGTCTTGCGGTGTTTGAGGACAACTATTTTTCAACTTGTAAAAATATCATGTAACAAATTCTGATCCAAATATTGTATTGGCACAGAATGCGCAACTATACGTGAAATTGCGAGGAGTCAAAAAAAGGGACGGATTGTGGGTAATCGTAAATTGATCCAAATATTTTAATGCATTTTACTACATATGAACTCTTGCTTCTTATAAAATTTGAATTGCAAATTAAAATAATTTTCAAAATTGAAGCAACACGGTGATAATACTAGAAATGGTACAAATATAGATATCTTAACTGTTCGTTCCACTCCACTCTCCTCCAAGATCGAAAAACATGTGGATCTTTCCATGGGGAACGGTTTGTTCATTCTAGGACTTTCCCAGATCAAACGTCAGGTGGATATTGGGGTCCAAAGAAAAACACACATGACCGGTGTGAGGCTTGACACATATAGGTCCTGCCTAGGGACACGTTGGATGCATCCTTATTCTTAAATACTCCCTCCGTCTAGGTGTATAAGGCTACTTCCAATGCATGGATGCTTACATGAGGTGCTAAGCACATTAAAATCTTTAGCAACTAAAGCCCCCAATGCATAGGTGCTTAACTTGTTGGTGCTAAGCATCCTTCATTTAATGGTTTTGCAACTAAAATTCTTCATGCATTGGTGGGATTCTTTCATTTAAGTCTTTTGCCTAGGTTCTCACTCTTAGCCTTGTTTCTTCCTGGGATCACTACACTCATCTCTCTCCTCTTAATTACCTTGCCACATCAGACTTTTTGCCTACATGGCATCCTTAGCACCTGTACAAGGTGGAGCATTGGGAGGGGCCTAAGTTATATTAGGTTGTCCACCACGACCAAGGCGGAGAGGAAAACTAGAGAACTTAATGTTTATTTGCTAATTAATAGCATTGCATGCAATGAACCAAACACTACATATCGTGTTTGATAGTTTTAAGTCACTGAAAGCATATACGCTCCACATCTCTTATTAGTTGATATGTCAAGAAACTAGAAACGAGGTAGGAGTTAATGCACCACGCCTAAGTGTTTTGGGATTATTTGGTTTTCGTAAGGTGGCTTATACACCTAGACAGAGGGAATAGATGCAACCAATTACTTATTTTTCTTCTTCTTGCAACTATGCCACATCATGAAGTCATGCATGTGGTCATAAGTTACAATTTATGCACTAATCGAACCATGCAATCGTGCTGCCTCAACAATCGTGCGTGTCAATTTGTTTCACTAATTAATTTTTGTGTGGGCATAGATGCCACGGCTTGGAGCAAATATATGCAGGTCATCTTATACACTTTTATGTAGGCACCCCGTTGACTTCAATCCAACATTTTTCTCTTTTTATACAATATATTTTTACCACATTCTTTGTATGCTTTATTGTTTTTAAAATATAAACTGAGATCATTCTTAAAAAAAAATCATAATAGTTTTAGTTTTTCAGCATCTATTTATACATTTGTTTTGAACGTGCGGGGCATCACCCACTTAGTATATTTTGCACGCCCATAACCCGTACTTCAGCATTTCTCGTACTCCCTCCGTTCGAAAATACTTGTTATCAAAATTGATAAAAAGGAATGTATTTATAACTAAAATATGTCTAGATAGATTTTCTTTTATTCATTTTGATGACAAGTATTTCCAGACGGAGAAAGTATCAATTAGGTGACGCCCCCTTCAGCAACCAGCAGCAACCAGCAACAGGTCCACATTAGAGTGTACACATCTCATTCCATCGGTGAGCTCAACAACTCTTCACGTAAAATGCATGGTAGTTAATACGGAGTACATATGTACGCAGAAGAAATAAAAAAAATACATATGTACTCAGCGGGGCGGATTAATACTAAACCCTTTTTGGCCAAATATAACAATAGTAATAATCCTCACTCTCGCACCTACCTACTCTGCTGCGCTGCCTACTTAACCCGTCCCCTCCCTCCATTCCCTCCAAGAAAAGCCTCAGCTTCCTCTCCAGCTAATATATCTTCCTCCCCATGACAAGTCCTTCGAGAATCTAGCTAGCTAGCTTGCTTGCTTTAGCACTTTTGGATGCCATGTAGGAACTCTCGGGGAGCCATTTGGATGCGGTCAAGCGCATGGTTGAGGAGTACCGTAGGCCCGTGGTGACCATGGAGGGCACCAGCCTGACCGTCGGCATGGTCGCGGCAGTGGCTGCCAGCGCCGTGACCAGGGTGGAGCTCGACGACTCCGCCCGCGGCCGCGTCAAGGAGAGCAGCGACTAGGTCATGAACAGCATGACCAACGGCACCGACAGCTACTACGGTGACGCCACCTCCCACCGGACCACCAAGGAGGTCAGCGCTCTCCAGAGGGAGCTCGTCAAGTACAAACTAATCCAGGAAAAGTTTATACTACTATATTTCACTTCTTGATCGTCTCTATGTATTCTTGTCTGTTACAAGATGCTTTAATGCGGGAGCCTTCGGCACCGGCAAAGACGGCCATGTTTTGCCTGCTGCGGCGACGAGAGCGGCGATGCTCGTCCGTGTCAATACCTTGCTCCAGGGATATTCTGGCGTGCGCTTCGAGATCCTCGAGACAATCATCACACTTCTCAACACCAACGTGACACCATGCCTACCTCTCCGGGGCACCCTCACTGCGTCCGGTGACCTCGTCCCGCTTTCCTATATTGCGGGCCTGGTAACCGGCAGCCCAAACTGCATGGCCACAACTCCGGATGGCACCAAGGTTAATGCCGCGGAGGCATTCAAGATCGCCGGCATCCAACATGGCTTCTTCGAGCTGCAGCCCAAGGAAGGGCTTGCAATGCTGAACAACACGGCGGTGGGCTCAGGGCTTGCATCCATGGTGCTTTTCGAGGCTAACGTCCTTGGTCTCCTTGCCGAGGTCCTGTCAGCCGTCTTCTGTGAGGTCATGAAAGGCAACCCGGAGTACACCGATCACTTGACCCACAAGCTGAAGCACCACCCTGGACAGATCGAGGCCGCCGCCATCATGGAGCACATTCTTGAAGGGAGCTCCTACATGATGCTCAAGAAGAAGCTCGACGAGCTTGACACACCAATGAAGCCGAAGCAAGATATGTATGCACTCCGCACGTCGCCGCAGTGGCTTGGCCCTCAGATTGAGGTCATCCGTTCTGCCACCAAGTCGATTGAGCGGGAGATCAACTCTGTCAACAACAACCCACTCATCGACGTCTCCCGTGGCAAGGCTATCCATTGTGGAAACTTCCAGGGCACACCCATTGGTGTGTCCATGGACAACACCAGGCTTGCCATTGCTGCTATAGGCAAGCTCATGTTTGCACAGTTCTCAGAGCTAGTGAACGACTTCTACAACAATGGTTTGCCTTCCAACCTCTCCGGCGGGCGTAACCTGAGCTTGGACTATGGCTTCAAGGGTGTCGAGATTGCAATGGCCTCATACTGCTCCGAGCTCCAATTCTTGGGTAACCCTGTGACTAACCATGTCCAAAGTGCAGAGCAACACAACCAAGGTGTCAACTCTCTCGGTCTGATCTCCTCCAGAAAGACCGCCGAGGCCATTGAGATATTGAAGCTCATGTCCTCGACATTCTTGGTCGCATTGTGTCAGGCTATAGACCTCCGCCACCTTGAGGAGAATGTCAAGAATGTTGTCAAGAGTTGTGTGAAGATGGTGGCTAGGAAGACATTGGTCACCAACAACAATGATCATCTCCAAAACGCGCGCTTTTGCGAGAAGGACTTGTTGCTCACAGTCGACCCATCAATGCAGAAGATGCATGCAGTCCTCGTGGAGAATGCCTTGGCCAATGGTGAGGCCGAGCGCGATCACTAGTAGAAAACAGGGCTATGGTCCAGGCCGGCTCAGCCCATTAGTCCCGGTTCAGTCTAGAACCGGGACCAATGTGGCCATTGGTCCCGGTTCGTGAGCCCAGGGGGCCGGCCGGGCCACGTGGGCCATTGGTCCCGGTTCGTCTGGACCTTTTGGTCCCGGTTGGTGGGACGAACCGGGACCAATGGGCCTCGCTCCTGGCCCACCACCATTGGTCCCGGTTGGTGGCTTGAACCGGGACCAAAGGCTCCCCTTTAGTCCCGGTTCATGCCACCAACTGGGACCAATGAGGTGCCTATATATACCCCCTCGCGCAAGAGCAGAGCATAGTGCTCTGTTTTTTCTGACCGAGGGGGAGAGGGCTTTGTGGTGCTCTAGCTCACCTCCTATGCACATGAGGTGTTCGATGGAATGCCCGAGCCACACTACTTAAGCTTTCTCCTCTCGAAGCTCGACCTCCAAGCTCCATTTTCCTCGAGATTTGTCTAGATTTAGCGGTCCGTCACGCCCCGTCCCCGTCTTCACCGCCGTCGATCACCCGCGCCGATCTCATCACCGACACCACCGTGGTGAGCCTCTTGTTCTTATCTTCTTTCTGAAAGGAAAAATATTCTTACTTGTATGTTTAGATAGATACTTGTATCATTTTCTTACATTTTTTATTGCATCTTATATAGTGCGATGGTTTTGGTATGCGCCCCCGTCGGCCCTCGTCCTGTCTATGATTCGGATTTGGTATGTATATTATCTTTATAACTATTGGTTCATTTATTGTTTATGAAAATTATGCCGACCAACGTGACATAGATTTTATTTATCTAGGATGTATGTGAATCGGAAATGCCAACCGACCCTATTGTCGAGAGGTTAAATTTAGTTGAAGAAGAAAACAATTTGTTGAAGGAAAAAATAAAAAAAATTGAGGAGGAGAAGATGATATTGGAGTTGCATGTTGCGGATGTCGTCGATGATCACAAGATCAAGATGGATGCAATGCGCTTGAAGATTAGAAAGATTAGAAAATATGCCATTCATACCGAGGCTTGGTATCATTATGCCGTTGGATCAATTGTTACCTTGGTTGCGATTATGATCGCATTTGTTTTCGCATTGAAATGTTTTACATAGTTTCAATGTATGGTTTAATTAATTAGATGCTCTGGAGAGCTATATGTTGTTAGATGAGAACTATGTATGCACTTTGGTTTTAATGTGATGATGAACTTCTATTAATTTGGACACTTAATTATATATAATGCACGCAGATGAACCGGCAATGGATGTACGGTGACAGACACACCCGCGAGTACATTAAGGGCGTGCATGAGTTTCTCGCGGCTGAGGCAAACAAGCAGAATGGTTTTATGTGTTGTCCATGCACTGAATGTGGGAATACGAGGTCTTACTCTAACCGGAAAATCCTTCACTCCCACCTGCTTTACAAGGGTTTCATGCCACACTATAATGTTTGGACGAGGCACGGAGAAATAGGGGTTATGATGGAAGACGGCGAAGAAGAAGAGTACGATGACAACTATGTGCTCCCTGAATACGGTGATGCTGCAACGGGGGGAGTTGGTGAAGATCAAGAGGAACCAGACGATGTGCCCAATGATGCTGCCACGGGTGAAGCTGCTGAAGATCAAGAGGAACCAGACGATGTGCCTGATGATGATGATCTCCGCCGGATCATTGTCGATGCAAGGACGCAATGCATTAGTCAAAAGGAGAAGCTGAAGTTCGATCGCATGTTAGAGGATCACAAAAAAGGGTTATACCCCAATTGCGAAGATGGCAACACAAAGCTCGGTACCATACTAGAATTGCTGCAGTGGAAGGCAGAGAATGCTGTGGCTGATAAAGGATTTGAGAAGCTACTGAAAATATTTAAGAAGAAGCTTCCAAAGGATAACGAATTGCCCGACAGTACATACGCAGCAAAGAAGGTCGTATGCCCTCTAGGATTGGAGGTGGAGAAGATACATGCATGCCCTAATGACTGCATCCTCTACCGCGGTGCATACAAGGATCTGAACGCATGCCCGGTATGCGGTGCGTTGCAGTATAAGATCAGACGAGATGACCCTGGTGATGTTGACGGTGAACCCCTCAGGAAGAGGGTTCCTGCGAAGGTGATGTGGTATGCTCCTATAATACCACGGTTGAAACGTCTGTTCAGAAACGAAGAGCATGCCAAGTTGATGCCATGGCACAGTGAGAACCGAAAGAAAGATGGGAAGTTGAGAGCACCCGCTGACGGGTCGTAGTGGAGAAAAATCGAGAGAAAGTACTGGGATGAGTTTGCAAAGGACCCAAGGAATGTATGGTTTGCTTTAAGCGCGGATGGCATTAATCCTTTCGGGGAGCAGAGCAGCAATCACAGCACCTGGCCCGTGACTCTATGTATGTATAACCTTCCTCCTTCGATGTGCATGAAGCGAAAGTTCATTATGATGCCAGTTCTCATCCAAGGCCCTAAGCAACCCGGCAACGAAATTGATGTGTACCTAAGGCCATTAGTTGAAGAACTTTTACAGCTATGGAATGGAAACGGTGTACGTACGTGGGATGAGCACAGACAGGAGGAATTTAACCTTAAGGCGTTGCTGTTCGTGACCATCAACGATTGGCCCGCTCTCAGTAACCTTTCAGGACAGACAAACAAAGGATACCACGCATGCACGCACTGTTTAGATGACACTGAAAGTATATACCTGGACAAATGCAGGAAGAATGTGTACCTGGGCCATCGTCGATTTCTTCCGACCAACCATCAATGTCGAAAGAAAGGCAAGCATTTCAAAGGCGAGGCAGATCACCGGAAGAAGCCCGCCATGCGCACCGGTGATCACGTGCTTGCTATGGTCAATGATTTACACTACGTAATCTTTGGAAAGGGTCCCGGTGGACTAGCTGTTCCGAATGATGCTGAGGGACACGCACCCATGTGGAAGAAGAAATCTATATTTTGGGACCTACCCTACTAGAAAGACCTAGAGGTCCGCTCCTCAATCGACGTGATGCACGTGACAAAGAACCTTTGCGTGAACCTGTTAGGCTTCTTGGACGTGTATGGGAAGACAAAAGATACACCTGAGGCACGGGAGGACCTGCAACGTTTGCACGAAAAAGACGGCATGCCTCCGAAGCAGTATAAAGGTCCTGCCAGCTACGCTCTTACGAAAGAAGAGAAAGAAATCTTCTTTGAATGCCTGCTCAGTATGAAGGTCACGACTGGCTTCTCGTCGAATATAAAGGGAATAATAAATATGCCAGAGAAAAAGTTTCAAAACCTAAAGTCTCATGACTGCCACGTGATTATGACGCAACTGCTTCCGGTTGCATTGAGGGGGCTTCTACCGGAAAACGTCCGATTAGCCATTGTGAAGCTATGTGCATTCCTCAATGCAATCTCTCAGAAGGTGATCGATCCAGAAATCGTACCAAGGCTAAGGAGTGATGTGGCGCAATGTCTTGTCAGTTTCGAGCTGGTGTTCCCACCATCCTTCTTCAATATCATGACGCACGTCCTAGTTCATCTAGTCGACGAGATTGTCATCCTGGGCCCGTATTTCTATACAATATGTTCCCCTTTAAGAGGTTCATGGGAGTCCTAAAGAAATATGTCCATAACCGCGCTAGGCCAGAAGGAAGCATCTCCATGGGCCATCAAACAGAGGATGTTATCGGGTTTTGTGTTGACTTCATTCCTGGCCTTAACAAGATAGGTCTCCGTAAATCGCGGTATGAGGGGAGACTGACTGGAAAAGGTACTCTTGGAAGAGACTCAATAATATGCAGGGACGGATATTCTTGGTCTCAAGCACACTACACAGTTCTATAGAACTCTACCTTGGTGACCCCGTATGTCGATGAACACAAGAACAGTCTGCGCTCCAAACACCCGGAGCAATGCGACGACTGGATTACATGTGAACACATCAGGACTTTCAGCAGTTGGTTGGAAACACGTCTCGGAGGTGACAACACTGTTTGTGATGAGTTGTACTTGTTGTCCAGGAGACCATCTTTGACTGTATTGACTTACAAAGGATACGAGATAAATGGGAATACATTTTACACGATCGCCCAAGATCAAAAGAGCACCAACCAAAACAGCGATGTCCGCTTTGATGCAGCAACCGAGAGCGGAAAGGACACATATTATGGTTACATAGTGGACATATGGGAACTTGACTACGGACCTGATTTTAAGGTCCCTTTGTTTAAGTGCAAATGGGTCAATCTGTTAGGCGGCGGGGTACAGGTAGACACATAGTACGGAATGACAACAGTGGATCTGAAAAATCTTGGGTACACTGACGAACCATTCGTCCTAGCCAATGATGTGGCACAGGTTGTCTATGTGAAGGACATGTCTACCAAACCGAGAAAAAGAAAAGATAAGGAAGCCAATACATCATACGATGAGCCAAAGCGCCACATAGTTATTTCAGGAAAAAGGGACATCCTGGGAGTGGACGGCAAGACAGACATGTCTGAAGATTATGAAAAGTTTCATGAAATTCCTCCCTTCAATGTCAAGGCTGACCCAAGCATCCTGATAAACAATGAAGATTATCCATGGTTACGGCGCAATAAGCAAATGACACAAGCGAAGAAAAAGTGAAGACTTTCTCCCGCAACTATTATGATGATACCATGCAAAATTTG
Source organism: Triticum urartu (assembly GCF_056163025.1). Taxonomy (NCBI): domain Eukaryota; kingdom Viridiplantae; phylum Streptophyta; class Magnoliopsida; order Poales; family Poaceae; genus Triticum; species Triticum urartu. The sequence goes on along the minus strand of NC_141874.1, from coordinate 672,172,707 downwards.
TAACGGACGAACATGCTACCATTGTCCGTTTTGTACATGCACATGCTATGTGGGTGAAATTATGATATCATCCCAACTTTCAACTTTTTCAGAGTTCATTTGAAATGCTTTCATGTCTTATGGTTCGAAACTTTGATACTTCGAAAGTGATTGTCCATTTTGTACACGAAATGCATCAAGTTTTTGTCGTAACCTCTCTACTTTTTGGAACATGCTATGTGGGTGAAATGATGATACCATGCCAACTTTCAACCTTTTCAGAGTTCATTTTGAAATGCTTTCCAATTTCAGAGTCATTTAGCTCAAAGAATGAATTAATAGCAAACAGAATGAACTACAAAACTTTTATGAAAATAAAAACAATCAATTAAAATATTATGTTATGATCAACTAAAATAAAACTATAATATTCTTCAATAGCAAAAACAATATAATTTTTGTGACCTGAAATCAAACTATAAGTATTTAATTGTAAGTATAAATAAAAAATAAATAGCAAAGAAGAAAAAAATTCTATTTTTATAGTAAAGTTATTCATAAACTAGTGATTCACACAAATTTTATAAAATTCAAATTTAAACTAATCAAAATTTTAAAACTAATGGCACTAACAGAAAGTTTATAATTTTTGTGACCTAAAATCAAAAATAAATCACTAAAAAACTATAAGTATTTAGTTGTAAGTATAAATAAAAAATAAATAGAAAAAAATTCTATTTTTATAGTAAAGTTATTCATAAACTAGTGATTCACACAAATTTTTAAAAATTCAAATTTAAACTATTCAAAATTTAAAACTAATGGCACTAACAGAAAGTTTATAATTTTTGTGACCTAAAAGCAAAAAGAAATCACTAAAAAACTATAAGTATTTAGTTTTAAGTAGAAATAAAAAAATAAAAAACCAAAAAAATGTAGAAATAAAAAAGAAAAAACCAAAAAAAATGCCTCCTACTGGGCCTCCACGGCTTGAATACAACTAGAAACCCTACATGGGCCAGGATTCAGGCCCGCAGAAGGCCCAATAGGCCCACAGTCAGTAGCAAGTTTAGGCCCGAAAGCCTGCATTAGAGAGGAGCTCGAATGGGGAGGAACACCAGGGCTTATAAACCAATGCCGGCGCCCTTCAGCTAGCGATGTGGGACTAAACTTTTGGGCGCGGGGCAGCACAAGGCCATTGGTCCCGGTTGGTGGCACCAACCGGGACTAAAGGGGGCATTGGTCACTGTTCGTGGCGCCAACCATGACCATTGCCCCCCCCCCTTTAGTCCCGGTTGGTGCCACCAACCGGGACCAATGGCCTTTGCTTCCCGCCCTTTGGGCTGCCGAAAAGAGGCCTTTGGTCTCGATTGGTGGCACCAACCGGGACTAATGCCCCCCTTTAGTCCCGGTTGCTGCCCCGAACCGAGACTAAAGCCTCTGCTATATAAGGCCACACTTTGAAATTTTTCACTCTCATCTTGCAGTTGCCGCCCCTGACGACGCCGACGCCGCCAGGCTGTCCCGACGCCGCCCGCCCCGGCCCGCCCCCATCGTCGCCGTCGCCTGCGCCCCTGCCCCGACGCGCGCCGCCCCGGCCCGCCCCCGTCGCCGTCGCCCGCGTCCCTGCCCCAACGCGCACCGCCCCGTCCCGCCCTCGCCGTCGCCCGCGCCGGCCCCTTGCCCGCCGCCCACCGCCCCGGCCCGCCGTCGCCGTCGCCCGCGCCCCCTACCCCAAGCGCGCGCCCACTGCCCCGTCGCCATCCTCGCCGCCGACTCCGCGGTCCTCCTGGTCCGGCCGGCGCCCTCCCTAGCTAGCATTTTTTCATATATATGCTTTTTTCATATATATGCTTGTTTTATATATATATATGTATATATGTTCTCTGTGTATATATATATGTTCATGTATATATGCAAAAGATAGTTTTTTAGAAAAATTAGGATTTTTTTTCTGTTCATAGATTTTTTTTGGTGAATTAATTATTGTAAATATGAAAATGTTTGTATATTCATATGAACAATGAATTAGAAGAGGGAGAAGAAGAGGGGGTCGAGAGGGGGTCTAGGGTCGCCGAGGGGTCGAGGGTCGTCGAACATGAGAGGAGGAAGAGGATAAAAAAAGAAGAGGAATAAGAAAAGAAAAAAGAGGAGAAGAAAGAATAGAGGAGAAGATCTCCTCTATTCTCCTCTATTCTTTCTTCTCCTCTTTTTTTTCTTCTTCTTCCTCTTTTTTTTATCGGGAACGAGGGTCGTTGAGGGTTGCCGAGCGGTAGAGGAAGAAGAGGATAAAAAAGAAGAGGAAGAAAAAAAAGAGAGGGGTCGATGGTCGCCTAGGGGTCGAGGGTCGAGAGGGGGTCTAGGGTCGCCGAGAGGGGAGAGGAAGACGAGGAGAAATAAATAAGAAGAAGAAAAAAGAAGAAAAAGAAGAGGAGAAGAAGAAAGGAATAGAGGAGAAGAAGAGAAAAATAGAATATATATTCTATTTTCTCTTTTCTCCTCTATTCCTTTCTTCTTCTCCTATTTTTTCTTCTTTTTTTTCTTCGACACGTGGGGGGGGGGGGTCGAGAACGTCGGACATTCATGAGAGAGGCGAGGAAGAAGGGAAAGAAGAGGGAGAAGAAGAGGAGAGGAAGAAGAGGAAGTCTTCTCCTCTATTCTTTCTTCTCTTCTTTTTTCTTCTTCTTCTTACTCTTTATTTTATCGGGAACGAGGGTCGTCGAGCGGTAGAGGAGAAACCCTAAATAAAAAGTATCGTCGGTGTGAGATACATGTACCATCGGTGTCGGACACTACATCCACATCCCACAAGTGGCGCGGGCTTCGACGCCCACGTCACTTGTGGGACGTGGATGTAGTGTCCGACACCGACGACCACATGTATCTCACACCCACGATACTTGCTATTTAGGGTTTCCTCTACCGAAAAGAAGAGGAGAAATAAATAAGAAGAAGAAAAAAGAAGAAAAAGAAGAGGAGAAGAAGAAAGGAATAGTGGAGAAGAAGAGAAAATAGAATATATTCCTTTCTTCTTCTCCTCTTTTTTTTCTTCTTTTTTTTCTTCGATCTTCTCCTCTAGCTATTCCTTTCTTCTTCTCCTAGTGTCAAAGTATTGAAGAAATCCATGCCTTCATCATTAGCCGGAAGTAACCAGGGCATGTTGGTACGAAGTTCTGCAAAATTGTTCTGGAATGGAGTCCCGGATAGAATAATCCGCCTTTTGGTATGAATTTAGCAAAGGCCTTCCAAATAGCGATATTTGGAAGGCTCTTTCTGAACTTTGTACCAAAAAGTGAATTATCCTATCTGGGACTCCGTTCCAGAACAACTTTGAAGAGCTTCGTACCATCATGCACATGTTACTTTCGCCTAATGATGAAGACATGGTTTTGTTGAATCCTTTGACACTAGGCAACCTCCCGACCCCTCGGCGATCCACTCGAACATGAGAGGAAGAAGAGGGTCGTCTAGGGGTCGAGGGTTTCAGGGTCGTCGAGGGTTCGAGGGGTCGAGGATCGCCGAGGGGTCGAGAGAGGTTTCCTAGTGTCAAAGTATTGAAGAAATCCATGCCTTCATCATTAGCCGCAAGTAACCTGGGCATGTTGGTACGAAGTTCTGCAAAGTTGTTCTGGAATGGAGTCCCGGATAGAATAATCCGCCTTTTGGTACGAATTCAGCAAAGGCCTTCCAAATAGCGATATTCGGAAGGCTCTTTCTGAACTTTGTACCAAAAAGCGAATTATCCTATCCGGGACTCCGTTCCAGAACAACTTTGAAGAGCTTCGTACCATCATGCACATGTTACTTTCGCCTAATGATGAAGACATGGTTTTGTTGAATCCTTTGACACTAGGCAACCTCCCGACCCCTCGGCGATCCTCTCGAACATGAGAGGAAGAAGAGGGTCGTCTAGGGGTCGAGGGTTTCAGGGTCGTCGAGGGTTCGAGGGGTCGAGGATCGCCGAGGGGTCGAGAGAGGTTTCCTAGTGTCAAAGTATTGAAGAAATCCATGCCTTCATCATTAGCCGGAAGTAACCAGGGCATGTTGGTACGAGGTTCTGCAAAGTTGTTCTGGAATGGAGTCCCGGATAGAATAATCCGCCTTTTGGTACGAATTCAGCAAAGGCCTTCCAAATAGCGATATTCGGAAGGCTCTTTCTGAACTTTGTACCAAAAAGCGAATTATCCTATCTGGGACTCCGTTCCAGAACAACTTTGAAGAGCTTCGTACCATCATGCACATGTTACTTTCGCCTAATGATGAAGACATGGTTTTGTTGAATCCTTTGACACTAGGCAACCTCCCGACCCCTCGGCGATCCTCTCGAACATGAGAGGAAGAAGAGGATAAAAAAAGAAGAGGAAGAAGAAAAAAAAGAGGAGAAGAAAGAATAGAGGAGTTCTTCTCCTCTATTCTTTCTTCTCCTCTTTTTTTCTTCTTCTTCCTCTTTTTTTTATCGGGAACGAGGGTCGTCGAGGGACATAGATGTAGTGTCGTCTTTGTTGATATATATCCCCTCCCGATAGCTTACTATGATTAGGTAGCTAGTTCTACGTTTGGCACTAATATATCCATCTGTCATGTTTGAATAATAATTGCCATGTTGTAAATATTTGTAGAAACTATGGACACCGCCCTAGACGAAGCAATAAAAGAAGCGTTGTTGAGGGACATAATCGCAGAAGGAAGTGATGCCATCTCGTTGTTTCTCAACGAAACCAATGGTCTGGAAGGAGAGGGTGAACAAGCTGGCTACGGTGACCTAATGCCGGTGCAAGAAGAAGAACATGAGGACGGCTCCGGTGACCCAATTCCGGTGCAAGAAGGAGACCGTGATGACGGCTCCGGTCACCGAACCGAGTCCGGCCAGGTATATATATTAGTTAAGCCTATGCTGACTAGCTGATTGATGCATTCATTGTTTTGGTATGTACACATATTAATTAAGTCTTTGTTCTTTTTTCTAGCCCTCCGGATCGAGCACAACTTCGGTAAAGAGACGAGGCCCGAAGAAAAAGTTGAGCTCGGATGAAAAGTTTGAGATCATAGCAATCGCGCCCGACGGCCAACCTATTGAGCCCCTCCGGACAAAGAGCGCATTTGTTGCTCAGTGCGGGGTTCTGGTTAGGGACAAGATCCCGATAAGCATCCAGCAATGGTTTAAGCCAGCTACAGAAGACCCTGAGGTTTCTTATGTCAATGATATGCAGAAAAATGATCTTTGAACTGAGCTGAAGTCAAATTTCACCCTACCGCCTGAGGATAATCCAGAGAACCTAGTTAAAGAGAAATTAATCAAGTCTTTTGCTCTGAAGAGGATGACAGAACTATTCAGGAGGTGGAAGAAAGAGCTGAATAAGTTTGTTGAAAATAATGAGACACCAGAATTCAAGGGCAGATATGAGAAGATCAGAGATCACTGGCCCGCATTTGTGTCCCACAAGACATCGGAAAAGAGTCAGAAGATGTCGGCGACAAACAAGCAAAATGCTGCGAAGAAGAAGCTTCACCATCGCACGGGGTCAGGTGGCTACCTCGTAGCCCGGCCTAAGTGGTCCAAGACTGAGAATGATCTGGTTCATAAAGGGATCGAACCAGAGACAATTAACTGGCCAGACCGTTGCCGGACTTGGTTCTTCGGGGCTGGCGGAACCTTAGACCCTGTAACAGGGAAGTGCATTTGGACGAACGATCAAATGGACATACCAGTCAGTAAGCTTAAGCAGTATATCAAAGCAACGCAGGAAGGGACGTTCTTTCCAGACAGAGAGAACGACGAGCTCACAATGGCCCTCGGAAATCCTGAGCACCCTGGACGGACACGAGGAACGCCAGGCTCCGTTCCGTGGAAGGTTGGGTTTCCGGACGCAGGCGGTTACAAATCCCATGAGAGGAGGAAAAAAGTGTAGCAGACCCAAATGCAGGCGCTGCAAGCAAGGGTAGACGCGATAGAGGAACGAGAAGCAAATCGCAGCAAACGTACTGCCGAAGCCTCCCCCGAAGCTACCCCGCCATCTCAGCGCAGAAGCAGCGTGGCTTCCACCGAGCTGCTTCAGCCGGAGCATGCCTTGACGGCTCCTGCCAGCTATCCCGTGGATGCTATAACGGAGTCTCAAAATTGCCACCTTATGACGCAATGGATGAATTTGAAGGTCAAGGCGGCTGTTGGCTCTGTTTATCCTATTGAACCCGGCGCAACTTTTCACTGCCGGCCTATTCCAGAAGGATATGCTAGGGTGATGGTGGATGAGATAACGGAGGGATTTGAGGACCTCCAGCTTGACCACCCTACCGGTGAAGGGGAGACTCGGTTGGGGTCTGCTCTGAAGACTCCATGCCTATGGCGGAAGGATCTCATCAACCTTCCGAACTGGACGCCTCCGCCTCCTCCTCCTCCTCCTCCTCCGGCAAGTCAGGGCACTCCGCCTCCACCGCCTCCTCCTCCGGCGAGTGACGATCAGGGCCCTCGGCCGGCTCCTTCTCCGGCGCGTGGTGGCACTCCGCCTCCTTCTCCGCCTGCGCCGACGCGCTCGAGCAGCCAGCCTCCTCCTTCTCCGCCTCGTCAGCAAGGGCGGAAGAGACATGCCGCCGCTCCAGCTGCTCCGGCGCGTCGTAGTCCTTCTCCTCCGCCTCTTAAGCATGTAAAGAAAACAACCGCTCCGTCTGCTCAGTCGGCGTCTAGCAGTACAACCAGAGGCAGGAGGACATACAGATTCGGTCCTTCTCTGAAGACTCCAGACAAGTTACCATATGAGAGGACCCTGGAGGAGAACGCCGAGATCGCGCGAGAAGAAGTGAGGAACTTCTTTGAAGGGGTGAAAGCAAAGAAACATCCACCTCTGGAGGAGAAGGTGGATCGGGTGAAAGTGAAGCGCACTCTGGCTGCCCTGACAAAACCACCGAAGTCTAATCCGCCGAAAGGAAACTATGACCGCATTATTGGAAAGGAATTTGCCGAAGCGGAGCGGTCGGGAAGTACTGTCAGTGATCAAAGGCTGAAAGAACGACGAGCTGGGAAACAAATTGCCCAGCTCGACGAACAAGCGAAGCAATCATGCCCCCCGCTCAAGGTGCCTAGCCACAACGTCGCTAATGATCCGAGGATGGTGCTCGGTTATAGCAATCTTGCAGATTACCTGCCCGACGAAGTACATTATGAACCCATGGAAATGCAGATACAAAGATACGAGTACGGGAAGCCTCTCGTCAAAGATGAAAGATCTCTATCAACGATGATGCGAAGATTGCATGATTGGTACTTGAAAATCTGCAGAGACTCTGGGGGGAGGAGTACTTTGTATGTGAAAGTTAAAAAGGAGCATGACCTCGTTGGAATTGATCTGTTGCCTATTCCATTTGAGGAGTTCTATCAGTTTTTCAATCAATTGGCCCTCGATAAAGCAACTGTCACCTGCTACTGTCTGTAAGTAGTACTACTTCTGTCATTAAGTTTCTCTATATAGCTTAGCTCTTTCATTGCATGCATTTATTATCATCCTCACTATATTATGCAGATTGAAGATCGTCGAATTGAAGAAAAGACAAGTCGGTGATATTGGGTTCATTAACACATATCTCATAGATGCAACTCAGGTTAAATTTCATGCCGCAGAAACCGAGGCCAGCATGCTACAATCATTGATAATAAATCAAAACAAAGATATAATACTCTTTCCTTACAACTTCAAGTGAGTGTTACTGTCTTGTGCGTATTCGGTTTCCCTTATATATTAGTCAAGGTTATAGTAATGTAATTGATGAGTTATGCATGCGTGTGCAGTTTCCACTATATTCTCCTACATATTAAGCTTGAGCAGGGACTAGTAACCGTCTTAGACTCAAGACGAAAAGATCCCAAGGACTATGCAGACATGACTCAAATACTCGAGAAGTAAGTTAAATCGATCATTATCCACCATATCAGCAACTTTGTTCATTTCCTGATATATCAAGTAATTGTTTTCTTTGTCCGGCAGGGTTTGGAGAAAATTCACCAGAAAAGCTCCGGGACTGCCGAAGGAGCTGCAATTTAGACACCCGAAAGTAAGTACTAACTATAGTAGCATTTTAAGCGCATCTACTAGTCATTCAAGCGCTAGTTTCATCAATACCATTTGGCATTCTTGCTTATCAGTTTGATTAACCTCTATTTCTTGTAAAGTGGTTGTGGCAGGAATAAGGAATGATTTCTGTGGATACTATGTTTGCGAGTCCATCCGCCACACGACCCGTGAGCGGTGCTACACTGACGAACAATATGAAGTACGTAAATAACAACATTCACAATTTTATTTTATTACCATCATTTGTGTTGAGTTTCATTCATACATATATATATGTATTGACCCCCTTCTTTAAATTAGATGTTTCGGAAGCGGGATGAACTTCTAGCACCAGCTCGCATGCGAGCAATTCAAGAGGAATTGGCGGCATTCTTTCTTGACCACGTGATCCCTGAAGACGGAGAATTCTATGTTGACCTGAGTCCATATGATTATATTTGTAAGAGATAATTATTGTATATATGTAGCCGGTAGTGTCAGATAGATATACGAGAACTTGTTGTTCGATCAATCTCTCGGAGAAGGAGAGGTGGTCGATATCACTTCTCTCTGTATGCATATATGTTCATGACGATCTTCTGTTTCCTTCGTTTGCTTACTAGCTAGCCAGCGTGTCTAGTCCTCTCTATACGTATGTATAGTACGTAGCGTCGACCAAGCACGGACATAAGAGAGGACACTTCTCTCTATTAATTATAGCTAGCTAACACAATATATGAAACACCTAAATTAACCCCCCAAAACCCCCAACCCCCCCCCCCTTTCAAAAAAGAAACAAAAACCCCATCCACAGAAATGCTGACGCGTGGATGCCTATTGGTCCCGGTTGGTGCCACCAACCGGGACCAAAGGGTCTCCTGCCTGGGCTCTGCGCACTGCCCACGTGGAGGCCCATCAGTCCCGGTTATGGATTGAACCGGGACTAAAGGGTCGGGGTATTAGTACCGACACTTTAGTCCCAGTTCAGGAACCGGGACTAAAGGCCCTTACGAACCGGGACTATAGGCCCTTTTTCTACCAGTGGATGTGGAGACATCAGTGTTTGCTAAACTTGCCATGTTCGAGCAAGAGCTCCGTGCAGTGCTGCCAAAGGAGGTCGAGGCTGCTCGGAGTGCCGTGGAGAACGGTACTGCCGCACAGCCGAATCATATCATTGAATGCCCAACATACCCGCTCTACCGGTTCGTGCGCAAGGAGCTTTGGACAGAGTACTTGACCGGGGAGAAGACAAGGTCTCCTGGTGAAGAGGTGGACAAGGTGTTTGTTGCCATGAACAAGGGCAAGCACGTCGACGCACTGATGGAGTGTCTCAAGGAGTGGAACGGTGAGCCCCTTCCTATCCGCTGAAGAACGAGAAGTTGAAGAGAAGATAGTGTGCTTCAGAGTTAAGAAGGATTCAGATGTTTTTAGTTTATAAGTAATAATGTTGTGTTTTCAGTTGGGTTTCCTTTGAAGTCGATGTTTTGTAATGTTCTCATGGAGTTGATCAGTGGCGAGTACTGATCGGTGGTATCTCCGTAGTGGCTAGTTCCATCAGCACAATGTGATGGCTTTTTTCCGAATTCTTAGTCTTGTATTCAGTTATCCCTATTTAAGTGTTCTATTTACCAATTTCAGTCTGAAATGTAATAAGGCACTTAATACGTTGTTCTCCGACTTAACTTTGCGCTAGGAAAATATTTTAGATAAATAAATATTTTTATTTCTTTGTTGGTGGCCGAACACAGATATTTTCTTTTGGCAGCAGAAAAGTTCATGAAACCAAAATACGAGGTTCACACGTAATTTAAAGGGCATTCAAAATAAGCTTGCAAGACGAAAGGCAAGGAGCACTCACAAAACCATCTAGAGAGTCCATTCGAATATTGTCACGCCCACAAGAGCTGTAACATGTGTGCATACTTGTAGATAACGTGTACTTATTATACAAAACAATGTTATTTCTTATTAAAACTGATTTTGCACTTTATCCCAAAGAAGAAAATAGAGGAAGTATGCTCCCGACATGTCCAAGGTTGGCATGTCTTTTCAGTGTATCCCCAAGTGTGATTCAAAAAGCAAATTTCACTGCCATGCATGCGTGGTCACGGTGTGTACTGCCCGTACGCCGGGTTCCTGTTTCATGAGAAAATTCAAACCCCGCATCCGCATGAACTCGTGAGGCACATGCCGCGTGCAACCATCTCCGTACATAACTAATAATTACCTCGTTGATCCTACCATAGCCACCATAAACATGAATACATGAAATCCGGACACCGGCACGTGAGTCATGACGGGGGAATCCGACCCGAAGGAGGTCGTAGTTGACCGGTCCGTTGCTTGCTATCATGACTTGAATCATCAATATAACTACAAAACTTTGTGTTGTTGGATGGATCTAAAAGGACGGCTGGGATCGATCGGAGTGTGGGCTTGATCCGTGGAAGGTGGGAATGGACCAATGAGAAATCAACGGACCCCACCGTGGGAGGGAGGGCGGGCGATTGATTCATTGATGGATGGATGGATGGATTGATTGTTGAGTGGATCGAGAAACCTCTCCCGACGATTCATCTGAGCGAGCGGAGTCAGATTCATCTCCCTCCCTCTCCCTCTCCCTCCGCCGCTGCCGCCGTCGCCCCCATCCCCACCGTCGACAGCCACCGCCTCCTCTCCTTGAGGCCGCAATTCGAGCAGGCGAGCAGGCGGCCCTCGCAGTGGCTTCGCCCGTTGGTGACCTTGGACGCGGCGAGGCTGCACGACTTCTTCTCTTCTCCTGCGTGGCAGGCCACCTCTCACTGCCTGGGTCCTTGCTCCTCTGACGTGAGGAGAGAGGCCCGGCCGGCTGCTCCTTTCTCCTCCAATGCAATGCAATGCAATGGAGCTCGCCGGCGTCACCAGGGCCACCAACAGGCAACAGCAGCGACTTGCTTGGGCGGCGACGTCCTCCTCCAAGCCCCCCATCCAAATCCCTCCCCGCTCAAGGTAAGGTACCCACATCCCCACCTTTATGCGATTGGATTTCCCTGCCCTTATGCGATCCATACGCAGAATATCCCCTCCTGCAGTATTTCAACCGTATTACAACCCAAATGTGTATAATCTGTGATGAATACGTAATTAGCTGCTGCATTGTGACACATATATTTAATTGTGTAAGCACATGATCCTGTGCTCCTGTATCTCCATTACTTATTTATTAGTAGTTTTAAATCTGTTGCCCACGCTAACTGTCGTTCGTTTATGGAAGGCCAAGAGTGAGTTCTCTCTTCCCATGTCTGCGCCAAGAGACTACACCATGGCAATGCCTGAAGATGGTGTCGGCGACCTTCCGATATACGATCTGGATCCCAAGTCCGCCGGCTTCAAGGAACACTTCAGTTATAGGATGAAAAAAGTACCTTATATGCCTACGGCCTTATCTATGCCGACGGCTGCCATAGGCATAGATGGAGCTATGCCGACGGCAGCCGTAGGCATAGTAAGGCCGTCGGCATATATCGATCTATGCCTACGGCAGCCGTAGGCATAGTTAGGCCGTCGGCATAGAGGTGGCCCTCGTGGCCCAGGGATAGATGGCGGGCTGACGCCGTCAAATCTATGCCGACGGCCCTGACGGCGGCCATCGGCATAAATATCATCTGTTTTTTTATTAGGAGCTGCCACATGGCAGAGCTATGCCGACGGCAAAGCCGATGGCATAGTTTTCCATGTATGCCTACGGCCTTGCCGTGGGCATAGCCTCGCCACATGGCGCCTCTTGGTAGCCCCTGGCCGAGAACTATATCATCTGTTTTTTTTAAATTATTTTTATGTTTCTAAAAGTTATAATTTGAATAATTTAAATCTAACTTATCTAAACTTAAACATACACAAATTATACATCGTTTTCGGGTAGAATTTTCCATAGATTATGAATATACAGTTTGTTTTTGTTTGAGTTTGTTAGAAATGTGACCTCATGTACTCTTGCATATAGGTCCTTATAGTTTGTTAAAATCATAAGTAATTGATACTTGGATCGATTTTGACAAATTTTATATGGTTTTTATCAGAACCTTGAAAGGATTATGTTGCTATACTATTTTTCAAATTTGAACAAACTTAAATCATGTTTGCTTCAAATTTACAGAAAACACCCTTTTGTTTTAAGTTTTTTGTATATTTTTCATACCTTGGCCAATCGAGACAAATTTTATATCTACATCCATCAGATTGTTTCAAGGATTGTGGTGGCAGACGCAAACACCCGGCAACCGGCTCCGGAGTGTGACTCCTTCATGGACGGCGATGCCGTTGACACTTGGAGGAGGAAAACGGCCACGTTGGGTCGACACGGAGGGAATCTTATGGTGGGTTTGGCCCAAACCTTGTTCTCAAGTGTTCCTATGGGCTGACCTATCATAACCAGGTGAAAACGTCTATTGGTCAAATCCCGTCTGACGAAATTCAAAGGCATAGATCTCCGGGTCAACTGGTCCAGGGTTAGGCCGGTTGGGGGCCTTCGGGGGGGGGGGATAGCAATGCCACCAGAGCATTGCGCCGGGTCCTCATACATGTCTTAAGGTGTGGTGGCATGTCTGAAGAGGCAATATGCGGCTCTGTGTGAGGTCCCCCCCCCCTCACGGACGACAATGAAATCGAAGTAATCCCTCTACGGTTTTGGCATTGCATGAATATTTCTGAACACTCGGAGCGTGATCAATTCATGAAAATTGTACACGGTGCAGACACATGTGATATAATAGGCATTGCAATTTCTTATATTTTTTAAAGATGCAAGAGTATGTGAAAAAAAACCACTACGGATTGTTCTTCGCGTGTCTACGTGTGTGGCCAGGGGCCTTCGGGGGCTAGCTATGCCACCAAATCTTGCGCTGGATCCTCTTACATGTCTGGAAGTGTGGTGTCAGGTGCAAACACCTGTCATGCGGCTCCAGAATGTGACCCCTTCACGGAAGGCGCTGCCGCCGGCACTTGGAGGGAGGAAACGTCCGCGTCGGGTCGACACGAGGGGGATCCGGTGGTGGGTTGGGCCCAGTCGGGGGCCTTCGGGGGTACCAATGCCACCAAAACTTGCATTGTGTCTTAATATATGTATACAAGTGTGATTTAGTGTTGAAATAGCCAACGGAGCAACGGGCAGCACACTTCCTTCACAAAACCGGACACGTTCTCTCTCGATAACCAGATACTACCTTGGAGATGGTGTACTTTACAAGTGGCCTCCTGTGAGGCTTCTGCCAAACATGCTCAAACTTTTACCACACCCTACAAGGGCCATGTGACTACACCATGCCAGGTTCCGAGGATTTTTGGCATCGTATGATTTCCCGTAGATTTTAACGGCTAGATCTGGCATGCCCCGAGGTACATTCACCCTGCGGTGGTGGGGCCTCCCCCTCCTTTGGTTGCACTAGGCCTACACATACCGCAAAGACATCGTATGTGATTTAACAAAGCACTTCTGGACATCATTTCAGGTGGTCGCCAAGCAGATCTGCAATTTCCCGCATTGAAACCCTACAGATGCAATAAATGTCTCAAATATTGCAGGTGGCCCAAAAAAATGCCATGTCCTGGCACGTGACATGCAATGGCCCCCTTTGAGAGCACGAGAAGTTTCAAGGTCAACGAAGCAACGGGCATCACACCTCCTTCACAAACTAAACACGTTCTCTCTCGATAGCCAGATAATACCTCGGAGATGGAGCAGTTTACAAGCGACCTCCGGACAGGCTTCTACGAAACAGGCTCAAACTAGCCCTGTACGTATTTTTTTCATAGCACTGAAGTTTGTGTTTGTGCTAAATGGAACACCTGATGCACTTGTCTTGGTACTGCTTTTGTTGCTGTGATGGTGTGGTGTTCAAACAGTTAATGCCACTCATCCATTGATGAACTAGAGTCCATCTCCGGTTTGAATTGACTCTGCTTTTTAGTATATTTTGCTTGCTACCCCCAAAAATGTAGTAGAATTTAGCTTACGAATTGGTCTGGTTGGATTTCTCAAGTTATCTCAAGATGCTACAAAATAAATGGTTGTTGTCTCTCCCTTTGATGTTTGATTTGATTTGATTCAGTTTCCTCACGCCTCTCTGTTTGCTCTGTTCGTGCTGCTGCCGGATCCAGGAAGGTCTTTGAGAACCTAAAGGTTCTTTTTTTGATTGATAGATGCATGTGTGGGTGGCAGCAGATCAACCTCCTTCTCAACCCATGTGTAAGCCCAGCCCCTGAGATACTCACCTTCTCAAACCCATTTTTTTGTCTATCTTGTTCCTTGACAAACAAATTTTTTTAGGCCAAAACTTTTTGTTCCATTACTACCATCTTGCCGCTCTCGATATCCATGCCCTAATTCATACCTGATCCATTCTTAGATGCTAGTAAGTAAACATGACATGTGGTAGAAAACATATTAAGCCACCATTACGTGTGAATTACACCGGCTCATGTCAGCGTATGTAGTTTGGACGAAATTTTCTTTTTGGCAACAAATGCATCAACTGTGACAGAACCATTCATGATTAATTCTGTCCTGTGCAAAATGTAGTGCTAGTTCTGTAGTTCGTCATATGTATACTTGTGCTCTACAGTTTTAGTTCTTCTTCTTGTGTTGCTGCACTTGGTCTAGAGATACAACAACATTAGTTAGGTCCATGCATGGATGGATGGATCAACACATACAACTAGCAGTGCTAGTAACAACAAAAAATAACCTTGTGATTGATTCTGTTGAGGCTAGCATTCTCTGTTTGTTTTGGAGCCCAACCATGTACTGTACGTACTAAGCTAGCTCACGCACACGCATAGCCAGCTCGATTGATTTCTGTAGATACTAGCACCAGCACGCCTGTGTCTCCTATACTAGCTTGTTTAATTTCTGTACTAGCTCAACAACACTAGCTCTGACTTGTTCCTTTGATTCGGAGCAGCAGGCATCCTCCGTGGATGATGACGACAACCAGGGCATCCACCGCCACGACGACACCCTGCACATGGTCCAACTCGGCTACAACCTCCTCTACCGCGCGACTGCGGCCGCGGTCGTGTTCGGCATCGACTGCAACCTCCTCTCCGGTGAGTCCATCTCCTACCTCTAGCTCCCTCTCTTGTGCTGCTATAGCAGTACCTTGCTCTGTTTCATGCGCATGGGTGATTTTGTTTGTGCTTGTCGTGCTTGTGCCATGAGAAAGATCATTCCTATTAAAGTGATGATGATTCAGAGTAGCACACTTGTTAAATTCTGCTCTTGTACTACCTCATTTGTGGTTGTTGGTTACTGCAGCTAGGTTTTGTTAACTGTTGGTGTTTAATCTAGCTAGCTACTAGTGTTGGCAGCTAGCTAGTAGTGTTGGCAGCTAGCTAGTAGTGTTGGCAGCAAGCTACTCATGTACTAGTAGTTCATCCATATGTGTAATTGATCCTTCCCAGTAATTGAATAATGTGAAGAAATCCTATTGTATCAGCTATGCAGTGCGAACATTAGATCATTTACAACGAAAATCTTTGTTTGCCTCCCAGTAGAAGTATTTCTTGTAACATTTTGGTGATTTCCCTTTGGTAGATGCAGTGTATATATTACATATTCATCCTTATGTGTAGGATTTTTGGTTCATTATACTGACTACATACCACCTCTATCATCGCCGCCCCGTCTCCCGCACCATCGGCACCGCCCCTCCGCCTTCTCCTTTGATGCTGTAGTGGATTCTTAGAATGAAAATGTTGTGTACATCAAAAATATTTTATGGTCTGTGTTTGCAATACCATGGTTGTTGAATCATATCTTATAATTGTATTGGAAATTGCTAGCTTTTTTGGCTAGTATTTTTTTTAGTGGATTCTTAGAATGAAAATGTTGTGTACATCAAAAATATTTTATGGTCTGTGTTTGCAAATCCATGGTTGTTGAATCATGTCTTATAATTGGATTGGAAATTGCTAGCCTTTTTGGCTAGTATTTTTTGTTTTGGTTCGTAAGTATGCCTATGGTTAAACCGTCGGCATAGATATGCACAGGGCTACCCAGGGCCTGCCACGTGCCAGGGATATGCCTATAGCAAAGTCGTCGGCATAGGTGAAAATCTATGCCGACGGCTTTGCCGTAGGCATACCCTGCTGCCAGGAGTCACCGCAGGCCGCCACGTGGCAGAGATATGCCGACGGTAAAGCCGTCGGCATAGATTTTCACCTATGCCGACGGCTTTGCCGTAGGCATACCTCTGCCACGCGACAGCCCGTGATTCGTTAGCGCTTTTGACGGCGCCGTCCGTTGCCGTCATGTGAAAATCACTGCCGACGGCTAAACTATGCCGACGGCCAGATGGAAGCCGTCGGCATAGGCCCCTATGCCGACGGTCTGACAAGACTACGCTGATGTGATCTATGCCGACGGGGCAATGCTAGAGTTTCGACCACCCTCTACCGGTCACCCACGACCGTCCCCTAAGCTAGGGTTTCGACCACCGCGTCGCCGGCGTGGCTCCGGCGGCTCTGGTACATCTCTCCGTCGAGATCCCCCGCAACCCACCCTCTTTTACTCACCTCGTATCCTCTCCCTCGCAGATCGAGCACGCCACCGTCGTCGTCGTTTCGCTCGCGCTGGAACAGCAAAGGGAAGGCCATGGACGAAGCCGCTCCAGCCCTACTCCGACGCCATCAAGGTCAGCCCCTCCCTCTCCTATTCGATCTGTTCCCCTACCCTTCTCTGATGTGCCTACCTTCCTCACCCACACGCAGCAGTAGCAGCAACTTGATGCAGGGAGGAGGGAGAGGAGGAGTCCTGCTTCCCCCGTGTGCATCTTCTATCTCGGAATGACGCCCAACCTCAAGCGAGAGGTTTCCCTTCCCCTCCACGCCTCCCTTGTCCTCCTCGATTTCCTAGGCTTGCTCTCAATTTGCTGCTGCTCTGCATTTTTTACTTGCACACATGCTTGACTGAATTTTGAATGGGTGCTACTGCTGTCGCACTCCACTGTTGGGTCCTCCTAGCTAGCTAGCTCTCAGTTTGGACTGCCCTTGTTGGTTGCTGCAGCTAGGCTAGGCGTATCTTGCATAATATCGATCGATTGAAACTTGTTTGCATATATTGCAAATTTGCATGCCTAGTGAACTAGCCCTGTACGTATTTTTTTTCACAGCACTAAAGTTTGTGTTTGTGCTAAATGGAACACCTGATGCACTTGTCTTGGTACTGCTTTTGTTGCTGTGATGGTGTGGTGTTCAAACAGTTAATGCCACTCATCCATTGATGAACTAGAGTCCATCTCCGGTTTGAATTGACTCTGCTTTTTAGTATATTTTGCTTGCTACCCCCAAAAATGTAGTAGAATTTAGCTTATGAATTGGTCTGGTTGGATTTCTGAAGTTATCTCAAGATGCTACAAAATAAATGGTTGTTGTCTCTCCCTTTGATGTTTGATTTGATTTGATTCGGCATCCTCACGCCTCTCTGTTTGCTCTGTTCATGCTGCTGCCGGATCCAGGAAAGTCTTTAAGAACCTAAAGGTTCTTTTTTTGATTGATAGATGCATGTGTGGGTGGCAGCAGATCAACCTCCTTCTCAACCCATGTGTAAGCCCAGCCCCTGAGATACTCACCTTCTCAAACCCATTTTTTTGTCTATCTTGTTCCTTGACAAACAAATTTTTTTAGGCCAAAACTTTTTGTTCCATTACTACCATCTTGCTGCTCTCGATATCCATGCCCTAATTCATACCTGATCCATTCTTAGATGCTAGTAATTAAACATGACATGTGGTAGAAAACATATTAAGCCACCATTACGTGTGATTTACACCGGCTCATGTCAGCGTATGTAGTTTGGACGAAATTTTCTTTTTGGCAACAAATGCATCAACTGTGACAGAACCATTCATGATTAATTCTGTCCTGTGCAAAATGTAGTGCTAGTTCTGTAGTTCGTCATATGTATACTTGTGCTCTACAGTTTTAGTTCTTCTTCTTGTGTTGCTGCACTTGGTCTAGAGATACAACAACATTAGTTAGGTCCATGCATGGATGGATGGATCAACACATACAACTACCAGTGCTAGTAACAACAAAAAAATAACCTTGTGATTGATTCTGTTGAGGCTAGCATTCTCTGTTTGTTTTGGAGCCCAACCATGTACTCTACGTGCTAAGCTAGCTCACGCACACGCACAGCCAGCTCGATTGATTTCTGTAGATACTAGCACCAGCACGCCTGTGTCTCCTATACTAGCTTGTTTAATTTTTGTACTAGCTCAACAACACTAGCTCTGACTTGTTCCTTTGATTCAGAGCAGCAGGCATCCTCCGTGGATGATGAAGACAACCAGGGCATCCACCGCCACGACGACACCCCGCACAAGGTCCAACTCGGCTACAACCTCCTCTACCGCGCGACTGCGGCCGCGGTCTTGTTCGGCATCGACTGCAACCTCCTCTCCGGTGAGTCCATCTCCTACCTCTAGCTCCCTCTCTTGTGCTGCTATAGCAGTACCTTGCTCTGTTTCATGCGCATGGGTGATTTTGTTTGTGCTTGTCGTGCTTGTGCCATGAGAAAGATCATTCCTATTAAAGTGATGATGATTCAGAGTAGCACACTTGTTAAATTCTTCTCTTGTACTACCTCATTTGTGGTTGTTGGTTACTGCAGCTAGGTTTTGTTAACTGTTGGTGTTTAATCTAGCTAGCTACTAGTGTTGGCAGCTAGCTAGTAGTGTTGGCAGCTAGCTAGTAGTGTTGGCAGCAAGCTACTCATGTACTAGTAGTTCATCCATATGTGTAATTGATCCTTCCCAGTAATTGAATAATGTGAAGAAATCCTATTGTATCAGCTATGTAGTGCGAACATTAGATCATTTACAACGAAAATCTTTGTTTGCCTCCCAGTAGAAGTATTTCTTGTAACATTTTGGTGATTTCCCTTTGGTAGATGCAGTGTATATATTACATATTCATCCTTATGTGTAGGATTTTTGGTTCATTATACTGACTACATGCCACCTCTGTCATCGCCGCCCCGTCTCCCGCACCATCGGCACCGCCCCTCCGCCTTCTCCTTTGATGCTGTAGTGGATTCTTAGAATGAAAATGTTGTGTACATCAAAAATATTTTATGGTCTGTGTTTGCAATACCATGGTTGTTGAATCATGTCTTATAATTGTATTGGAAATTGCTAGCTTTTTTGGCTAGTATTTTTTTAGTGGATTCTTAGAATGAAAATGTTGTGTACATCAAAAATATTTTATGGTCTGTGTTTACAAATCCATGGTTGTTGAATCATGTCTTATAATTGGATTGGAAATTGCTAGCCTTTTTGGCTAGTATTTTTTTTGTTTTGGTTCGTAAGTATGCCTACGGTTAAACCGTCGGCATAGATATGCACAGGGCTACCCAGGGCCTGCCACGTGCCAGGGATATGCCTATAGCAAAGTCGTCGGCATAGGTGAAAATCTATGCCGACGGCTTTGCCGTAGGCATACCCTGCTGCCAGGAGTCACCGCAGGCCGCCACGTGGCAGAGATATGCCGACGGCAAAGCCGTCGGCATAGATTTTCACCTATGCCGACGGCTTTGCCGTAGGCATACCTCTGCCACGCGACGGCCCGTGATTCGGTAGCGCTTTTGACGGCGCCGTTCGTTGCCGTCATGTGAAAATCACTGCCGACGGCCAGACGGAAGCCGTCGGCATAGGCCCCTATGCCGACGGTCTGACAAGACTACGCTGATGTGATCTATGCCGACGGGGCAATGCTAGAGTTTCGACCACCCTCTACCGGTCACCCACGACCGTCCCCTAAGCTAGGGTTTCGACCACCGCGTCGCCGGCGTGGCTCCGGCGGCTCTGGTACATCTCTCCGTCGAGATCCCCCGCAACCCACCCTCTTTTACTCACCTCGTATCCTCTCCCTCGTAGATCGAGCACGCCACCGTCGTCGTCGTTTCGCTCGCGCTTTAACAACAAAGGGAAGGCCATGGACGACGCCGCTCCAGCCCTACTCCGACGCCATCAAGGTCAGCCCCTCCCTCTCCTATTCGATCTGTTCCCCTACCCTTCTATGATGTGCCTACCTTCCTCACCCACACGCAGCAGTAGCAACAACTCGATGCAGGGAGGAGGGAGAGGAGGAGTCCTGCTTCCCCCGTGTGCATCTTCTATCTCGGAATGACACCCAACCTCAAGCGAGAGGTTTCCCTTCCCCTCCACGCCTCCCTTGTCCTCCTCGATTTCCTAGGCTTGCTCTCAATTTGCTGCTGCTCTGCATTTTTTACTTGCACACATGCTTGACTGAATTTTGAATGGGTGCTACTGCTGTCGCACTCCACTGTTGGGTCCTCCTAGCTAGCTAGCTCTCAGTTTGGACTGCCCTTGTTGGTTGCTGCAGCTAGGCTAGGCGTATCTTGCATAATATCGATCGATTGAAACTTGTTTGCATATATTGCAAATTTGCATGCCTAGTGAACTAGCCCTGTACGTATTTTTTTTCACAGCACTAAAGTTTGTGTTTGTGCTAAATGGAACACCTGATGCACTTGTCTTGGTACTGCTTTTGTTGCTGTGATGGTGTGGTGTTCAAACAGTTAATGCCACTCATCCATTGATGAACTAGAGTCCATCTCCGGTTTGAATTGACTCTGCTTTTTAGTATATTTTGCTTGCTACCCCCAAAAATGTAGTAGAATTTAGCTTATGAATTGGTCTAGTTGGATTTCTGATGTTATCTCAAGATGCTACAAAATAAATGGTTGTTGTCTCTCCCTTTGATGTTTGATTTGATTTGATTCGGTTTCCTCACGCCTCTCTGTTTGCTCTGTTCGTGCTGCTGCCGGATCCAGGAAGGTCTTTAAGAACCTAAAGGTTCTTTTTTTGATTGATAGATGCATGTGTGGGTGGCAGCAGATCAACCTCCTTCTCAACCGATGTGTAAGCCCAGCCCCTGAGATACTCACCTTCTCAAACCCATTTTTTTGTCTATCTTGTTCCTTGACAAACAAATTTTTTTAGGCCAAAACTTTTTGTTCCATTACTACCATCTTGCTGCTCTCGATATCCATGCCCTAATTCATACCTGATCCATTCTTAGATGCTAGTAAGTAAACATGACATGTGGTAGAAAACATATTAAGCCACCATTACGTGTGAATTACACCAGCTCATGTCAGCGTATGTAGTTTGGACGAAATTTTCTTTTTGGCAACAAATGCATCAACTGTGACAGAACCATTCATGATTAATTTTGTCCTGTGCAAAATGTAGTGCTAGTTCTGTAGTTCGTCATATGTATACTTGTGCTCTACAGTTTTAGTTCTTCTTCTTGTGTTGCTGCACTTGGTCTAGAGATACAGAAACATTAGTTAGGTCCATGCATGGATGGATGGATCAACACATACAACTACCAGTGCTAGTAACAACAAAAAAATAACCTTGTGATTGATTCTGTTGAGGCTAGCATTCTCTGTTTGTTTTGGAGCCCAACCATGTACTGTACGTGCTAAGCTAGCTCACGCACACGC
Organism: Triticum urartu; assembly: GCF_056163025.1. NCBI lineage: Eukaryota > Viridiplantae > Streptophyta > Magnoliopsida > Poales > Poaceae > Triticum > Triticum urartu. The sequence continues at coordinate 672,151,176 of NC_141874.1, read as the reverse complement.
ACAGCCAGCTCGATTGATTTCTGTAGATACTAGCACCAGCACGCCTGTGTCTCCTATACTAGCTTGTTTAATTTCTGTACTAGCTCAACAACACTAGCTCTGACTTGTTCGTTTGATTCGGAGCAGCAGGCATCCTCTGTGGATGATGACGACAACTAGGGCATCCACCGCCACGACGACACCCCGCACATGGTCCAACTCGGCAACAACCTCCTCTACCGCGTGACTGCGGCCATGGTCGTGTTCGGCATCGACTGCAACCTCCTCTCCGGTGAGTCCATCTCCTACCTCTAGCTCCCTCTCTTGTGTTGCTATAGCAGTACCTTGCTCTGTTTCATCTGCATGGGTGATTTTGTTTGTGCTTGTCGTGCTAGTGCCATGAGAAAGATCATTCCTATTTACAGTGATGATGATTCAGAGTAGCAAATGAAGGAAATATGCCCTAGAGGCAATAATAAAGTTATTATTTATTTCCTTATATCATGATAAATGTTTATTATTCATGCTAGAATTGTATTAACTGGAAACATAATACATGTGTGAATACATAGACAAACAGAGTGTCACTAGTATACCTCTACTTGACTAGCTCGTTAGTCAAAGTTGGTTATGTTTCCTAACCATGGACAAAGAGTTGTTATTTGATTAATGGGATCACATCATTAGGTGAATGATCTGATTGACATGACCCATTCCATTAGCTTAGCACCCGATCGTTTAGTATGTTGCTATTGCTTTCTTCATAACTTATACATGTTCCTATGACTATGAGATTATGCAACTCCCGTTTGCCGGAGGAACACTTTGTGTGCTACCAAACGTCACAACATAACTGGGTGATTATAAAGGAGCTCTATAGGTGTCTCCAAAGGTACATGTTGGGTTGGCGTATTTCGAGATTAGGATTTGCCACTCCGAATGTCGGAGAGGTATCTCTGGGCCCTCTCGGTAATGCACATCACTTAAGCCTTGCAAGCATTGCAACTAATGAGTTAGTTGCGGGATGATGTATTACGGAACGAGTAAAGAGACTTGCCGGTAACGAGATTGAACTAGGTATTGGATACCAACGATCGAATCTCGGGCAAGTAACATACCGATGACAAAGGGAACAACGTATGTTGTTATGCGGTCTGACCGATAAAGATCTTCGTAGAATATGTAGGAGCCAATATGGGCATCCAGGTCCCGCTATTGATTATTGACCGGAGACGTGTCTCGGTCATGTCTACATTGTTCTCGAACCGTAGGGTCCGCACGCTTAAGGTTTCGATGACAGTTATATTATGAGTTTATGAGTTTTGATGTACCGAAGGAGTTCGGAGTCCCGGATGAGATCGGGGACATGACGTGGAGTCTCGAAATGGTCGAGACGTAAAGATCGATATATTGGACGACTATATTCGGACATTGGAAAGGTTCCGAGTGATTCGGGTATTTTTCGGAGTACCGGAGAGTTACGGGAATTTGCCGGGAGAAGTATTGGGCCTTATTGGGCCATACGGGAAAGAGAGAGGGGCTGCCTAGGGCAGGCCGCGCGCCCCCCCAAGGCCTAGTCCGAATTGGACTAGGGGGAGGGGCTGCGCCCCTTCCTTGTTTCCTACTCCTACTACATGGAAGGACTCCTAGTTGGACTAGGAAAGGGGGAATCCTACTCCCGGTGGGAGTAGGACTCCCCTAGGGCGCGCCATAGAGAGGGCCGACCCTCCCCTCCTCCACTCCTTTATATACGGGGGCAGGGAGCACCCCATAGACACACAAGTTGATCTTCGTGATCGTTCCTTAGCCGTGTGCGGTGCCCCCCTCCACCCTATTCCACCTCGGTCATATTGTAGCAGTGCTTAGGCGAAGCCCTGCGACGGTTGAATATCGAGATCGTCACCACGCCGTCGTGCTGACGGAACTCCTCCCCAAAGCTTTGCTGGATCGGAGCCCGGGGAGCGTCATCGAGCTGAACGTGTGCCAAGAACTCGGAGGTACCGGAGTAGCGGTGCTTGGATCGGTTGGACCGGGAAGACGTACGACTACTTCCTCTACGTTGCATCAACGCTTCCGCTTCGATCTACAAGGGTACGTAGATCACACTCTCCCCTCTCGTTGCTATGCATCACCATGATCTTGCGTGTGCATAGGAATTTTTTTGAAATTACTACGTTCCCCAACAGTGGCATCAGAGCCAGGTTTTATATGTTGATGTTATATGCACGAGTAGAACACAAGTGAGTTGTGGGCGATATAAGTCATACTGCTTACCAGCATGTCATACTTTGGGTCGGCGGTATTGTTGGACGAAGCGGCCCGGACCGACATTACGCGTACGCTTACGCGAGACCGGTTCTCCCGACGTGCTTTGCACATACGTGGCTTGCGGGTGACAGTTTCTCCAACTTTAGTTGAACCGAGTGTGGCTACGCCCGGTCCTTGCGAAGGTTAAAACAGCACCAACTTGACAAACTATCGTTGTGGTTTTGATGCGTAGGTAAGATTGGTTCTTGCTTAAGCCCGTAGCAGCCACGTAAAACTTGCAGCAACAAAGTAGAGGACGTCTAACTTGTTTTTGCAGGGCATGTTGTGATGTGATATGGTCAAGACATGATGCTAAATTTTACTGTATGAGATGATCATGTTTTGTAACCGAGTTATCGGCAACTGGCAGGAGCCATATGGTTGTCACTTTATTCTATGCAATGCAATCGCGTTGTAATGCTTTACTTTATCACTAAGCGGTAGCGATAGTCGTGGAAGCATATGATTGGCGAGACGACAACGATGCTACGATGGAGATCAAGGTGTCGCGCCGGAGACGATGGTGATCATGACGGTGCTTCGCAGATGGAGATCACAGGCACAAGATGATGATGGCCATATCATATCACTTATATTGATTGCATGTGATGTTTATCTTTTATGCATCTTATCTTGCTTTGATTGACGGTAGCATTATAAGATGATCTCTCACTAAATTTCAAGATAAAAAGTGTTCTCCTTGAGTATGCACCGTTGCCAAAGTTCGTCTTGCCCAGACACCACGTGATGATCGGGTGTGATAAGCTCTACGTCCATCTACAACGGGTGCAAGCCAGTTTTGCACACGCAGAATACTCAGGTTAAACTTGACGAGCCTAGCATATGCAGATATGGCCTCGGAACACTGAGACCGAAAGGTCGAGCGTGAATCATATAGTAGATATGATCAACATAGTGATGTTCACCATTGAAAGCTACTCCATTTCACGTGATGATCGGTTATGGTTTAGTTGATTTGGATCACGTGATCACTTAGAGGATTAGAGGGATGTCTATCTAAGTGGGAGTTCTTTAGTAATATGATTAATTGAACTTTAATTTATCATGAACTTAGTCCTGGTAGTATTAGCATATCTATGTTGTAGATCAATAGCTCGCGTTGTTGCTTTCATATGTTTATTTTGATATGTTCCTAGAGAAAAATTGTGTTGGAAGATGTTAGTAGCAATGATGCGGATTGGATCCATGATCTGAGGTTTATCCTCATTGCTGCACAGAAGAATTATGTCCTTGATGCACCGCTAGGTGACAGACCTATTGAAGGAGCAGATGCAGATGTTATGAACGTTTGGCTAGCTCAATATGATGACTACTTGATAGTTTAGTGCACCATGCTTAACGGCTTAGAATCGGGACTTCAAAGACGTTTTGAACGTCATGGACCATATGAGATGTTCCAGGAGTTGAAGTTAATATTTCAAGCAAATACCCGAGTTGAGAAATATGAAGTCTCCAACAAGTTCCATAGCTAAAAGATGGAGGAGAATCGCTCAAGCAGTGAGCATGTGCTCAGATTGTCTGGGTACTACAATCGCTTGAATCAAGTGGGAGTTAATCTTCCAGATAAAATAGTGATTGACAGAATTCTCTAGTCACCATCACCAAGTTAGTAGAACTTCGTGATGAACTATAACATGCAAGGGATGACGAAAGTAATTCCCAAGGTCTTCGTGATGCTGAAATCAATGAAGGTAGAAATCAAGAAAAACATCAAGTGTTGATGGTTAACAAGACCACTAGTTTCAAGTAAAGGGCAAAGGGAAGAAGGGGAACTTCAAGAAGAACGGCAAGCAAGTTGCTACTCAAGTGAAGAAGCCCAAGTATGGACCTAAGCCTGAGACTGAGTGCTTCTACTGCAAAGGGACTAATCACTGGAAGCGGAACTACCCCAAGTGATTGGCGGATAAGAAGGATGGCAAAGTGAACATAAGTATATTTGATATACATGATTATTGATGTGTACTTTACTAGTGTTTATGGCAACCTCTCAGTATTTGATACTAGTTCAGTTGCTAAGATTAGTAACTTGAATCGGGAGTTGCAGAATGAACAGAGACTAGTTAAGGGTGAAGTGACGATGTGTGTTGGAAATAGTTCCAAGATTGATATGATAATCATCGCACACTCCCTATACTTTCGGGATTAGTGTTGAACCTAAATAAGTGTTATTTGGTGTTTGCGTTGAGCATGAATATGATTTGATCATGTTTATTGCAATACGGTTATTCATTTAAGTTAGAGAACAATTATTGTTCTATTTACATGAATAAAACCTTCTATGGTTATACACACCAACGAAATGGTTTGTTGGATCTCGATCGTAGTGATACACATATTCATAATATTGAAGCCAAAAGATGCAAAGTTAATAATGATAGTGCAACTTATTTGTGGCACTACCGTTTAGGTCATATTGGTGTAAAGCGCATGAAGAAACTCCATGCTGATGGGCTTTTGGAATCACTTGATTATGAATCACTTGATGCTTGCGAACCATGCCTTATGGGCAAGATGACTAAAACGCCGTTCTCCGGAACAATGAAGCAAGCAACAGATTTGTTGGAAATCATACATACTGATGTATGTGGTCCGATGAATATTAAGGCTTGCAACAGGTATCATTATTTTCTGACCTTCACAGATGATTTGAGCAGATATGGGGATATGTACTTGATGAAACATAAGTCTGAAACATTTGAACAGTTCAAAGAATTTCAGCGTGAAGTGGAAAATCATCGTGACAAGAAAATAAAAGTTTCTATGATATGATCGCAGAGGTAAAATATTTGAGTGACGAGTTTGGCCTTCAATTAAAACAATGTGAAATAGTTTCACTAATCACGCCACCTAGAACACCATAGTGTAATGGTGTGTCCGAACGTCATAACCGTACTTTATTAGATATAGTGCGATCTATGATGTCTCTTACCGATCTACCACTATCGTTTTGGGGTTATGCATTAGAGACAGCTGCATTCACATTAAATAGGGCACCATCTAAATCCGTTGAGACGACACCGTGTGAACTATAGTTTGGCAGGAAACCTAAGCTGTCGTTTCTTAAAGTTTGGAGTTGCAATGCTTATGTGAAAAAGTTTCATCTCGATAAGCTCAAACTCAAATCAGAGAAATATGTCTTCATAGGATACCCAAAGGAGACAGTTGGGTACACCTTCTATCACAGATCTGAAGGCAAGACATTCGTTGCTAAGAATGGATCCTTTCTAGAGAAGGAGTTTCTCTCGAAAGAAGTGAGTGGGAGGAAAGTAGAAAACTTGATAAGGTAATTGTACCTTCTCCCTTATTGGAAAATAGTGCATCACAGAAATCTGTTCCTGTGACTACTACACCAATTAGTGAGGAAGCTAATGATGATGATCATGTAACTTCAGATCAAGTTACAACCGAATCTCGTAGGTAAACCAGAGTGAGATCCGCACCAGAGTGGTACGGTAATCCTATTCTGGAGGTCATGTTACTTGACCATGACGAACCTACGAACTATGAGGAAGCGATGATGAGCCCAGATTCCGCAAAATGGCTTGTGGCCATGAAATCTGAGATAGGATCCATGTATGAGAACAAAGTGTGGACTTTGGTGGACTTGCCCGAGGATCGGCAAGCCATTGATAATAAATGGATCTTCAAGAGGAAGACGAACACAGATAGTAGTGTTACTATCTACAAAGCTAGAATTGTCGCAAAAGGTTTTCGACAAGTTCAAGGTGTTGACTACGATGAGAGTTTCTCACTCGTATCTATGCTTAAGTCTGTCCGAATCATGTTAGCAATTGCCGCATTTTATGAAATCTGGCAAATGGATAAACAAAATTGCATTCCTTAATGGATTTATTAAAGAAGAGTTGTATGTGATGCAACAAGATGGTTTTGTCAATCCTAAAGGTGCTAACAAAATATGCAAGCTCCAGCGATCCATTTATGGACTGGTGCAAGCATCTCGGAGTTGGAATATACGCTTTGATAAGATGATCAAAGCATATAGTTTTATACAGACTTGCGGTGAAGCCTGTATTTTACAAGAAAGTGAGTGGGAGCACTACAACATTTCTGATAAGTATATGTGAATGACATATTGTTGATCGGAAATAATGTAGAATTATTCTGCAAAGCATAAAGGAGTGTTTGAAAGGAGTTTTTCAAAGAAAGACCTCGGTGAAGTTGCTTACATATTGAGTATCAAGATCTATAGAGATAGACCAAGACGCTTGATAAGTTTTTTCAATGAGTACATACCTTGACAAGATTTTGAAGTAGATCAAAATGGAACAGTCAAAGAAAAAGTTTCTTGCCTGTGTTACAAGGTGTGAAGTTGAGTAAGACTCAAAGCCCGACCACGGCAGAAGATAGAAAGAGAATGAAAATCATTCCCTATGCCTCAGTCATAGGTTCTATAAAGTATGCCATGCTGTGTACCAGATCTATTGTACACCATACACTGTGTTAAGAGAGGGAGTACAATAGTGATCTAGGAGTAGATCAATGGACAGCGGTCAAAATTATCCTTACTGGAATAAGGATATGTTTCTCGATTACGGAGGTGACAAAAGGTTCGTCGTAAAGGGTTACGTCGATGCAAGTTTTGACACTGATCCAGATGACTCTAAGTCTCAATCTGGATACATATTGAAAGTGGGAGCAATTAGCTAGAGTAGCTCCATGCAGAGCATTGTTGACATAGAAATTTGCAAAATACATGCGGATCTGAATATGGCAGACCCGTTGACTAAACTTCTCTCACAAGCAAAACATGATCACTTTTTGGGTCTTAATCACATAGCGATGTGAACTAGATTATTGAATCTAGTAAACCCTTTGGGTGTTAGTCACATGGAGATGTGAACCAATCACATAAAGATGTGAACTATTGATGTTAAATCACATGGCGATGTGATCTAGATTATTGACTCTAGTGCAAGTGGGAGACTGGAGGAAATATGCCCTAGAGGCAATAATAAAGTTATTATTTATTTCCTTGTATCATGATAAATGTTTATTATTCATGCTAGAATTGTATTAACCGGAAACATAATACATGTGTGAATACATAGACAAACAGAGTGTCACTAGTATGCCTCTACTTGACTAGCTTGTTAATCAAAGATGGTTTTGTTTCCTAACCATGGACAAAGAGTTGTTATTTGATTAACGGGATCACATCATTAGGTGAATGATCTGATTGACATGACCCATTCCATTAGCTTAGCACCCGATCGTTTAGTATGTTGCTATTGCTTTCTTCATAACTTATACATGTTCCTATGACTATGAGATTATGCAACTCCCGTTTGCCGGAGGAACACTTTGTGTGCTACCAAACGTCACAACGTAACTGGGTGATTATAAAGGAGCTCTAAAGGTGTCTCCAAAGGTACATGTTGGGTTGGCGTATTTCGAGATTAGGATTTGTCACTCCGAATGTCGGAGAGGTATCTCTGGGCCCTCTTAGTAATGCACATCACTTAAGCCTTGCAAGCATTGCAACTAATGAGTTAGTTGCGGGATGATGTATTACGGAACGAGTAAAGAGACTTGCCGGTAACGAGATTGAACTAGGTATTGGATACCGACGATCGAATCTCGGGCAAGTAACATGCCGATGACAAAGGGAACAACGTATGTTGTTATGCGGTCTGACCGATAAAGATCTTCGTAGAATATGTAGGAGCCAATATGGGCATCCAGGTCCCGCTATTGGTTATTGACCGGAGACGTGTCTCAGTCATGTCTACATTGTTCTCGAACCGTAGGGTCCGCACGCTTAAGGTTTCGATGACAGTTATATTATGAGTTTATGAGTTTTGATGTACCGAAGGAGTTCGGAGTCCCGGATGAGATATGCCAACGGCAAAGCCGTCGGCATAGATTTTCACCTATGCCGACGGCTTTGCCGTAGGCATACCTCTGCCACGCGACGGCCCGTGAGTCGTTAGCGCTTTTGACGGCGCCGTCCGTTGCCGTCATGTGAAAATCACTGCCGACAGCTTAACTATGCCGACGGCCAGACGGAAGCCGTCGGCATAGGCCCCTATCCGACGGCTAAACTATGCCGACGGTTTGACAAGACTACGCTGACGTGATCTACGCCGATGGGGCTATGCTAGAGTTTCGACCACCCTCTACCGGTCACCCACGCCCGTCCCCTAAGCTAGGGTTTCGACCACCGCGTCGCCGGCGTGGCTCCGACGGCTCAGGTACATCTCTCCGTCGAGATCCCCCGCAACCCACCCTCTTTTACTCACCTCGTATCCTCTCCCTCGCAGATCGAGCACGCCACCGTCGCCGTCGTTTCGCTCGCGCTGGAACAGCAAAAGGAAGGCCATGGACGACGCCGCTCCAGCCCTACTCCGACGCCATCAAGGTCAGCCCCTCCATCTCCTATTCGATCTGTTCCACTACCCTTCTCTGATGTGCCTACCTTCCTCACCCACACGCAGCAGTAGCAGCAACTCGATGCAGGGGGGAGGGAGAGGAGGAGTCCTGCTTCCCCCGCGTGCATCTTCTATCTCGGAATGACGCCCGACCTCAAGCGAGAGGTTTCCCTTCCCCTCCACGCCTCCCTTCTCCTCCTGGATTTCCTAGGCTTGCTCTCAATTTGCTGCTGCTCTACATTTTTTACTTGCACACATGCTTGACTGGATTTTGAATGGGTGCTACTGCTGTCGCACTCCACTGTTGGGTCCTCCTAGCTAGCTAGCTCTCAGTTTGGACTG